>NC_000074.6:106975247-107340247 GCF_000001635.26 Mus musculus
CCAGGGTGTTTAAAATAAACTTGCATATTCTGTTACAGTTTAAGAAAACTATTGCAAAGAAATTTAAGAAGTATTTACTTTATGAATAACCCACAGCTACTTGACCATATAAAATTAGTAGCTGAAAAGGGGGAAATTATTCAGACCAAAGCCCCAACTTCTTCAGATAGTTGGGGTTTCAGTGTTTGTGATTGTAAAGGTGTGAAAGCTGATTCTTCCCTGTTAACATAATAGATGCCTGTGCAGAACCCAACTGAGGACAGGAAAAAAATGTTTTTGGACAGTTTGCAAAAACTCCTTTAAAAAAAAAGTTCATGTTTTATTTTGAGACGGGATCTCACTATGTAGCTCTGGTTGGCCTGGAACTCACTATGTAGACAGCTCTGCCACCCCAGGGGTGCAGGGAGTAAAGGTATTTGCCATCCTGTTTGTCTATAAAGGCCACATTGCTCGTTTGTTTGTTTGTTTGTTTGTTTGTTTTAGTTTTTTGAGACATGGTTTCTTGTATAGCACTGGTTGTCCTGGAACTCACTATAAACCAGGCTGGTCCCAGATCTGCCTGCTCTGCCTCTCAGGAAGGGTTTTTTAGAGGAATTCTATGGAGGGAAGGAGACGGGAAATGGAACTAGGAATGGGGTTTAGAGACAATATCATGTTTTTTCTCATGTAGAGTCTGCATTTAATAGTAAAGATAGGTGAGTCACAGGGCTGGAGAGATGGCTCAGTGAGTAAGAACACTTGTTGCTCTTGCAAAAGACCTGAGTTTGAGTCCATGCGCTCATTTGGTGGCTCACAACCATCTGTAACTCTGTTCCAGGGGATTTAACAAGCACACATGTATGTAGTGCACATAGACACATGCAAGCAAAGCATTCATACATGTAAAATAAAATCTAAAAACATTAAAAAAAAAAAAAGATTTGTAAGCCAAGCATCTTGCTCATGCCTATAATCCCAGCACTGGGGGGTGGGGGTGGGGGGGTGGGGGTGGGGGGTGGGGCAGAGAGATCTTCATAAACTCAGGGTTAGCCAGGCAACATCTTGTCTTAGAGAGGAAGAGATATTTGTGCTCGAGGTGAAAGAGGACCCTGTGAGGAAAGGAAGGGGGAGTGAGGGGAAAGGGTGGGTGAGGAGGGTACAGTGATGAAGGTCATTGAACTTGCTTTATAGTCAAAGATAAAGGGTAACTTGCCTGTATTAAAAACTGCTGTTAGTGCCTCATGTTCTAATATTGAAAAGTACTTCTACCTCTTGAGATCAAAAAGAAAAAGGTTACAAGGTGATTTTTCTGCTTTTAAGAAGAAAATAGAGTCTGGAGAGATGGCTCAGTGGTTAAGAGCACTGACTGTTCTTCCGAAGGTCTTGAGTCCAAATTCCAGCAACCATCCGTAATGAGATCTGACTCACAACAATCCGTAGTGAGATCTGAGGCCCTCTTCTGGGTACCTGAAGACAGCTGCAGTGTGCTCACGTATAAGAAACAAACCTTAAAAAAAGAAGAAAATTACATCCTACATTTGTTGAGATTTAGTGGGCAATTTATCATCTACTATGCAGTAAAGATTGCTTTTCTTATGTTTTGCTTTAATGAGACAGTCCTGGAGCTAGTGGCAGTCCTTCCACTTGAGTCTCCTTGCTGCTAGAATTACAGGTGTGCACCACTGCTCTTGTTGGCTGCCAAGATTGTTTTATATGATTAGTGCATTAGTCAGGGTTTCCTAAAGAAACAAAACTGATAGAATGAATATGTGTTACAAGAGATTTATCAGATGGGCTTCCGTGATATGGACTGGATAGTCCGACAATGGCTTGTCTGCATGCTTGGAGAGACTGAGAACCCCGGAGCCAATCAGTGCACAAGGCTGGTTCCTCAACAGTTCCAAGCTGGCACTGACAGCCTGGAGGGTTCCTGGAGAATGAATCACTGGTCTTCAGCCTAAGTGGAAGGTTGAACAAGGTGGGTTCCACGGTCAGCAGAGGATGGTAACACAGGCAGCAACAAGGTAGATCCAAGGGCTTGCAAGGGGCTCTTGCAAAGGCCAGTGGGTGAGGAGCACACAGCTTTCATACCTCCTCCTATCTGGGCATGGGAAGGATCTCTCAGCTATCCTTCCAGGGATAGCCCCACATACCCACTCAGAGACAAGTCTGTTACTTGATTCCATATCCAATCAAGGTGATACCACAATTAACTGTCACAGCACCACTTTAAGGGACCTGAACATGCTACTGAGAAGATAAAATGATAAAATCTCTGTAGGGGAACAATTTGCCCATGTTTATCCAGAGTCTTGAATATTTCTTCCTACAGAAGATGTTCTTTGTAGATCACTAAACCTAAGTACCCAATAACTAGGGAATACTCTAGTAAATTATGATGTACACACAGTGGAATTTGATATGATTCCTAAATAATACTTAAGAGATAGTATATCTAATATGGAAAATAATTGGGATTTTTTTATTTTATCTTTTCTTCCTTTCAGCATTTTAAATTTAATTGTCTCGGGTGAAAGGATGCGACCAACTGAGTGTAAATGGCTACATCAAAACTTCTAATGGAAGGGGAAAGGGGCTGGAGAGGTGGCTTTGTGGTTAAGATCTTTGGCTGCTCTTGCAGAGAGCCTGGGTTTCTCAGCATCCATCTCAGGTGACTCATAGCCACCTGTACCTCCAGTTCCTGGGATCTGATGGCCTCCTCTGGCCTCTGCAGGCACTGTATGCAAGTGGTGCATGGATGGAGCCACACATACAGAAATAAAAATAAAAAACTTAAGAAGCTGTATAAACGACATTCTTTCTCCTTCCCTCCTTCCCTCCTTCCTCCTCCTTTCCTTTTGGAGACAGGCATAACTTGCCATTTAGTCAAGTTGATGACCTTATTTTTTAAACATAATGAAGGAATTAAAATCAAAATAGGCAGAATTACATCTTTAAAATCAACGTATGTACAAGCACTACAATGTCTTGATAAAAATCCTTCTCCATATTGTTATCGATAAATGCACACACAACGATAGTGTTTGTTAATTAAACTTATTTATTTACTCTGTGTGTTTAGAGGCCAACTTGATGGACCCACTCTGTGGTTCTGTCAGTTGAGAACGGGGAAGGGTTAGACTGGCTCTTTGGAAGATGGGGGCCCTTTCCACTTTGCTTTCTCTTCTCACTTTTTTTTTTCTTTTTTTCTGGGTGGAACTAATTATGAGGAGAATGGTAAACTGAAGGCCAGTGGTTGGTCGTAAAGGTGTTTCTTTTCACATCATTTCCCAAGTTGGTTCTGTGGCAGCTGAGGAGGTCTTATAGGACACAAGTGTCAATTTATAGGTGTTAAACATAGATGGCTCGCTAGCTGGGTGTACAGGCAGCACCACCATAATCTCAGGTGAAATTTACACTTGGTTTTTAAAGCTAAGGTCTCGTGCAGCCCAGGCAGGCCTTGGTATCTATCTAAGAATGACCATAAACTTCTCATCCTCCTCTTTCTTTTACTGGAGTGCAGAGACTACAGGCATATACCACCATGCTGGGGTTGTGAGTTGCTGAATCTCAAACTGAGGACTCAGTGCATTGCTAGAGAGCAGTCTGCCAGCTGATCTGGCCTCAGCCCATATCCATTGCATTTGTAATACAGTGGCCCTTAGGTTGTGTGTCTGCTTTGCTTTTGTTTTTAGCATGTTTGTAGTAATCAGATTAGAGATGCTAATTCTGAATAGATCATTAAGGACTCTTCTAATCACTGTACTTTTCAAGAGTGCTCATTTAGAATGGCTTTGTTTCCCCCAGTTGGTAGACCAGTAGCTGGCATGGCGCCTTAAGTGTTGAAAAGCATGTCTCAGCCATTGGCATTGATTGAAAACCTTAGGAATTTCTGCCAAGTTCTCGTGATCTAATCCTCTCCTAAAAGCACAAAGCTCAAGTGTGTATTGAAATGCCTGAGTCAGCTGCTTAAGGGATACTGGCTACACTCCTGCTCATTCCTCCAGGATGAAAAATCTCCTTGGCGACCTAAGCCAGCAAGCTAGCTTTTACTCTCTCCACCCAGAAATGTATTTATAAAAAACATGAAGGAAAAATATGCACACATGCAAGCAGCTGTCCTATATGTAAACACTAATATTAGAATTATATTTCCTACTATTTTGCTTGATTTCAGCAGATATTGGTGTGGCATTTTTGTTGTTGTTGTTGTTTCATTTGTTTAAGACAGGATCTCACTGTGTAGCCTTGGCTGGCCTGGAATGCTATATAGATGTAGCTGGCCTTGAACTCATAGAGATCTACCTGCCTCTGCCTGTCAAGTGCTTAGATTAATTTAATAATGAAAGACCATGCCTTCATCTCTTCTATTGATTAGGGTTAATTTAAATTTTTTTCTCTAGATTTCTAAGTCAGGAAGGCAAAAGAGAGGCATGCACAGGCTATTCACTGTCCCTAGAGTGTGCACGTGTGCCTAGAGTATGCATGTGTTTAGAGCCACTCTTGTTTTTCCTGTCCTTTTCTTGTGTCTTCATTGTGTCGCAGAAGTGTTGGATGTTCATAAAAACCCATCGTTGGCTGGTGTGGTTGGGGAGAAGGTAGAGGAGAAGGTAGATAATGACTGACTGGCTGCTGTCAGCATTACTAAAGAATAAAGTAGTGTGCAGTAAGCATAATACACTACCATCCTGTGAAATCGGTGGGTAAACAGATAAATGTGTTGTTCTTACATTGCGCTTAGCATATCTACCACCTCTGCGAGATCACACAACAGTTGTCATTAGAGAAATCCAGTTCTTCTGGGTTTTGTTTTATGTGAATCTGTGTATCAATTTTACCTCTTTCAAAAACCTCAAACCTGAAGCTTTTCAAGCATGTACATGAGACAAGTGGAAAGTTCCACCCCTGACCAAATAGAGCAGTCCAAATGAGGACGCTCTTGCCTAAGTTGCCTTGGAGCATATGTGCACTGTTTATATGAAAATGAATTTCCTGTTCATCTTTCCATTTATCTCCATGTACATATGGATACTTCAAAATTTGTAAGGCTTCTGCTGGCAAGCAACTAGGTAAGGGATGATAAACCATATTACATATTCAAAAGAGATTTTAATTGGAATAGATTATTTTGAAAGCACAGGGGATCAGTTGAGTTGGCTTTGTGCTTGTATATACTTATTATATTATTTTTTTTTTTAAAGATTTATTTATTTATTATATGTAAGTACATTGTAGCTGTCTTCAGACACTCCAGAAGAGGGCGCCAGATCTCGTTACGGATGGTTGTGAGCCACCATGTGGTTGCTGGGATTTGAACTCTGGACCTTCGGAAGAGCAGTCGGGTGCTCTTACCCACTGAGCCATCTCACCAGCCCACTTATTATATTATTTTTACCACAGTAATAATGTTTATCCATCTCCCTCTGCCCCATCCAGGTGGAGCGCTCATTTAGGCCAGGGCCAAGCCTTGTATCAATTGAGCTGAAATACTTGCTTAGTATAGGGAAGAAAGAGATGCATGTTTTCTGACATTTGAGAGGTTCTCGTGTATAAGAGATTCAGGCTGTTAGGAGGTTTCAGTGGGAGGAAGCTTTAAGGTGTGTCTCCTTGGTGTGGGTCAAGCTCAAGGGTTTGATAGCATTTGAACTCTGCTTTTCACTTTGTTCTAGATGTTGCTTGTATGTGAATTGTTTTGTTTTGTTTTTCAAGACAGGGTCTCACTGTGTAGCTCTAGCTGTCCTGGAACTCATTCTATAGAACAGGCTGGCCTCAAATTCTGCCTCCTCAATGCTAGGATTAAAACTATGCACCACCACCATCTAGCACATGTATATAAATATCTTGGTTTTTATTTAATCAGAAACAAAAATACTAACCTCCTTTAATTTGTTTTTCATAGTCAAATTCATCCGAGAAGTAACACCATATATCAAGAAACCATCTTTAGTATCAGATCTGCCATGGGAAGGTGCCTCTCCCCAGTCTCCAAGCTTTAGTGGCAGTGAAGACTCTGGCTCTCCAAAGCATCAGAACACCACCAAGGACAGGAAGGTCATCCCTCTCAAAATGTGCTTTGCTGCTCGAAACCTGAGCATGCCAGATCTGGAGAACAGGTGAGCATACGTACCTTCAAGAGCACCGCTCTCAGCCTCAGTGCCTCCTCCTGTTCTGAGATCAGAGATCTGTCTTTAATTTTGGAGCCCACGACGGCCTCAAACCCACCATCTCCCTGCCCAGCCTCCCATTGTCTTTATAAGGAATTTTTAAAATTGTGAGTAATGTTGCAATTCAGAGTCCCCATTGTAGATCTGGGATATCAATTGGCAAGTGACTGACAAGTACGAGTTTCTGACCTCCCTGTCTTCTTTAAAATGCAAGCAATGAATGGAGTAATTTATAACTTTTCTTCTTGTTCTATAGCTATTTGTGTTCTAGGGTGACTTTGATTTCATTAACTTTGTGTAAAAGTATGGGTTGACTCAGTGTTAGGCCAGAGATTTGGCAAACTGGTATGGCTTTAAAAAAAAAAAAAAAAAAAAAAAAAAACTTGTTCAAAGACCTAAAGATAGTCTTTGTATAATCTGCTTTCAGTTTTATGGTCTTCTCTGATCTGAATGCACTAAAGTATCTAAGCAAAGTAGGCTAGACCATGGGACACAGCAAGAAACCGCTGCCAGGCTTTTCTTGTCAGGCATAGTCTCACATGCCAGTAATTTCAAAATTTGAAATTTGCGCTAAGGAGGCAGATATCTGAATTCAAGGGCAGACTGGCCTACATAGTGAGTTCCAGAGCAGCCAGGGCTACATTGTAGGAAGCTCTTTTTTTGGTGGGAGGGGGTTATAGGCAGAAACTGAATGACCTTGAGCATATAAGGCTAATATGATTAAAACTTGTATTTGGAGTATTTTATATAGTATCACAAAATTGTATGTTATTTTAAAGACTTTAAAATTTTTTAATACATGAATATGTGTATTTATGTGAATATATGTTATATGTGGGGGTGCCTACACAGGCCAAAACTGGAGTTACAGGCAGTTGTAAGCTGCCCAACATGGGTACTGGGAACCACACTTAAGGTCCTTTGCAAGAACATCACATGCTCTTAACCTTGAGCCATTTCTTCATTCCAAAAAAGTGTAGCATAAGGTGTCATAACTGAGGCAGTTGTAGATCTCACCTATAACCCCAGTTCCTGGGAGGCTGCAACAGGGAAATCTCTGTGAATGTAAGGCCAGCTTGGGCTACATAGTGAGTCCAGATTAGAATACTATAACTGAATAAACTAGTTTCAGAAAAAACACAAAGGGGCAAAAAGCATTAATTCATCTAACGCTAAGAGTCACGTGCATGCCTTCAGTGCAGAGAGGATAGAAATGCTAAGTCCTTCCATTATAAACCCCTTCTGAGATAGACGCTTGTGTTGTTGCTGATGCTGCTGGAAGAGCACAGTGTAAAAAGAAGGAGGACTGAAGTGATTCCTGAGAGCTCTGCCACCTTTATTATTAAGACGCCTGTCAGGACACAGCAACAGACTGCACCCTCCGTGATTAATTTATATGCTGGAAACATTTTCTAAAGACTTAGTAATTTGAAGCCTGCTAGTTGAGATTTATTCCCAGCTTTCAGGAGGCAGAGGCAGGTAGAGCTCCAGGACAGCCATGGCTACACAGAGAAACCCTGTCTCAAAAAAACAAAACAAAACCCCAAATTAACAACAACAAAACTATTCGTTTACTTTATGTGTGTGAATAATTTGCCTACGTGTATGTCTGTACACCACATAAATACTTATTGCCCACAGAAGTCAGAAGAGGGCACCGGATCCCCCTGGAACTGGAGACATTTGTGAGGAACCATGTGGGTAATGAGATTGAGCCGGGGTCCTCTGCAAAAGCAACAAGTGCTCTTAACCTATCCACTGAGCCACCCACCTCTATCGCCCCGTGTACTGGGAACGTTTGATAATGATCGATTTGAACCAAGTGTAGAGAGCAATTGGGAAGTGCTAAAATTATAGCAGACTATCTATATGTGTGAAAACTAGGACAGGGATTATGAGAAAGGAACATGATCTTCAATGAGATAGAAAGTGGCAATGAATTATATATAAGAGGAAAGCAGACAGGGGGCTCAGTTGGGACAAAAAGGGAGCCAGCTGGAGGGAAAGGGGACAGTAGAGGGGGAGGGTAAATCAGGAAGGGAACGATTGAGAACAAAGTATGACAATGATTGTGCGAAGATGCTGTCTGTGATGAAGCCCAGAACTTTCAACTTAGCAAAAGTCAAATGCTGCGTAATATTTGGGGTAGGGGTCCCACCCTTCCTTCCAGTCAGATGATGACCATGAGTGCTGTATGAGACTCAGTCTCAGGTGATCAAGACTAGGGTAAAGAGTCTCAGTCTCACTGCTGAAAAGGAGTTTGTTCCTACTCTCTCTTGAAATACACTTGCAAATGGCTATCGCTTGTAAGATACAAATGAGAAAAGACAAGGCTGGAGCGCGCTCTAGAGAAACTTTGCTTATTTGCTGGGATGCGGGCATCTGTCCTGTGTGAACTCACATAAAACAATACACAAAACTACCACCTAAGTAAACTAAGTAAGACCTAGAAGACATGAACTGTGGCCAAGCTATTTGTTTTCTATATGCCTCTGTTTCCTCTTGAGTAAAATAAAAATTCTATGAGGATTAGGTAAGAAAATCATTATAAAGTTGGCCTAGTAAATTCTTAAAATTGTGGAGGTACTGTCAGTTTCCCTTGGCTAAAATTGTATCTGTCTATAAAATTAAAATACAACATCTTCAGCCTTATCTTCTAGAGCCATGCCAGGAAAACCAGGAAAATGGCTCTGTGGATAAAGTTTTTGTTGCATAAGCATGAACTCAGATCCCAGCACCCAAGTAAAAAGCCAGGTTTGGCATCATGTACCTGGAATCCTAGGTGTGGTAGCTGGCAAGTCTAGCCAGTCGGTAAGCTCCAGGACCAATGACAATAGACAGAGAGTATGAGAGGAAGATGCCCAGCGCTGAACTCTGACCTCCATAGCATGCACAATTGCACACATGTGTATACACCACACATATATCAAGGATAAAGGAATTAATATCTATAAAATCACTTGGAGCTCTTTAGTCCTTAAATTTATCTAAGCTCTCCTAAAACACGTGTCAGGTTCTTTATCCGTGATTTTTAAAAATGTATTTAATGTTTTAACTATATGAATACCTGCTCACCACATGCATGTCTGGTACCCCACAGAGGCCATAAGAGGTCAGTGTATCCTCTGACACTGGAGTTAAAGATGGTTGTGAACCTCCATTTGGGTGCTGGTACTCAACTCTAGGTCTTCTGGGAGAGCAGACAGTGCTCTTAACCTCTGAGCCATATCTCCAGTCCTTTCTATCCCTTCTTGATGGTCACCCGAGCGATTTTCAGTGTAGAGCTACTTGTCATGACTATTTTGTACAACTGCTTTGACCGTGCATTTTCATGCACTTGGGTAACTTTGGAGGAATGGAGTCACGGTTTCAAGTTTAGATGTGGCAGGGCATGGTAGCATGTGCTTTTAATTCTAACACTTTAATCCCAGCTCTCTGGAAACAGAGGCAGGTGGCTTTCTGTGAGTTCTAGGCCAGCCAATGCTACATAGTGAGACCTTGCCTCAAAAACCCAAAAAACTGCTGGGTGGTGGTGCATGCCTTTAATTAATCCCAGCACTTGGGAGGCAGAGGCAGGCAGTTCGAAGCCAGCCTGGTTTACAGTGAGTTCCAGGACAGCCAAGGCTACCCAGACAAACCCTGTCACCAAAACCAAACAAACAAATAAATGGCAGGTGTGTTCTTGGCATTAAAAGGAAACCCCAGAGCTGGAGAGATGGATGGTTCAGCAGTTAGGAGCACTGGCTGCTCTTTCAGAGGACCATTCACTCCATCACCTACACACCTCACAGCCGTCTGTAACTCCAGTCCCAGGGGGTCAGACTTTCTGAACTCTATGGACACCACACACACACACACACACACACATACACACACACACACACACACACACACACACGGTACAAACAAATATATAGAGGCAAAATACTCCTACACGTTAAAAAAAAGAAATAAATTGAAAAAAGAAAATGTCCAGGCATTCTTCCAATGACTGTGCCATTTTATGCTAAAACCTACAGCAGCCAACAATGTGAGTTTCCACTGTTCCGTGTGCTCGCCAGAGTTGTTAATGGCAGTGTGATATATCACAAATGGTTTTAACTATTGGTGGGGGAGGGGTTGTAGTGAAATCTTGTTATGCTTCAACATGCATTTTTATGTAATGTCTTCATTAAAATGAAAAGGGAAGCTGCTGCTTTGGCTCTGTGATTGTATGGCTGGTGAGTGTTTAGTTGTGAAAATGAGCAGATGGGGCTCACTGCTTAGTCCTCCCCTGTTTTCTCCTGCCTCGCCAGTTGCTTCTAATGATCACGCGATGTGCGTCATGAGATTCGAGAACTAATTAATTAATGATGACGTCCAGTGAGAGAGCAATGAGCCATTCCTTAGCAAGCATTGCTGTGCCCTGTAGGAATGTAGCGATTTTAAACTTGTCCTCTGCCTTGCCTCACAGTGCTTCATCTTCATTTTGTCTTTTTCTAGTAAAAGGTAGACTTGAGATTTGTGACATATAAAGATCACATGACTGTTACTAAATTTAACTCATAATTTATGTCAAAGACATAATCAAGCAGATATATTAATATAGGCTGAGCTTACAACCCCATGCTTCTGTCTACCTAAATATTGATTTGACTTGTCTGGTGAAGTAGAATTAAATTTCCCAGGAGTTCCTCAGTGGTTTGACTAGAGTCCAAAACCTTTAACCTTGTAGCTGCCTCCTCATTTCTCCTGTGGGCTCAGTTACTGGCAGACTGCCTCCTCCTTTGCTATTAGTAGGGTTCTCATTTAAAATTTTCATTTAAAACAGCTCATTTCAAGCATTACTATGTAGCTTTTATCAGTTAGGGCTACTACAAAACAGACTCTTCTGAATCCTAGGCTCAGTTCTGGTGTCAGTTTATTGTTTTCTTTTTTGTTTGTTTTTTGTTTTGTTTGAAACAGGGTTCCTTTGTGTAACCTTGGCTGTCTTAGAACTAGCTCTATAGAGAGCATGCTGGTCTAGAACTCACAGAGATCCACCTGCTTCTGCCTTCCAAGTGCTGGGATTAAAGGCCTGCACTGCCAATGCCTGGCCAAAGATAACTCATCTATTTGAATTTTTTTTCTTTTTTACAAGTCAGTATTTCTTACCAGGCATGGTGGTGCATGCCTTTAATCCCAGCACTCAGGAGGCAGAAGCAGGCTGATCTCCAAGTTCAGCCTAGTCTACAGAGGGAGTTCTAGGACAGCCACAGCTATACAGAGAAATCCTGTTTTGAAAACAAAATAGTATTTCCTTTTTTATAATGTATTTTTATTTTTTCTGTACTAGTGTTTTGTCTGCATGTATGTCTGTGTAAGGGTATCAAAATCTTGAAGTTACAGAAGGTATGTGGTTGCTGGGAATTGAACCCAGGTCCTTTGGAAGAATAATCAGTGCTCTTAACTGCTGAGCCATCTCTCCAGCTCCTCTTATTGGTTCTTTTTTTCTTTGATTTTTTTTTAATTAGATATTTTCTTAATATACATTTCAAATGCTATTCTGAAAGTCCCCTATACCCTCCCCCCACCCTGCTCCCCTATCCATCCACTCCCACTTCTTGGTCCTGGCATTCCTCTGTACTGGGGCATATAAAGTTTGCAAGACCAAGGGGCCTCTCTTCCCAGTGATGGCCGACTAGGCCATCTTCTGCTACATATGCAGCTAGAGATTACGAGCTCTGGGGGTACTGGTTAGTTCATATTGTTGTTCCACCTATAGAGTTGCAGATCCCTTCATCTAATTGGGCAATTTCTCTAGCTTCTCCATTGGGGGCCCTGTGTTCCATCTTATAGATGACTGTGAGCATCCACTTCTGTATTTGCCAGGCACTGGCATAGCGTCATATGAGGCAGCTATAACTCTTATTGTTTCCTTAATTAACTTGTCCATACTCCCTTCCCAAGAAGCTCAAGATCTCTCTTTTGTTTCATAAGTATGGATGACCCTGCCTCCAAACACCTTCCTGCCCATTCATCATCTGAGCTCTCCCCATAGTGTCCAGCACTGATTAGTCAGACATGGTCTTCTGTTATAGCAGATCTATTTTCACTCTTACCCATTATTTATAAGTACATTAAAGAACCAACCCGAGAGACTGTCTTGGGGCTGTATATGGTGTGAAGGGTTTTTGTTGTCATTTTTTTCCAGAAAGTGGTCATTTTGTACCTAGAGAAGGATGAACTGATTTCTCTCTTTAGTGCTAAGTAGGTCAGTAGGAGGAGTGAGGGAAATGTCTTGCCTGTTTCTTGCCAGTGAACTTAGCATATGTCTAAAGAATGTTAGGCTGGCCTCAGTAACAGAGTAATGGGGTGGAAATAAATAAGCCCTTCCAGGAATGATCAGCCCAGAGATGTAGAGTCTGACCTGAGAGTTGCTTCTCCTGACCTGTTTGGTGGGAATGAGGATACTTGGATTCTTTCTGCTAGGATGAGGTCACATAGTCATTGGCCACTGAGTGTGGGGAATTCTGTTTGTTTGAGACAGTCTCACACTGTATCCTAAGCTGTCCTCAAGTTTGCTGTATAACCCAGGCTAACCTCAGATCTCTGGCAGCGTTGCCTTAGCTGCCTCAGCATAGGCTCCAACCATACCGGACTAAGGGCTTTATTATTTGGGGGTGACTTTTTTGTCTGTTTGGATTTTGTCTTGGTTTGTTTTTGCTTTTTACAGTGGTGGGAATTGAACCTTAGGGTCAAACACTCAACTGAGGTTCAGACCCGTTTTCGTTTTGGTGTTTTAACTCACTAAGTTGCTCAGGCTGGCATAGAGTTCACAGTCCTGCCCCTCTCTGCAGTGCATACTTTGAGTCTCACTTTCTGAGACAACCTTGACCCCAGTTCCCAGCACATTTAGGGATTGTAAGTAGACTGACTGGGATTTGGCTTTCCCCTTGTTTTAGTTCAGGATTCTATTGTGATAAAACACTATTGCAAAAAACAAAAACAAAAACAAAGCAGTTTGGGGAGGAAAGGCTCTATGCTGTTTTAGACCTTTCAGATCATTTCCATCATTGAGGTCACTCAGGGCAGGAACTGAAGCAGGCACCATGGATGAATGCAGCTTACTGGCTTGCTCCCTAAAGCTTGCTCAGCCTGCTTTCTTATGCAACTCAAGACCACCTGCGAGGATATGGCAGTGCCCAGAGTGGCCTGGACTCTCCCAGGTCAATCGTCTCCCAAGAAAATGCCTATAGAGACTTGCCCTTGGAGATATTTTCTCAATTGGGGTTTCTTCTTAGCAGATGGACCTATTATGTGTCAGGATGATTAAATTGACTAAAAGACCACTTTTCTAAATCCCTTGGCTCTTTTCCAGCTTCCCAGTTTTTGTTGTAATGAGCTCTCTGAGATTATAGAATTATTCTTTAAATTTTTAAATTAACTTATTATGTGAGTTCAAGCATGCCACAATGTGTGTGTAGAAGAAGTCAGATGGTGACTTGCTGGCGTCTGTTTTTCCACCAGGTGGGTTCTTCAGATTGAAGTCAGCCATTAGGCTTAGCAACAAATGCCCTCACCTGCTAAACCGTCTAACCGTCCCTAGGTTTGGTTTGCAAAGCTTCCTTAGGGGAGGTACTAGATTTATAAACGATCTTACCACAGGGAACCAGCTTGGTAAGTGTCCCCAAACGTGTGAAGACTGCTGCTATAGTCCTGTGTTGCCTCTACTGCCACAGAAATGTCTTTTAGCAGCAATGACCTTTTGTGACCTATAACTGTGTTCCATCAATTCTTCATTTTCTGCCTTCCCTGTTAGACTGTAGACTCAATTAGGGTAGAGACTTTTTTTTTTTTTGTCTATGTTCATATCACTGTATCTACAACACTAGCATAGTATCTGCCATTTAGTAGAGGGTCAGTTAATATGTATTTAAGGAAGGATAGACTGGAAGCCAGAGAGGTGGCTCAGGGTTTGAGAATAATTGTTCTTCTCTTAGAGGACCCAACTTCAGTTCCCAGCACATGCCTGTAACTTCAGTTCCAGAGCATCTGATACCCTCTTCTGGTATCCCTGAGTACCCAAAAACAGCATAAATATAAATACAAATGAAATAAATCTTAGAAGAAAGGATAAACTAAGCAGAATTTGATGAGAATAAACATTTGCCATATAAAATAACAACTTGAAATACTTGGAACTAAACATTGTGGTCCAGATATGCCCTACCAGCATTCAGGAGGATTGTCATTAATCAGGCCAGGCAGGGCTACATAGTGAGATCTTCTCTTAAGTAAATAAAAATTAGGGCCAGCGAGATGGCTCAGCAGGTAGGGCTGCCTGTCACCAAGCCTGACAACCTCAGTTTGACCCCTAGGGCTCATATGGTGGGAGTAGAAAAAGGATTCCTACAGGTTATCCTCTGACCTCCATGCTCAATGCTGACACACAGGCACTCACATACACGCACACTGTGATTAATTAAACAACAACCCCCACCCCAATTTTTAATACAAGATGAAAATGTAAAAACCAAAATAAATAAAAATAAACTAGCAAGATAACTGGGCTTGTAAAATACTTGATGTATAGCCCTAATGACCTGAGCTTGAGTCCAGAGTCCCACTGAGGAACTAGAAGAATTGGGATGCTTAAATGCATGTTAGCCCTGGAGGCCACCCTTGGAACTGTTGATCTATCGTTGACTTAAACCAAGTGTAATAATAGTAGTGTACATGTCTTTAATTCCAGCACTCAGGAGGCAGAAGAAGGGGGAATCTCTGTGAGTGTGAGGCCAGCTAGATCTGCACAGCAAGTTTCAGACCAGCCAGGACTACATAGTGAGACTCTGTCTCTGATAAATAAATAAATAAATAAATAAATAGCATTCCAAATATTCATAAAGAATAATACTCATAAAAGTAATATTCTTCTGCTATTACCCCATTATTTCTAATAATAATGCATTGTCAGGCCAGAATTACCTAATCTAAAATATATATATATATATATGTGTGTTTTTCTATGTGTCTGTCCACATAAATGTAGGTAACCACAGAGACATCTGATCTCCTGAAGCTGAAGTTATAGGCAGTTGTTGTTGTTATTTTTGTTGTTGTTTGAACCACCTCATTTGGGTGCTGCTATTCAAACCACTTGGGAGAGCAACAAGTGCTCTTTAACCAGTGAGCAATCTCTCCAGATCCTAATTGTTTGTTTGTTTGTTTGTTTGTTTGTTTACTTATTTACACATGTGTGCTTATTGGCTTTTCAAGACACGGTTTCTCTGTGCAGCCCTGGCTATCCTGAAATTCACTCTGTAGACCAGGCTGGCCTCTGCCTCCCAAGTTCTAGGATTAAAGGAGTGTGCCCGGCATTCCTATATTTTTAAAATATCAGTTCTTGGGCTGGTGAGATGGCTCAGTGGGTAAGAGCACCCGACTGCTCTTCCGAAGGTCCGGAGTTAAAATCCCAGCAACCACATGGTGGCTCACAACCATCTGTAACAAGATCTGACGCCCTCTTCTGCAGTGTCTGAAGACAGCTATAGTGTACTTACATATAATAAATAAATCTTTAAAAAAAATCAGTTCTTTAGCTTTGTATAGTAATGTTCATCTGTAATCTCAGCGCCTGGTGGATGAAGGCCAGAAGAGTGAGGGTTCAAGGTCATTCTCAGCTATATAGCAACGTGATATGATAAAGTACATGATATGATAAAGTACATGAGACTCTGTCTTACACACACACACACACACAAACATCTCACATGAAGTGCCCAGAAGACAGTGCTGTTTCTTTGACATGGAAGTTAAGGGAAAGTGAAGTAGCCCACTAGTGATCATCCCAGTAAAACAAAATCCAGCTGTAAGTCCTGATTATTGTCCATCCACTTGTGGTTTTCTCTGAAGTTGGACTTTGGGGAATTAAAATGTCTCTATCAGAAAAACCATATTAGACTAGATTTGCAGTTAGAATGTTAACTGTGGTTAGTGTGATGACTTCAAGCCTAGCTCATTTTTCTCTTTTCTCTCCCCATACAGATTGATAGAGCTACATTCTCCTGATAGCAGGAACACCTTGATCTTACGCTGCAAGGATACGGCCACAGCACACTCCTGGTTCGTAGCTATCCACACCAACATAATGGCTCTCCTCCCACAGGTACTGGCTGAGCTCAATGCCATGCTTGGTGCAACCAGTACAGCGGGAGGCAGCAAGGAAGTCAAGCATATTGCCTGGCTGGCAGAGCAGGTAGGTGGGAAGCAGCACAAGGTTTACTCATCCCCACGCAGTGTTAAGTACCTCCCGTATGGCATATAGCTACACTACTTCTAGATATGCCTAGCTACATAATCTCCCTTTCTCTTTCCCTATCTCTATCCCTCCGTGGTGTGTGTGTGTGTGTGTGTGTCACCATCCCTAGCAGCAGAATTAACCTTGATGTATCATCGAACTAAAACTAAAACAAGTTTCCTGTTACCATTTCTCCTTCTAAGCAGCATGGGATGTTTTTGTGATTCAGGATTAGGGTTAGGGGACTGGAGGAGTCTCAGTGCTTAAGAATATTTTCTGTACAATCATGAAGACCAGACTCAGATACCAGCACCCACATAACAAGCTGAGCATTGTACAAAACCCTGTAACTCCTGTTCCAAGGAATTTTAACCCCCTTTCCTGGCCTCTGTGTACCATCTACACACACACACACACACACAAATAGAATAAGTAAGTCTTTAAATGGGAGTCTGGGTCTGTGTTAATAGAACATAGCAACATACTTTGACTCTGCTGTAATAGCAAGCAATCAGTCTCAGACATTATGAGAGTAAATTTTAGTAAAATTAAGAAAAACAGGTTGAAGGGTGGATTTGACCCAGAGGTCGTAGTTTCTCTACTCTTTCTATAGAGTACTGGCAGTGTTCTTAGGGGCAACAGTCTCTTATTTATATTCCTGCACTAGAAGAATTTAAAATATATAAAATATAGAGTTGGAGATATTACTCCACAGTAATACCCCACTTGTCTGATACACACAAGGTCCTAGGTTTAATCTCCAATGCCAGAGGGAAAAAAATATACAAAATATTTTAGAAGGCATTAAACAAGATTCAGTTTAGTTCATAACTGAAAAATGAAAAGAATCAAGAAAGCCTAAGTGGGTGCTGGAGTGCACAGCTCTTAGAGCCCAGATTCAGACAAGTGCACATATAACATGGAAGTGCAGCCCTCACTGTCAGCCGGGGCAGTGGGTGAAAACCTGAGCTCAGGGTTCAGTGAGTGGTCAAGTGCTGCCCCTGGTGCAACTTTAGATGCTGGCAGTCCTCCTCCTCCTTCCTCTTCCTCTTTCTTTCTTTCTTTCTTTCTTTCTTTCTTTCTTTCTTTCTTTCTTTCTTTCTCTCTCTCTCTCTCTCTCTCTTTCTTTCTTTCTTTCTTTCTTTTTTTGTTTTGTCTTGTTTTGTTTTGTTTTGTTTGACTTTTCAAGACAGATTTCTCAGAGTAAATAGTCCTGGCTGTTCTGGACTTACTTTGTAGACCAAGCTGGCATTGAACTCACAGAGATCGCCTGCCTCCCAAGTGCTGGAACTAAAGGCATGCACCACCACACCCGGCTTTTTTCTTTTCCCTTTTAAACTTCTGAACTTTTCAAAAACTGAGCTTATTGTGTGGGTATGCATGTCATACCCACACAGTATGCATGTCATGGAGGTCATAGGACAACTTGAAGACATTCTTCTCTTCCCTCATGTGAGCTTCTGGGGTCTCATCCCCAGCACTGTATAATCTGGCCATATCTGCAAACCCATGTTCCTGATGGGTTTCCTGACAGGAAAATTAGGAAATTTAAGACCTTCTTTGCTACTTAGGGAGTTTAAGGACAACCTGGCTCCAATAGACCCTGCCTCTAAAAAGATAAAAAAATCTAAAATTGCCAAAGAATCAACACTTCTAATATTTTTTTAATATGTGAATATTTTGCATGTATATATATGTGCACCTGGTGCCTAAGGAGGTCAGAAGAATACGTTAAATCCCCTGGAACTGGAATTATACAGACTGAGTTGACATGTGGATGCTAGAAACTGAACACTTGTCTTTTGCATTGTAGTAGGTGCTCTAACCACTGCACCGTCTCTACACCCCAAGAACCAACGCTTTTGACAACTTGTAAATGAAGCAGAATGTTTTCTGCCCAGCTCCCTCCTCCCTCTCTCTGGAAATTGACATTACTTATTACTGATATTAAGGGCCTAAAGTATCTTCTTTGGGAAAAAACACATTTAATGTATATAATGTAATATAGACTTCAAATTTTCTCTTATAATTTGGTGGAAATTTTCATGTTTAAAAGTAAGATTATTAGCCGGGTGTGGTGGTGCATGCCTTTAATCCCAGCACTCAGGAGGCAGAGGCAGGTGGATTTCTGAGTTCCAGGCCAGCCCGGTCAACAAAGTGAGTTCCAGGACAGCCAGGGCTACACAGAGAAACCCTGTCTCGGAGAAAAAAAAAAAAGTAAGATTATTAGGGGCTGGAGAGATGGCTCAGTGGTCAAGAGCACTGACTGCTCTTCCAAAGGTCCTGAGTTCAAATCCCAGCAACCACATGGTGGCTCACAACCATCTATAGTGAGATCTGATGCTCTCTTCTGGTGTGTGTCTGAAGACAGCTACAGTGTATTTACATATAATAAATAAATAAATCTTTTTTTTTTTTTAAAGTAAGATTATTGGAGTCAGGATGTGGCTCAGTTGGTGGAGTGTTTGCTTAGCTTTGGGTTTGAGCTCCAACACTATGTAAACTTAGCATGATGATGGCTATCTATAACCCTGGAAGTAGAATTAGGATTAGAAGTTCAAAGTTATCCTTAACTACATAGCTAAGTATGAGGCCAGTTTGGACTACCTTAGACCATAGGTAGAGGAAATTAATCCTTGTGTCATTTTAACTCTTTGGGGAGATAAATTGGTGTTGCCTTCCCTATTGGGATATGAGTATTATCCATAACAGTCTTGGGACACAGGGTTAGTACTGTAATCTAGAAATGGCTTCAGAAGCTCTATGGTCCAGAAAGTAAGAATCTCTCTTTTGAAAGACAGAGGCCATCTTGAGGGACTCTACCTTTGTGGGTCTTGGAGACTGAACTGTAGGGTTGAAGCAAGCACCTCTTCCTGCTGAGCCGTCTTCCTGGCCCTCACTGTTTGTTTTGTAGAGGAAGGATTTCTATAGCTCTAGTAGGTCTTGAACTTTCTGTGTAGCCTAAACTGACCTTTAATCGCCGGTGTAATCCTCCTGCCATCACTTTTCAGCTGCTGGCTGAGCTTATAGACATGACCCAGTATGCCTAGTAACTGGTATTCTTTTACCAGGTTGCAACTAGTCAGAGATGAGAATCTTAGGAAGCTAGAGTGCATTGGTCTTCTCATAGGCTAGACTTCATTTTCTACTTCTGGAATCAGCTTTGACTAAGAGAAAAGAAACCCAGAGGTGTATGGTGGTGCATGCCTTTAATCACAGCACTCAGAAGGCAGAAATAGGGAGATCTCTGTGGGTTCAAGGCCAGCCAGAACTACAAAGTGAGACCCTGTCTCAGAAGAATCAGAGACCCTGAGTTCCATGTTTTTAGTACATGTCAGGCGTGGTGGTTCATGAGAGGCTGAGGCCAGCTTAGTCTGCCTGGTGAGTTCCAGGGCTACATAGAGACCCTACCCTACTCAAACAAAACAAAACCAAAGTTACAACTCAGAACCAAATGGCTTAGGCTTTTTCAGATTTGAAGTGTGTGTTTAAAATATTCTGCTACAACTAAATTACTTGCAGAAGTCCTTTTTTTTTTTTTTTTTAATGTGTTTGGATGTTTTCGCCTACATGCATGTCTTTGTACCACCTGAATAACTAGTGCCAACAAAGGCCAGAAGGAGGGCAATTTTTAATCCTGTGGAGCTGGAGCTACAAGACAGCTGTGCGCTGCCATAGTAAAACTCAGGTCCTCTAGAAGCGTGGCCAGTGCTCTCAACCACTAGACCATCTCTCCAGTCCCCTTCAGAAGCCTTAAAGAAAGTGAAAAACAACAATAACAAAATTGACAGCTTTCACAGAGGCAAGTGATTCACCAACTTGAGTTCTCCGAAGGCAGTCAGGGAACCTGGAGGACTCCAAGGGTGAAGCTTTTGATGATGACAGGGCTTTTCTAGAACAGTCTTTTCCATTTTGGCCCTGTATCCTTGCCATGTGAATAAGTAGTAGGTGGCTGTCTTCCTGGAAAACTGAGCTTTGTGCAGATAAACATGAGTATATTTGAAGCCAAAGCCTATGCTTCCTAAGTACCCTGGAGAGCTCTGGCTTTTATGTTTTCCAGAACACAGGACAGTGCTGGGGGCATAGTTCAACAGTGTAGCCATTGCCTAAATAATGAGGTGCCATGTTCAAATCAGTGTTGGAAAGACAATCTCCATTATGGCCATCCTTTACTTATTATTGCGTGTGTTTGATTTGTGTGTGTATATGAGCCCAGTGAAGGCATGGAGAGGTCAGAGGAAAAGTTTTGTGAGTCAGTTTTTTCTATGTACCATGGGCTCCAAGGGTCAAAATCAGGTTATCAGGTTTATATAGTGAGCACTGTTTAAGTTACGAACCATCTCATTGATCATGGTCAACATTTAAAAGAAATAGGTTATAATTTTCTGTAACATGCCAGGCAGTGGTGGCGCACACCTTTAATCCCAGCGCTTGGGAGGCAGAGGCAGGCAGATTTCTGAGTTCAAGGCCAACCTAGTCTACAGAGTGAGTTCCAGGACAGCCAGGACTATACTGAGAAACCCCATCTCAAAACCAACCAACCAACCAAACAAATAAATAAATAAATTTTCTGTGATATACAGAGTGTGTTATTTTTGGAATGTCTTCTAAGATATTTAAAATATTAATACACATTTTGTGTGTTAGATGACAATGTACAATGTGGTTTTTTAAGTGTAAGTTAGATCTTTTGTTTCTTGAGGCAAAGTCTCACTATATAACTTAGGCTGGACATGAATTCATAGAGATCTAGCTGCCTCTGCCTCTGCCTCCTGAGTGGTGAGGTTACAGGCATGTAACACACCTCACTCAGCTTTTTTTTTTTTTTTTAAAGATTTATTTATTATTATATCTAAGTACACTGTAGCTGTCTTCAGATGCACCAGTAGAGGGCGGCAGATCTCATTACGGATGGTTGTGAGCCACCATGTGGTTGCTGGGATTTGAACTCAGGACCTTCAGAAAAGCAGTCAGTGCACTTAACCACTGAGCCATCTCTCCAGCCCTCACTTGGCTTCTTTAGTGTAGATTTTAATCAAAACATTGCTGTACAGATTCTGCGATAGAATACATGAATTTCTACCCGGTTTTTAAAAAGATATCATACATTAGACATGTGGAAACTTTTATCCTTTAGAACATAACTGTATATTAATTTGTGCTGCTCAGTTGTTATAGAATAGGGTAAAATGGCCATTTCACCAGATGATGCGTCTGACCTGTTAGGAGTGAGCTTTTCAAACACCACTTCATGCCTCTTAACCTGAGGGAGAAACTCATAGGGATGATCTTGTATCTCAAGTCTGTTAGGGAGGGAAGCAAAGGCCCCCAGTGTTAGGCCTGTGCCCAGGTCACTTCTGTGAGAAACTTATCGTTGTTATGGTTGGCTCTGACTCCGTATCTCACCACTGTGACAGGCAAAGCTGGATGGTGGACGACAGCAGTGGAGGCCTGTTCTCATGGCTGTGACTGAGAAGGACTTGCTACTTTATGACTGCATGCCTTGGACAAGAGATGCCTGGGCATCACCGTGTCATAGCTACCCTCTTGTTGCCACAAGGTAAGACAAAAGCAAAAAATACTCTGAGTCTATGAAGAGTAAAGGGAATGTTGCTGCCTTTAAAGCCTAAGATAGCACTGGAGAAGCTAGTGTAGACAATGGTTTCCCCCACTTACTGGATACATTGTTTCAGTTACTCGTGGTGTGTGTGTGTGTGTGTGTGTGTGTGTGTGTGTGTGTGTGTGTGTGTGTGTGTGTATGAATGCTTCCTTAGTCATGGAGATAATAAGGGGTTTGGGGTGGCTTTGTTTTGTTTTTTATTATTGACTGTGACTAAAAACCACTGAAATTGCAGCAGCCTTTTGAGTAAGTGATGAAATCATTTAAACCAGAACGTGGTACAGTGGATAACCCTCAACTCAGCCAAAGTTTTCTTGCAGCAAAGGAGCACATAGCAATGAGCATGGCTTTGTCCTGGAGCCGAGGAATCTTCCCCACGTCCCAGATGTAGGGAGTGGGAGGAGAACAATTGGGAAGTGTACATCTGGGATGTCTTAAGAGATAGCAGCCACAACTACAAGCACATCCAAAGTTTACTTGGTTGTTAAAGAGTCAGCTGTTGGTGTACCTGAAAAGCCCCACAAGCTGTCGATTCAGAAATCATTCCGAAGTTTCTCTCAGTGCAGTAAACCAGAGTCTATGAGAAGTCTGAGACTTCTGATACTGAGCATGAGCTGTCATTTGCAGAAAGAACAAGTGGATGACAATCTGGTTTCATTAAAGCGGGTGAGGGCTACTCAGAGAAAGTACTTGGTACTGAGAGAGGGAAGAGATAGAACCGTCACCTGTGCCCCATAGCGAGCACTGCAGTTTCCTGTTTTGAACATCATCATCATAAAGTTATTATTATTATTATTATTATTATTATTATTATTATTATTATTATTATTATTTTCTGACAGGCTTTCACTGTGTAGCCGTAGCTGGCCTAAAACTCAGTATGTGGCCTGGGTAGCCATGAACGCATAGAGATCCACCTGCCTCTGCCTTCCAAGTACTAGGAATAAAGATGTATCGTCAGTGTGAGGCATGGTATCATTCTTTTCGTGAAAATAGAGTTTAAATTGTCAGTAGCTTTATGAGAGTTTCTTTCATTCAGAGCTGGAGCTCCTCAGCCACCAAACAGAGCTCCAGCATCTCCTGGCCTTCAGAGCTGAGACGCTGTAGTCACCTGCATTCCTCCTACCTGGAGAGTAGACGCATCTTACAGAAGACTGGGTTTAAGCATTGGTTTCCATGACCTCACTGAAATAAAGCTCTCTTGACATCAAAAACTATGGCTTCATCTTAGAATGTCCCACTGTGCTTGATTCCAGTGCTCCTCACAAAGCCTGAGCTTGGGTGGTGGCGCACACCTTTAATTCCAGCACTTGGGAGGCAGAGGCAGGTGGATTTCTGAGTTCGAGGCCAGCCTGGTCTACAGAGTGAGTTCCAGGACAGCCAGGGCTACACAGAGAAACCCTGTCTCCAAAAAAAAAAAAAAAAAAAAAAAAAAAAAAGAAAGAAAGAAAGAAAGAAAAACAAAAAGAAAAGAAAAAAGGTAACTAGGCTTCAAACTTCAAAATCAAGTAATGTTAGAGTGGTGTAAATTAACAGGAGCAACAGTAAGTTTATGTTGGATTACATATTTAGATTCTTAGGAATCCCCCCCCCTCTCTCTCCTCTCTCTCTCTCTCTCTCTCTCTCTTCTCTCTCTCTCTCTCTCTCTCTCTCTCTCTCTCTCTCTCTCTCTCTCTCTCCTCTTTCTCTCTCTGTTTTCTCTCAATACACAACATTTTTGGCCAGTGAGGAATTACATAATGCCTAGAGGTTGTTGAAGGGAATTTTTATTTTAGATCTTCCCTAAGATCAAAGCTAGGCACACAGCATGGGTGGAAAGACATGGATGTCCTGGGTGCTAAGTGTGGATTTTGTAGTCTTTTTAAGCTGCCTTTGACTGGGAGAGCCATGGCTACTATACCATGTGGACATGGTAGGATTGAGCTTATGAGACTAATATGGTGGCCAAAACTGTTAAAGCTCATCTTCGCATGAGCTCATTTGGCCTCCCCACAAAAGTGGGGGTGGGGGACATTTGGCAGTGTGTTCTAACCAATGGCTGTTCCCCAAATCTAGCAGCTGGTTTGAATTAGATCCTCTCTGCCAAGTATTTCAAAATCAAATCTAAGAGGAAAATATCCCCCTAGACTTGATAGTTTGTAATGTCTAGTGTGGGATTAGCAATCAAACTGAATGTGGTACTTTCCTCTGTGCTCCCTCTTACTTGGATCATGTGAGAGTAAATTTAAGACTTAACTCTTTCTGAGCTAGCTCCTGTGCACCTGGCATGTAAGGTCTACAGGAAGGTTAGGAACACGGTTGGCTCTCAGAGGTAACTCCATAGGCAGCTCTGTAAGTTCAAATGTATCTCCCAGTAATACTGAAAATGTTGCTTGTGGTTTTCACTGTGCTGACAGTTGCCCTGAGGGATACCTTTACCTGTTTCGGGGCAATTGGTGATCTGTCACATGCATAGAACATACCTGTGTGGGTAATCGTTGTTTTTCCCCAAATGGATTTTGGGTGTGGGGAGCCAGTTGAACTTTATTATTATTATTATTATTATTATTATTACTGAAGTAGTAAGAATTCAGTTTGGGGGCAGAGGGGGATGCTCAGGTGGTGAGAGTTCTTGTTGTGAGCACACATGAGCTCAGATCCCAGCACCCAGAGAGGAAGCCTGTAGCCCCCATGTTATAGAAGGATGAGACAGGAGGATTGCTAGGACTTTCTGGCCATAAAGTAACTCTAGGTGCAGTAGGAGATCCTGTATCAAGGGAATAAATAAGGTCATAGAACAGAACACCTGATGTCCCTCCACATACGTTCATGTACACACACACAGCCCAAGCTCACTCGCTCATATTCTCTCTCTCTCTCTCTCTCTCTCTCTCTCTCTCTCTCACACACACACACACACACACACACAGCACAGCACAGCACAAATTATCAGCTTTATCCATCTTTTTAAGATTCTACATGATGAAATATGAATTATTAAGCTGAGAAATTGCTTGTACTTCATTCTGAAGTATGATCTGGTGAGCCATGCTGCAAGGAAAAGGGCTGGTGTTCCTGAGTCCTGAGCTGAGCTCCAGCTGCTCCTCATGAACTTCAGTTTCCCCTTGGAGGAGGGACTGATTAATAGCCCACCATGCTCAGTTCTGTGTCTAAAATGACTGAAGTGCTCTGTCATCTAAGGAAAACACTGGTGCTAATTGTTGCCTGTGATAAAAATCTGTTTTTCAAGGGAAATTATAAATCCGGATAAGGTTTCGATGCTGCATATAAGGAGAGCATGCATGTTTTGGATTTTTTTGTGATGCTCATTTCATTTGATATAAAATCCTCAAAGTTCATCCATGTGATAGCTGATGATAGGACTTCCTCTCCTAGTTCACTGAATGGGACGTGCCATTGTTTGTTTTGTGTGTGGTGTTTTGATTTGTTTTAGGCCGGCCTGAAATTAAGCATTTTTTTCTGTAAATGAATGTTTTGCCTCTATGTATGTCTGTGAATCATGTGTGTGCCTGGTGCCTATGGAAGACAAAAGAGGGTATAGGAGATGGTTTTGAACTGCCATCTATCAAACCCAGGTCCTCTGGAAGAGTAGCAGGTGTTCTTAACCTGAGTCATCTCTCTAGCCCCCGAAGAATTTTCTGCATCTCTTTTTCTGTTGGTAGGTATTTTCTTTCTTTCTTTTTTTTTAAAGATTTATTCATTTATTATATGTAAGTACACTGTAGCTGTCTTCAGACACTCCAGAAGAGGGAGTCAGATCTCGTTACGGATGGTTGTGAGCCACCATGTGGTTGCTGGGATTTGAACTCCGGACCTTCAGAAGAGCAGTCGGGTGCTCTTACCCACTGAGCCATTCTCACCAGCCCGGTATTTTCTTTATGAAGACAGTAAGTAATATCCTGCCTCCTGTGACACCAGGGACTATTCTATCAGATTAAAGGATATCAAAATATCATAATTTGGGGCTGGAGAGATGACTCAGTGGTTAAGAGCACCGACTGCTCTTCCAGAGGTTCCTGAGTTCAATTCCCAGCAACCACATGTTGGCTCACAACCATCTGTAATGAGGTCTGGTGTCCTCTTCTGGTGTGTCTGAAGAGAGCAATGGTGGTGTACTCATATGCATAAAATAAATAAATAAATCTTTTAAAAAATATCATAATTTGGCTTTGAAATGCATTCATCCAAAAACTGTTGAAGGTAATGATCACCTTAGCTTTCTGTTCTATTTGTGGTCCTAGGTTGGTTCATTCAGGTTCTGGATGTCGGTCACCCTCCCTTGGATCTGACCTGACCTTTGCTACCAGGACAGGCTCTCGGCAGGGCATTGAGATGCATCTCTTCAGGGTTGAAACTCATCGGGATTTGTCGACCTGGACCAGAATACTTGTTCAGGGCTGCCATGCTGCTGCTGAGCTGATCAAGGAAGTCTCCCTAGGTAGAGATACTTTTGTTTGGCCTTCCTATCTATCTCTCTCTCTCTTTTTCTTTTTCCCCTCCCTTCTTCCCTCCCTCTCCCTCTCCCTCTCCCTCTCCCTCTCCCTCTCCCTCTCCCTCTCTCTCTCTCTCTCTCTCTCTCTCTCTCTCTCTCTCTCTCTCCCCCTCCCTCCCTCCCTCCTTCCTAACTTCCTTCCTTCCTGCTTGTTTTTGACAGGGTCTCACACAGCCCAGCCTGGCACTCTTGATCCCCTGCCTCACCTCCCCAGTGCTGGGGTCACAGGTGTGCACTCTCATTCCTGGTCCTGGATTCTAACCATAATTATTAGTTTTTTCAAGCCTTATCTTTATCAGTGTGTGCACATTTCCTTGTGTGTACATACATGCCATGAGTGTGCAGGTGCCCCATGAGACCAGAAAAGGGCAGACAGTGAAACAGAATTTGCTTTTGTGGGTGCTGAGAATCAAATTGGAATCCTTTAGAAAACCAAAGGATGAACCTTTAAAAGCTAAACCATCTCTCCTGCCCTCTAATAGTAATTAGGTGAAGTTACTCAGCTGTAAAGTAAAACCATTGTTTTGCATACTGATTGTAAGCTATTAAAACACGGTAGCTGAAGTGGTGGTGGAGGAAAGAAATCTGTTATCTGTCTAAGTACCAGACCTTTCCCATGCCTGCCATGTAGCACTGACCACCATACTACCACGTGGCTTTTTCACTGTGTATCATTGTAATCTACATTTAATAGTGTAAGAACCCAGGCAATAAGAATTAGATGCACTGACTACAGTTAAGAAGATTTGGCACTTAAGGCCATCCATACGCCCTCAAATACAAGTATCTGGCAGTTTGTGGCTGTGGAAAATAACGTGTATGGAGTAGGAGTTTCTCTTCAAAAGCTTGAAAATGTCTGTCCAACATTCAGGAGTTGGTTGCCTCATTTCCACTCTGGGCGCTCCCTCTAGTGGCGAGTCCCTGCTGGTTGCTTTGTTCCACAGTGGATGTGCCCCTGGTGGCAGACATTATGAACTTGGTGTTTCATATACACTCTGTAAACATACAGGTATTCCAGTTTGCCCTTCCGTTTCATGAAACAAGGGTCAGTGTGGCTTATATACAGGCAGTGCCTTAAGCCCCTCCTTCCCTCTCCAGATGACTCATACTCCTGACCGGATTAAATACCTGAAGGACAGACAGTATCAGTCCCCTTCATTCATTAAATCAACAAATATTTGCTGAGCACTATTTAGCAAGAGCTAGGCTTTATAATGATAGAGATAAAGTAAATAAGATCTACTCCCTGTCCCTGACCAGAGAGATGTGAGGAGAGGACAGACGCCATCCTGTTGTTCTCTGTAGTTAGTTTGTGGAGAGACTAATAAGGCGTTTTTTTCTTACACCATTGACCAGGGATGCTACCCCAGCCGTTCATAATTTGTTGTTTTTAAAAGTTTCTACTTACCAGTGAGCATAAATTCCTGGTGTTTTCCTCTAGTAATATAATAGTCACCTTAGTTGTCAATTTCTGGGGCCTACTCCCTTCGAAGTTGTCCTATAATGCTCAAAAAGCCTGAGTCAATCAGAGTGTCTGTCTGTCTGTCTCTCTCTCTCTCTCTCTCTCTCCCTACCCCCACCCCATGTGATGTGTGTGTGTGTGTGTGTATGTGTGTGTGTCTCCCCTCCCTCCTTTCCTCCCCCTCTTGCTTTGATCTGTCTCCTGCTGTGCTATAGGGTCAGGTCAAAGGACTCTCCAGAAACATTGAAACCACTTAAAACTACAAAACTAAACAACTGATCCCAGTAGCAGGATTTGTAGAAAACATTATTAGGAGGTCTCTCAACACCAGTCTTTGATTTTAAGAAATACAGACTGGGAGATGGGAAGCAGAGCTCAGTATCGCCATGGAGAGGCCTGGGATTCGGGCTTCAGCACTACAGAAAGAATAAACAAACAGGCATGGGCTGGGAAGGTGAATGCTTGCCACACAACATGAAGGCCCAAGTTCAGTTACCAGAACCCATGTAGACATCCAGCTGCACTGGCTCGTGTGTGTACGTCCCATGTAGACATCCAGCTGCACTGGCTCGTGTGTGTACGTCCCATGTAGACATCCAGCTGCACTGGCTCGTGTGTGTACTTCCCATGTAGACATCCAGCTGCACTGGCTCGTGTGTGTACTTCCAGGGCTGGGCAGGTCAAGGCAGGGATCCCTAGGACTCACTGGCCAGCCAGTCTAGCCAAATAGGTGAGCCCAGACCAAGGAGAGACCTTGTTTCCAAAACATAAGGTGGATAGCACCTGGGGAGGACCAATTCATAAGGTCTCTACACACAGGTACCTGTGCATGCACACAAAAATACAAGATAGGTAATATGTAATATGATTGACATTCATTTCAGTGTAACCCCGATTGACTCCTGGCTTTAGTATGTTATCTTAGAGTGTCTTTCTATTCTGTAATGTCCTGTGATGTGAAAAAGCCAATGTTCCCTTCCACTTATGAGTGTAAGACATAGGAACCAGAGCAGTGGAATGAAAACCAGATTTGTGGGGATGGTGAGTGTCATGGAAGCAAAAGAAAGAGGTATCAGAGGAATGGTGGTACTGTCGGCCGGTGTGCATTAGACAGACGTTAGCAGTGCTTTGTGAAGCTTACCAAAACTAAATTGTTTTAATTTTCTAGCTAACATAATATTGATTTCATTATGTCTGTGCACCACATGAATGCAGTGCCCATGGAGGCCAGAAGAGGGGTTGGATCACTTGGGACTGGAGTCCTGTGGGCCCTGAGATGGACCCCCTCCAGTCACCATGACATTTTCATGCACACACATCCCTGTTCATCCGCCATCACTGTCTCATCCCACACTGTTCCTCTTCTCTCCCCATCGTCCCTGTCTTAGTGTTACTATTGCTGTGATGAGACGTCATGACCAAAACAACTTGGGGAAGAAGGGATTACACTCACGGGTCCATAGAACAGTTTATCACTGAGACCAGTGAAGGCAGGCACTCATGCAGGGCAGGAACCTGGAGCAGGAGCTGATGCAGAGGGCATGGAAGAAGATGCTAATGGGCTCACTCTCCGTGGCTTGTTTAGCCTGCTTTTTTATGACGTCCAGGACTACCAGCCCAACAGTGGCCCCTCCCCCAGCAATCACTAGTTAAGAAAATGCTTGTCTAGGTTTGATCTTATGCAGACATTTTCTCAATTGAGACTCCTTCCTTTCTGATGACTAATTTGTATCAAGTTGACATAAAACTAGCCATCACAGTCCCTCTTCTGGTTTACAGTGTTTTTAATTTATTATTTGTATTGGCTGTGTGTATGTATAGGTCTATGGAAGTCATAGGTCAACCAGGATTGTGTTCCTCAATAGCTACCCACTTTGATCTACTTTTAATTTTTGTTACATTTATGTTTGTGTATGGCATGCATGGGGGTCACATGCAGGGGCTGGTTCTCCCCTTCCTTGTGGGTGCCAGGGCTCAAGTCTTCAGGCTTGGCAGCAAATCCTCCTAACTGCTGAGAGGTCTTGGTGGCTCATTTGCTTTGGAGATACAAGCTGTCAGTGCATTGTGGGGGCCCATCTATTAGGCTCTGCTGGCTGGGCATCAAGGCCTAAGAATCTGCCTCTCCCCCTCCCCAGCACTGAGATTACAAATGTGTAGCACCACACCTGGCTTTGGAGGGGGCTGGGGGAAGGGAGTTAGGTTTTGTGCTATTGTCTTTTGGTTTAGGTTTTTTTTGTTGTTTTGTTTTTGGTTTTGTTGTTGTTGTTGTTTTCAAGACACAGTTTCTCTGTGTAGACCAGGCTGGCCTCAGAGACTCACCTGCCTCTGCCTCAGAAGTCCTGGGACTAAAGGTGTGTGTGCTCCACCACGCCCAGCCCACACCTGGTGTTTTGTGTGGGAGCTGGGATGTAAAGCAGGTGCCCATGCCTCTTACCAACTTTGCCATCTCCCTGGCCCACGACATCTTTTTTTGTTGTTGTTTTTTAAAACTAAAATTGTTTCATTTTGTTTTCTGAGATAGGTTTTTCCTAGCCAGTGATGCAAATAGAGACAGGGTACATAACCAACCTATGGTATCATTTGGTTGGATTTAGCAACTTGGAGATATAATTGGTGTCCTCTCGGAGAGAAAAGGAAAAGTGTGACAAGAGGAGCAGACTGCAGAGGCCTTGGGTGCGGACAGTTCTTTCAAGAAGTGTGCTGAAAGCCGGGCGTGGTGGCACACGCCTTTGATCCCAGCACTCGGGAGGCAGAGGCAGGCGGATTTCTGAGTTTGAGGCCAGCCTGATCTACAGAGTGAGTTCCAGGACAGCCAGGGCTATACAGAGAAACCCTGTCTTGAAGGAAAAAAAAAAAAAAGTGTGCTATGGAGAGGAAAAGAAAAAGGAGAGGTTAGAGGAAGTTGAGAAGTTGAGTATTTTTTAAAGAGGTTAATGCTGGTAACTGAAGGTAGAATTGTCAAATGTTTATCAGTTATGCATGAGGACCTGGGTTCAATCCTCAGCACCACCTAGGCCAGATCTGATGGTATACGACTGTAATTCCAGCATATTCTAGTTTCCTTTCTGTTGCTGTGATAAAAACCCTGACCACAGCTGGGGGTGGTGGCACACACCTTTAATCCCAGCACTCGAGAGGCAGAGGCAGGCAGATTTCTGAGTTCGAGGCCAGCCTGGTCTATAAAAGTGAGTTCCAGGACAGCCAGGGCTATACAGAGAAACCCTGTCTTGAAAAACAAAAACAAACAAACAAACAAACAAAAAAACCCTGACCACAAGCAACTTTAGGGGAAGAAAGAACTTACTTGGCTTATACTTGTAGATCACAATCCGTCACTGAGAGAGGTCAGCACTGAGAGAGGTCAGCACAGGAGCCCAAGGGGAGAACTAGGGAATACTGCTGTAGGCTTGCTGGCTTGCTCCCAGGTTCAGGCTCAGCTGACTTTCTTATATAGCCTGGAACCTCTCACACCAGTCATCAGTTATGGCCCTCACAGACATGGTCACAGAACAATCTGATCTGGGTAATCCCTTAATTGAGACTCCCTCGGATGACTCTAGACTGCAGATTGACAGCTGACGCTAACTAGGACACAGTATTTGAGAGGTGGACACAGGACACCTGAAGTGCAAGGTCATTCTTGGCTACTCAGGCCAGCTACATGGAGACGAAAGTAAAATAAGGGGCTAGAGATATGGCTCAGTGGCTGCTCTTCTAAAAGAGACAGGTTCAATTCCTAGTATCCACATGGAAGCTCCCAGCTACCTAGTTCCAGAGGATCCAATGTGGCCTTCTGGGCACCAGGCCTGCATGTGATACAGGGACATAGATGCAGACAAAACACTCATCCACATAAAAATAAATAAAACAAAAAGTATAAAATAAAATAGGGCTGGATGGCTCAGTGTGTGTGTGAGGACCGTTGACAGCCTGAATTCCATCCCGTTAGCCACTTGGCAGAGTGAGGGAACCACTTCCAATTCTTGGCCTGGAACTTGCACATGCCTCCTGTGGCTTGCATATGTGTGTGTGCAAGGCACACATACCACAAAATAGATAAGTACCCAGTTTCTAGACATAAACATACTCAATATGATCTTCCCTGCTCTTTTTCAAGGTTGCCATAACCATAAACAAGATTCTGGTTTTCAAAAGTTTCTCATGTGCATGTTTGCTTTGCCTCCTTCCCTCCTGAGGCAACACCATTCAAATAGAACATGTGGGGAATCTCGGGGCCTGGGAGTGTAGCTCAGTGCTCTCCTGCCATGTGGAAAGACTCTCACACAAGCCTGGTGTAGGGTTGATGTCTTCCCTTTCCTGGCTATGACTTCCTGCCTGCACGACACTGTCCACAGCCAGGACTGGAAGAACCTGAGCCATCTTGAACTAGATTAGAGCTGACCCTTTAGACTCCGGTCCCCTCACTACACTCTGGCTTCAGAGATGTTAGTAGGACCATACTGTGGGTGCCTTGGTTAGGGTATGGCTGTTACCCACCCATCCCACCCCTCAGCCATTCATTTAGAGGTAGTGCTGATTTCACCAATGTTTGCTCCTTGGCCACTCGGTTCTTTTCCTGAGGATACCTAAAGGTCTGTTGTCCAACATTCACTTCACATGGCACAGAGAAGGACACCACCACCATTTATCTGTTTCTCACCTTCCTGGTTTGCTAACATACAGCTGCATGAACTCATCCAGTGAGAGAGTGTGTGGGCTCCATGTGATGACTGCCTCAGGAGCCTTTCTTGTTAAAACAGAGAAGCACAGCTCAGCTCTGATCTTTAAGTGTCGCTCTGGAGCCCACACTAGCCTTAGATTATTGACTCTCCAACCTCCCCCACTTAGCTCAGTGCTGAGATTACAGGCGTTTGTGCCCACACCCAGTGGGCAGCGTTTCTGTTTTGATTTAGATGTATCTTTGTTTGATTGAAATTTTAAATTTATTACATTAGTTCCTGAGAGTGAGAGAGGTCAGAGGACAGTTTGTGAGTCTGCCCTCTCCCTTCCATCGTGTGGGTCCAGGGATGGAATAGGCCTGGTAGTAAGCACCATTTACCTACTGAGTCATCTTGCAGCCTAGCTTTGTTGGGGGTGGTGTGTGTGTGTGTGCTAGCAGTGTTTGTTCTGTTTTCTGTGGTATTGGGGATTAAACCTAGGGCCTAATTCCTAGGTGAGCATGCTATACTGGCTGCGTCCGCAGCCCCAGTTGTATTCTTTGAACAGCAGCCACCTCATGACTCTTATGGAGCATAAACTTTTGATTGATATTCTCTCCTTCCCAGATCCCAACCGAAACATGTTGCAACTCAGAAGGGTATCTTTGCCTTTGCTTCTTCCTTCTTGTCCGGGCTCTGTAGTCCAGGCTGGCCTCTGCCTCCCAAGCACCAGGATTAAAGGCATGCACTATCCCCTCCTGGCTAGTTTTATCTTTTCTTTAGGGTTTTTCTGAATTCCCATCCTAGAAACGTTTTTCTGACTTCAGCCTTAGCTTAGTTTTGAGTGTCATCTTGTTTCATATATTCTATCTCATATGGTTAGAGATTTTTTTCCCCCTCTTGCTCTGGTTCTTTATTTGTTTCTCATTATGGATCGATGTGAGCCACCAAGTGGCTCCTGGGATTTGAACTCATGACCTCTGGTAAAGCAATCGGTGCTCTGAACCGCTGAGCCAGTTCATCAACTGGTTAGAGATTTATAAAGTCTTTGAGAGAAGAGAATGCCCCTTTGTCTCCACCTTACTGCATACAGTTGTTATCCAGTTGAACAGAACAGAAGTCCAGGAGAGTTAGGCTGTATCTTACCTCATTTCAGTCAGGATGCTGACTTGGGCCCTAGTACTCTTAGGGGGCTGGAGCCTGGGCAAAGGACTCGAGTTTGATTCTCAGTACCCATGTCGGGTAACTCACAACCAACTGTAACTCCAGCTCCAACAGCAGCACTCTGGTCTCACATGCGCATACTCCAGACACAGATGTATATGCATGTGATTAAGAATAATACCAGGTGTGGTGACACATGCCTTTAATCCCTGCATTCCAGAGGCAGAGACAGGTGGATCTCTGAGTGCAGGTCAGCCTGGTCTCTGTATCAAGTTCCAGGCCATCCAAGTCTACACAGAAGATCTTGTGTTACAAAGAAAACTCAGCCTGGCTTTGTAGCCCATGCTTGTAATCCCACCACTTGGAACAGATAAGCAGGAAGATGGGGTGGGGGCATAATTACCTACCAACTGGATACACTGGACATTGTCTAAATGAAAATAGTAACAGGCCTTTGTAAAATATGAATCCGCTGTTCCATGAATTTCCGTGTCATCCTTGCATGAGAGCATGCTAATCTTCCCTGATTTGTTCCAATTTTAGTATTTGTGCTGTCAAAATAGGTGCAGAATAATAAATCTTTTTAAAATATTATTTTAGGAAATTTTAAGCAGCTTAGGCCTCATATATTCTCAAGAAAAGATTGTTTTTCTTGTCTGAAACCAGAAGAATCCTTCTCTACTTGATAACTAAAATAGGATCTTTATTATATATGAGTTTTTCTTGTCTTTGACAGGCTGCACCTTAAGTGGCCAAGAGGTAAGGTTCACTGTCCACTATGAACACGGGTTCACTATCACCAGAGACAATGGAGGCGCCAGCAGCATATTGTACCGCTATCCCTTTGAACGGCTGAAGATGTCTGCTGATGATGGAATCAGAAATCTCTATTTGGATTTTGGTGGCCCTGAGGGAGAACTGGTGAGAATGGGTCTGAAACCATGAGCACGGTGACAGGGGTGTCTGCACTAGTGTCCTGTCTCTCACATGGCTTCTGCTTGGTTGGCTTGCTTATGTTCCTTTATCATGCTGAGTTAATGAATTGAAGGCTCTTCGTGCTGGGCAGGAGCTTTACCCCTGAGCTCCGTCCATCCCCAGCCTTCACTGCTCGTTACCTCCATGTAGAAAGTTAGGGCCTGACACTTGACATTCCGTTTAGGTTTTTAAGTGTTGTCTGAGAACTGGGAGATAGTAAAGTGTTTGCTCTACATGCATGAGGACCTGAGTTCAATCCCCCTCCAGAAAAATCTACGTTAAAAAAGCTGGCTGTGTAGCACACATTTGTAATCCCAGCCTCAGGGAGGCCAGGATATAGATCCCTGGGCCTTGTTGACCACCCAGCCTAGCTTTTGTGGCAAGTTCCAGGCCAGTGAGAGACCCTGTCTCAAAAAAGACCATGGAGAGAGCCATAGAGAAGGGTCACCAAGTAAAGGCGATCGCCACCAAACCTCAAGATCTACGAGGGACTCTCCAAGAGAGAACCAATTTCCATAAGCTGTCCTTTGGTATTCATGTGCACACACACACACACACACACACGTGGTACTCACACTTGGTAGTCATGTGCACACACACACATGAATACGTAATTATGATTCAAGTGTGAAATGTAGCTCAGTTACTAGACTGCTTGCCCAGCATGCACAAAGCCCTGTGTTTGATCCCCTGTACCACACACATCTGGGCATGTTGGCACTTGAAGATTCAGGTGGGCAGTTCAGGAATTCAGGGTTATCCACTGCTATGAATAAGCTCTAGGTTCACCTAGGCTTTATGAGATTGCTTTTTTTTTTCTTCTCAAGACAGGATTTCTCTGTGTAGCCCTGGCTGTCCTGGAACTCACTCTGTAGACCAGGCTGGCCTCAAACTCAGAAATCCACCTGCCTCTGCCTCCCAAGTGCTGGGATCAAAGGCGTAAGCCACCACGCCCGTCTAAGATTGCTTTTTAAAAGCAAAACAAAACAAAAGTGAAACATCACATCTAAATGTATTTAATACCATTGTTTATAAAGTGTGTGTAGAACTAGAGAGATGGCTTAGCAGTTAAGAGCACTGGCTGCTCTTCTAGAGGACCTAGGTTCAATTCCCAGCATGGATATGGCAGATCACAATGCCTCTAACTCAGATTCCTGTGGATCTGACTCCCTCACACAGATATATATGTAGGACAAACACCAGATGTACATGAAAGAAAGAAAGGAAAGGAGAGAGAGAATTACAGTGACAACTCATGTTTCTTCTCCACAGACTATGGACCTGCATTCTTGTCCAAAGCCGATTGTATTTGTATTGCACACGTTCTTATCCGCCAAAGTCACTCGCATGGGACTGCTTGTGTGAGCAGCAAGAGTGAAGAAAGAGCTTTGACTGTCACAAGAAGTATTTCCACCTCAAAAGATGAAAAGAAAGAAAAAGCAACAACAAAGAAGCACAAACAGAAGCCCTTGCTCCTGCCTCCATCACAGTGCCTTCCTGAGGACCTGCAGACCACTGCTGGACCACAACAGGGTTTTAGGAAGGGCCGACCTTTCCCACACAGCCTTGGTCAGAAATTCTAGAACTGTTATAAGCTCCAAATGAAAGCTATTGATTTACCGTCTTATTTCATAATGTGATCTCAAGTAATCAGGTTTCTTTTCCCTGTTATGAAGTCTGGCACTTTGGGTTTCTCTTTGGACATAAACAGATAGCCAAAAGGGGCTCTTCTTTTCTTTGTGTAGGAATCATTTGGGTATAGCCTTGAGCTCTTCCTGGGATGACTGTCGCTCTCCGGTGCTAGTGTGCAGCTGCCGTCCCTCAGGCACATCCCACACAGGTCCTTGCACCACAGTGACCCCGCCCTGTCCCACCCTCCCCACCTCTATCTGGCACCAGCTCTGCCACCCATAAGTGCTGCCTTTAGGACTCAGAACTTGCACAGTCTGGTTGCCTTTGCCTTCACTCCCCTTTTTTGTGGTGTCCAAGTTGAAAAGCAAGTTGGAAATGCTGCCCGGAAAGAGGAGTGTTGCTTTCTTTAGTTTATATTGAGTTTATATTTGGTAGGAGCCAGGGGATGGTCTACAGTTTATTTTGAAAGATCCTCATCTTACGCTAAGCCATTTCTTATTGCTTACCAAATGTGCCTTTGGGTAGGGTCAGTGGAGCTTTATTAGTGACTGTGGGATGACCGGGTCTCACTGCTGTTCCTGGGATCCCAGCTGGCTTTCAGGAGTTGTCCTTGAGGTCAGTTCCTTAGTGGCATCTTTTGGTGGTGGTTTTGTGGGTCACGTTAGCTTTGTAGCACAGATGCCGTTTTGAGTGACACAGAGCACGGGGGCTAGGAGAGGTCCTGGCACTGGTCTTTTGTGGCCCCAAAGTAGTAAGGACAAGTCGCCTCCAGCTCAAGGTTAACGTTGGTTTCCTAGCGCCCCCTGGGTGGCTGGGACGATGAGAGCGAGACCATGGTAGTCACCTGCATTTTGTTCAGCACGGCCACATGTTGTCATGACTCAGGGTAAGTGTGACCTGGAAGACCATCCTGTTTGTTTCTCCTGAAACACTCTACATAAAACCTCAAGATTAGCACAGCTCCCGAATCTGAACAAAAAGGAAATATTAATATCTGATATCTTCTAGAGGTTTTCTAACCTCTCTGAAAACATGTCTAGAAACAGCTCTCATGTTCTAGATTTCTCTGGAGTGCTACACAGGGATATGGCTCTTCAAATGGGGTAGAGGGTGAAAGGGAAGAAAACATAAGTATTTGTGCAGAGCCTGAGCTGCCTTGATTGGCAGGGTAGCCAGAGGAAAGAGCAGACGCCAAGCAGAGGTGTCACCCTGCTGTCCTCCGCTGTCAGTGAGTCAGGCCTCCTGCTCTGCAGTCAGACTAACAGTACCCAGAGGCTGGGGAGAAAGTCTTAACCCTGAGATAGGTTCCATCCCTGATACATCTTCAACTCAAAAGAAAAAGAAGAAATGTCCCAGCTCTGAGTGCAGAAAGCAGAGCTATAGCAGTAAGAGAGCTCTGGCTCCTGCCCCACTGAGCTGCGGGTGTGAAAGGCGGAGACACCAGGGAGACTGACAGGAGCCTCTGCCCCCTGTTCCTTAGAAGAGCTGTAAGTGGGTAAGCTGTGCTCTTCTTCTGGCTGAGGCCTGTGGCCCACAGGGTTTTTAATACTGTCATTTGAGGCTTATAAAATGAAGGCTTATGGGTGATTTTGTTGTCATTAGGAGCACCAAGAGCAAGGTCCTAAGCTGCTTGTTCCAGAAGCTGTAGCAGCCCCAACCCCCGCAGGTGGTCAGTTAGGAATTTTAAACCACAAGTGGAATGCTTTTTGTGAGTGTGGGACACCTTGATACAAACCTATATTATCAATTTTGTACTCAAAAGCCAAAATATAGCAAACTATTTTCAAATGATAACTAAAAATGGGCATCTTTGATAATTCACCTCTTTTTATAGAATCAGCTATATTGTCTTTAATTTTTCATCTTGAACATTATTGGGGATGTTGTGGGCTCCTGGGTGTGAGTGGGCAGGAAACTGTGGAGCGCCTCCTGTTGGATGGGCCACTTCCTAGGCATCTGTGCATTCCACACAGTCCCAGGTCATCCTGCAGATGAGAGCTCTCCTCCCCATAAGAAAGAGGACTAAAGGAAGCTCATGTTACCAACAAGCCTTGCCTAGAAATTGGTATCAAATATTTTATATAAAGAAATGCTTGTGTGTATATGCCATATTTATTAATAATTGTAACTAAAGTCACTGACCTATAGACAGTACCAGGTTAAATATTGGGATATGTATGGGCAATCAGAAATGTTACTTTAAATGCCATCTGCCTATTTTGAGGCCATGTTTGGCACTTTTTAGACTAGGGTAAGTCTGATAATACCTGGTGGGGTTTTGTCTTTTTTTTTTTTTTTTGTCTGAACTCTCAAAGTTTGTTACTGGAAATTATTTGCATGGTAGGAGAGATTGAATTATTTATTTTTTATATGTAGAAAAATCTCTCTAACCAACAAATAGCTCATTGTTACTGATTTGTTTGTTTTCCTAACTTATTCTCCTGGACAGAACGGTAGCAAAGTTTTGTTCAGCTGAATAAATGCACTCAGCTAATAAACCAAAATTTATTCTTTCAAAATAAGAAATTATCTGTTATCACCAAAAAATAAAATTAAAATAAACAAATTAAGCTATGTGGAATCTGAACACGATTACCCCACTCCCCAGAAAGGTTTTACTATGAGTGGTTTTGATGAACAAAAATGTGTGGGGAAAATTACTGATTTCTTAAACTCTTGTAAGAAACGCAAGAGTCTTCTAGTTTAATTTAAATGCATGTGGCTTTGTTTGTTTTCAAAACCTTGGAAGAACCTACCCATGTGTTTAATGCAAATCACTGTCAAAGCTGCTAGCCTTCCTTAAAAGCCCTGGCTGCTGGAAGAGGTGAGCAGTCCTGAAGTGTTCGGAAGAGTGGGAGACTCCGTCACTCTCTCTTCTTTTGTATCTTTTCTTGGACACCTACTCAGACCGTATTTTATTATTCCCACTGGTTCATGCTATTGATTGTACACGATACTTAAATGTGCAAATATTCTGCTTCCATCCCCACGTGGCTGCTGGCAGCTCTCGGTGCCAAGAATGGACTGGCTCCTTAGAATGCTGGGCTCAGTGGGTAAGAGGGCTGCTGCTGTCATGAGGACTGCCGAGCAGATCTCAGCACCCAAGTCCAGGGGGCTGAAGGAATGAAGAAATGGAAGGAGGGAGGGAGGGAGGGAGGGAGGGAGGGAGGGAGGGAGGGAGGGAGGGAAGGAAGGAAGGAAGGAAGGAAGGAAGGAAGGAAGGAAGGAAGGAAGGAAGGAAGGAAGGAAACTAACTCCTAATCTCTAATGAGAAGATCAAATACAAGGTTACTTAGATCTTAAAAGCACATTGCTCTGGACAAATTTTAATGTGTACTACTACAGTGGTAGTCTGAGTTTACTTTGGAAGCTATTCCAGGTTTGTCAGGCACCAGGACTACACAGTAAGATTCTGTCTCAGAACAACAAAATCCTAGTACTTGGGAGCTACAGGCAAAGAATCCAAGATTAGCTGTACTCAATCCAAGGCCAGCTGGACTACATCTGATCCTGCCTCAGTACAATAGAAAAAAATTGAGGTCATATACACTTTAGTTGAATCCATGCCCTTGTTTTAATTACTTAGTAATCTAGAATGATTTTGACTCTACACACAATTCTTACAAGTCGATACAGTCCACACTGAAGCATCTTTAAGCTCCTTCTTTCACTGTCTAAATATTCACTAAGCGTGTAGTTGTTGGTAGAAATCATGCTACACGTCGGGATTGTGTACATTCAAGCAGCAGAGTTTTCCCACATCATAGTGATGTAAGAGGAATTTGGTATTGACTGCCTAAGGAGCTGCTCTGACACCCGTTCTCCTTTTTTTTAAATGAGATAGCCTGGAGGTTAGCTCAGTGCAGAGCAGTGCAAGGCCCTGGCATCCTCTGGAACACCACTAAAAAGAGGCAGAAACCACATCCAGCTGATCAGTGACAAGTTTTCAGAGGTGAGAATTTCAGTTCAGTGTTCAGAAACAACAAGTAGCCACAGGGAGTACATTAACTATTTTCCTGACTTTTCAGCAGTGGCCAGACCAACTAGGGAAAAATGGTTGTTATATTAACTCGCAGGAAGAGAGGTTCTTTCTTCCTTTTCAGTCTTAGGCATTGAAATTGACCTCGGGCCTTGGGCATACTAAGCATACAGTACCACTGAGCTACATATTCATAAAGTCCTAGCCCCTTTGATTTCAGAATAAAACGTTTTGGTTTTCTTCTCAGTTTTTAAACATACTCTTATATAAAATAACCTTGACCAGCCTCAAATTGCTGGTCCTCCTGCCTCTACTAAGCACTGGGGATCACAGCTGTGCACCAGCTTTGAAATAACTTAAACTTAACTTCTTGCCACCTTTATTGTTCCATCCCACTGTGTGTGACTGGATCAAAGTGTTTTCTAAGACTTATTTCTTATTTTATGCATATGACCGTTTGCCTGCACGTGCACCATATGCACGCGTGGCGTCTGAGGAAGCCAGAGGAAGCTTCAGAGCCCCTGGGACTGACGTCAGAGAGGGTTACAAGACACTATGCTGGGGCCAGGAACTAAAACCCAGGTCCTCTGCAGGCGCAGCCAGTGCTCCTAAGCACTGCACATCTTCCCAGCCACGGCACGTGACGTACAGTCCAGCTCTTGAGAGGTCTGGGAGGCAAGGGAGATGGGGAGTTGAAAGTCATCCTCAGCTATGTAGAGTTTGAGATCAGCCTGGGGTCATGCAGGAAACTCAGCTCAAAAAAAGTTTGTGTGAATTTAATATAATACATAAATATGACTGTTGCAAATTACTCTTTGCCCAATTAGTTAGATACATATGTTTAAATCTACCATATTGTGAGACACATTGGCTTAAGTGCTTAGTCTTATCAGGGAGGCAGAGGCAGATCTCAAGGCCAGCCAGGTTTACAGTGAGTTCTAGGCTAGCCAAGGCTACACAGTGAGACCCTGTCTTTTTTTTTTTCTAAAGCAAGCACAAACAAAAGCTATGCAGTTAAACCCTATAATAGATGTTCCCTTACTCCATGATAGGACTGGGATCCCGGGTTAGACTTCTCACCTCAGCCTTGCGCTGACTTTGCCTCCATATCCTTGTGACAGTGCTCATCCCAGTTAATGCTCTACCCTCAGGGCCTCGTGGCTCTGTCACCCTTCCGAAGCCACAGAGGACTGTAGATACCCAAAAGATTCTCTGGGAATGTAAACATTTGAAACTTTCGGGCTAGTTCATGGTGTATCCCTACATTTCACCCAACAGGCATTTTGTGGTAGAAGCTTCTGCATCAAGCCGACTGAGTGATCAGGGGCCTACAAGATGTCTCAGCAGGCAGAGGCACTCACAGCCAGGGTTACAACCTGAACTCAGTGTTGGAAGCAGAGAACTGTCTCCCAACAGTTACCCTCTGACCAGCCTCAGGCCAGAGCCCCCCCCCACACACACACACACACACGTGTGTGGCAGGGAGTCACTTGGTAGTGGATCCAATTAACTTAGAATCTTTTATTGCCCAGGCACACCACGTCCTCTCTTTATTAACTAGTCTGTTTCTCTTTTCTTTTATGTATGTAGTTGTTTTACCTGCATGGATGTGTGCTACATCTGTTCAGTGCTTGTAGAGGTCAGAAGAAGGGTCCAGATACCTGGAACAGGAGTTACAGGTGGTTCTGGGCTGCCGTGTGGGTGCTGGCAGAGCAGCCTGTGTTCTTGCTTGTTACGCCATCTTTCCAGCCACCACTTAGCATTTGTCCCAGAGTGTCATTGGATTTAGCTTGCTCCAGTAAACGATTGTGTGAAGGCATATTCAGGCTCTGCCCGTGGCAACATGAGAAGATCACCTAAACATGTTAAGGAAGTTGGAGTTTTCATTATATATCATTTTTTAATGAAAACTTAGACTTTAGTTTGTGAAGGGAAATATTATAGGTCCCTCAATAAGATAAATCACAAAGTGAAAATTTAATCTTTATCGCCAACAGTAGATTAATAGGGGAAAAAGCCTTTTTCTTTTTTCTTTTTCATTTTTATATGTGTGAATACACTGTCACTGTCTTCAGACACACCAGAAGAGTGCATCAGGTCATGTTATAGATGTTTGTGAGCCACCATGTGGTTGCTGGGAATTGAACTCAGGACCTCTGGAAGAACAGTCAGTGCTCTTAACCACTGAGCCATTTCTCCAGCCCTTTTATTCTTTTAAATAGACAGCAAAGTTTATTTTTGAACATTGCTGACCTATTCATTTCCAGACTGGAGGGTAGTTTTGTGTTTTTATTTTTCTGTTTTTTGAAACAGAGTGTCTGTGCTATCCTGGAATAGCTTTATAGACCAGGCTGGCCTCAAACTCTCTAGAGATCTATCTGCCTCTGCCTGGGATCAAAGATGTGTGTCACCACCACTGGTTGCATCTTATTTTCTTAAGGTCCTTATACACATCATAGCTGGACCGTTTCTCCATTAACAAGCAACCACATTGCATTAAAAATTAGCAAGAGTCCAGGTGTGGCAAGGTCACTCAGTGGTTGGAGCTCTTGGCTGCTCTTTTAGAGGCTCGATTTTAATTTCCAACACCCACATGTCGGCTCACAGTCCTCTATAATTGTCCTATGGGATTCAATGTCCTTTTCTGGTGTGCAGCTATACATGCAGACAAAGCACTCATATACACACACTACATAAATAAGTCCTGAAAATTAGCATTTTTCTGCTTACTCAAGAACCCGTTGGCGTTCAAACTCAGTGGAAAGAGACCTAGAGAAAGTGAGCCAGGGTTGGCTGAATTTTCCAGTAGTGACGCCTCTTTCAATCCTTCTTGCTTTTTATTACCTGTGAGGTCAGCTTTTCAAACTTGTTTAATCCCTCCCTGAAAGTACTCTCTGAGCTGGGGATGGCGGGAAGAGGAGTTGCATGGCTCTCTCCCCTTGTTGGCAAATGTATTGGAGTCACTGGGTCACGCCTTGCGTGTCTTGTTCTCTAAACCTGCCCTTTGCAGTCAGGTGCTAATAACTGCGTTTTTATCAAAACCAGCAGATATTATTGCTGCACACCTAGTCCTATAGGACCAAAGAAGGGCTTTCCTTCTGTGGAGTCCTCGGTTAACAGTGGGTATTTTCACATCTTTTTGCTGGTGTTTTCTGAATCAGTGGGATTGGGGAGAGAGAAAAGCTGAGGTCTGCGGAATCACGGCCTCCCAAATCCTCACTTAGCACCCCAGGCACTGGGTTCAGCTCTCCTCCCTCGGTTGGGATGCCACCCGTATTGTCAGTCGCCTGGTGAGGTAAGTTGCAGTCCCCGGAGCCCCAATAATCCCTCTTCCTAGTGCCAGATCTGAAGTCTTACAAAGCATAACCTATTTTTTTTCTTCTGTGTACCCTCTGCTAATCCCCACGTGTATGTATTCTTTCTTGCACTACTCATTTTTGTTAAGTGTAAAGACTTAGAAAGCTAGCTCAAGTAAGGCTGGTGATTAGCTCATTTGGAAGGACACTTGCCTCAGGAAGCCCTGAGTTCTATCCACAGCACCATAGAAAACCAGATGTGGCTGGCCACATCTGTAAACCCAGCATTCATTTGGAAGGTGGGAGGCAGGAAGAAGTCATCCATAGTTACATAGTAAATAACAAGCCAGCTCAGGTCTGTGGACCTGCCCCTCAAAACAGGCAAACCCAAAAACCTCAACAACAGAAAGCCTGTTTGTACCAATTGATTGTTTTGGTATTGGTGTTGGTTTTTTTTTTTTTTCTTTTTAGAATCCTTTATTTAAATAAGACCTCTATTCAAGTCTTATTTAAAATTTCTCAAATCTTCTGGCTACCAAATCAAAGACCCATGATATAAAACAGAGCAGTATGTGTTCTTATTTTTTACAAAGCTTTATGTATATTCTCTCAATATAGATGCTTAGACAACACTTCCCTTGAGTTGCACATCGACATATAGCATTGTATATTACAATGAAAATTTGTAACTTAAGGGTATTTTATATATATATATATATATACATATACATATATATAAGTATATATTCCTTTGTAACCTTTTTATTGTAAATAAAAAGTTGCTTTTAGACATTGTCTCTTGTGTTTTAAAATGTAGTGGACCTAGTTTCAGACTTCCAGGAAAGTTTCAAAAACATCAGACGAACAGGATGGTGGCTGGAGTCCCAGCAGTCGAGGATGCGGCTAGAGAACTGCTGAAAGTTTGACGTTTCAAAAACCTTCAGAAGCCTCCCCTTCTGCCACTTTTCCTAATTACTAGTGATTTTCACACTGTTCCATTATCTTAGTGTTTCTGTTTTGGTAGGCACTCTGTTACCCTTAAATTCAGGAATGTTTGTCTTACTATACAAGGCATTTTGGGTGGCCAGTCTGGCCCTCCTTGTCAGGAAACCAACATAAGAACAAGACTGATGTTACCCCGACCGATGCCATGCATCCCCTGCAGAAGCTGCCATTGCTTTCTCGCCTTCTATTACACCCAGTGCCGTGGGTTCCCTTTGGTTGTCATGTCTGTTCAGACCCCAGTCTCTCCCAGACAGGCCCTCAGTCACTTGCTAATCAAGGGCCTGAGAGTTAAAGAACACAGGCACTTGGGCCAGTGAGAGGCTTAGCAGGTACTTCCAATAAAGAAGCCTGGTGCTGATGTTGCATGCCTTTAGTTCCAGCACTCGGGAAGCAGGCTGATCTCGAGTTTGAGGCCAGCCTGGTCTACAGAGTGAGTTCCAGGAAAACCAGGGTTACACAGACAAACCCTGTCTTGAAAGCCAAAGGCAAAAAAAAAAAAAAAAAAATGCCAGGTGTTTGACTCTACCCTATTCTGTCTTGTTCCAGTTTTGCCTGTGAACCAGATATATACTTATGTGCAGGTGTGTGCATGTATGTGCAGGTGTGTGCATGCATGTGCAGGTGTGTGCATGTATCCACAGAGGCTAGAGGGATGTATGTGTCATCCCTTGGATCTGAAGTTCTTGGCAGTTGTGAGCTGCCTAATGTGGGTCCTGAGATCGGAACCTAGGTTCTCTGATAGAATGGTGAGTGATTTTGACCACGGAGCCGTTTCTTCAGCACCCTCCCATCTTGTTTTGAAATCCGGATTCAAGCTATGATCTGAGTTGCATTCACTACAGAGCAAGGAAGAGGTGAGTGGCAACACTCCCATGTAATCCCAGCACTCAGGAAGCTGTGGCAGAGCACCTTAAGTTCAAGACTAGCCTGGGCCACACACTAAGCCCTGTCTCCCGGAAAATGGGGGGTGGGGAGGAGAGCAGGGAAGATGTGTGTGGATGTATACATAGAGACATCTCTCCTTAGTCATAGATCTTGTGTTTTGAAACTGAGTTCACACTGATAATTCTGATACTGGAGTCTTCTTGAGAACCTGACTCCCAGCTGGGCGTGGTGGCGCACGCCTTTAACCCGGGCACTCCGCAGGCAGGCAGAGGCAGGCAGATCTCAGGCCAGCCTGATTTACGGAGTAAGTTCCAGGACAGCCAGGGCTATCCTGTCTCAAAAACAATAAAAAAAAAAAGATTGGGGTGGGGAGGAAGGGAAGAGGAAGACAGACAGACAGACAAGAAAAGAAAAGAAAAGAAAAGAAAAGAAAAGAAAAGAAAAGAAAAGAAAAGAAAAGAGAAAAGAAAAGAAAAGAGAAAAGAAAAGAAAAGAAAAAAGAAAAGAAAAGAAAAGGAAAGGAAAGGAAAAGAAAAGGAAAGGAAAAGAAGAGGAAAGAAAGAACCCTCACAAGTGTGCCCAGCCATTTGGGTTTTAGTTAATTCCAGATGTAGTCAAGTTCACAACCAAGAGTAGCCATCAAGAGTAGCTGGCGAGATGGCTCAGTGGGTAAGAGCACCCGACTGCTCTTCCGAAGGTCCAGAGTTCAAATCCCAGCAACCACATGGTGGCTCACAACCATCCGTAACGAGATCTGACTCCCTCTTCTGGAGTGTCTGAAGACTCTTCTACAGTGTACTTACATATAATCAATAAATAAATCTTTAAAAAATAAATAAATAGATTAAAAAAAAAAAGAGTAGCCATCACGTTTGCTTACTATAACCAGTGGCCACTGAAGCCACTCTTCCCACTTCTCCGTCCACCACCCCTCCACCCTCACCCCATGACCCATGACACTCCACTGCCTCCTCCATGGAATCTGAAGTTTCAGTATTAGGGAAGGTAGATACAGAAGCAATGTCACAATTGGTGAACAAGCAGATTGATTGATTGACTATCTATCTAGGTTTTAGTTATGGATGGTCGGGAGCTACCATGTGAGTGCTGGCAACAGATTCAGGTCCTCTGCAAGAGCAGCTCATGCCCTGAACTGCCAAGCCATCTCTCCACCCCAGCAACCTCACTCTCAAAACTAGATTTGGAGGCAGGCACCATTAGTCCTAGCATTCAGAAGGCAGAAGCAGGAGGATAGCTGAGTTTGAGGCCAGCCTGGTCTACAAAGTGAATATCACACCTGCTAGGACAGTGAGACCCTGTCTTAAAAATAATACTAATTATTCATTGATAAAAATTCTCAATAAATAAAAAATGTATGTTAAGAAGCCTTTCATTCTCACAGACCTGGCTTTGGTCCCTTTCTTCACTAGTCCATTGTTTTGTACAGTGCTGGATGTCAGCCTGGAGGCCTCACCCGATGCTAGGCAGACACTACTGTCCTCCATACCCAGCTGTTGTGTTGTTTTGATATAAGGTCTCTGGGGACCAGGTTGACTTCATACTTGTGGTAATCCTCCTGCCTCTGGTATTATTGGCCAAGGTATTCCTCAGCAAGTGTTAAGAGCATATGTCTCAGTATGAACCCTGCTGATTCTGTCCTCTCAGTGGTTGTATTGGCTACTTGAAGTGGCTCACTGGTCCCAGCTTGGGTTTACTATAAAAGCCAACATTCTTAGAACTAGCAGAATCCAATCTAGGACAGAGAGCTGCGAGGAGGAGGAAGAAAATGGAATTAACTGTGCGTTTACAAGTCATTCCTGTTCTACTAAAGGTGTAGGAGCAGAGAAATAGGTATCTGCTACAGTGAAGTAAAGTTCTCAAATCTAAACATGTCATATGTGCAGCCCTCCAAAACTTAGATTTACCTCCTGCTCTCCCTTTTTCTCTTCCCCTTTGCACCCCAGCTCTGACTCCAGACCCCAGGACGTCTCCCCATCTGAGGTCAGGCTGTCACCTGGGAGACTGCTGAGATGGAACACCTGTCCCTCAGAAGCTGCTCTGTGTGTGCGATGGAATATGCTGAGGTGAGGTGTGTTTCCTGGGACCATCTCCAGACAGCAGGCTCTGAGAGCAATGCAAGTCACCAGAGAATACCAGGTAGGCTGAACCAAAAGAAGGCAAACAACAGCCTGTAGGCCTCAAAGTTCACACTTGTCGCTGACTGAGCAGTGTCCTCGCAAAATTCATATGCTAAATCTCAGAATGTGATTAGGGCTTCAGGGAGGGGATTAAGTTAGAATGAAGCTTTTAGAGTGGGCTCAAGGGGCTAGAGAGATGGTTCAGCCGCTAACAGCACTGGCTACGTCTCCTGGAGCATCCAGGTTCAATTCCCAGCACCCACATAACAGCTCACAACTGTCTCTAACTTCAGTTTCAGGGGATCCAACCCCTTCACACCCATGCACATAAAAAATAAAATAAGTTGTTTAGAGTGGGCTCTATTCCAAAATGGCCTCTGTTCTTATATGATGAAGAAATTTGGGATGAAGGAAACCTTCGTGTCAGTCTCTGAAGTGGCCTTGTTCCCACAGATGTTCTGTAGACTGTAAAGGTCTGTGCTGACGTGGCGGGATTGCCGGCCATCTCCCTCCTTTGAAGACATTGAAGCAGAAAAGGGAAAAGGGCCTTGGAAGGCAAGGAGGGTGCCAGTTAGAAGCTGGTCAATGCATAACCCTGCTGCTAAAAACAAGATGCAGATGCTAGGTATTTCCTGAGTAATAGTTTCCAAGCTCCCACGGAGTCCTCTGAGTCATTTCCAAACGGTCCTCCGAGGCCTTGGATTTGAGTGACCAGTGCCTACGCGTAGAGGAAAACCGCAGGCGAATGCAGCAGAAAGAGGCTTGCTGTTACAAGTCAAGGAGGGACCTCCAAAGAAACACGCATGCTCACCAGAACTGTGAGGAAATGACATTTCTGTTGTTAAAGCCACTTTGGAGCCAGGTGTGATGGTGCACACCTGCTAATCCTAGCTCCTAGAAGGTGGAGGCAGGCAGATCTTTGTGAGTTAGAGGCCAGCCTGTTTGTTCTACACAGTGACTTCCAGACCAGCCAGAGCTATGCATAGTGAGTCCTTGTTACAAAACCACACACATTCACATAGTCTGTGTTATTTCCTTGTGGTACCTTGAGCCATAACACCACCTCTTTCTACTTACAGGGACTTTTACATTTCACTTCTGTCTTCAACTCCTGACATGTGGGGTATTGTGTTAATGCCTTACCTCTCTCACAAGCTCATTCTTTAGGTAACTAACTAATGATTATTTCATGCAGTAGATAGTGTTTTGTGCTTGACTCCTGGTGACTCTCCAAACAGCAAATAAAGTCCTACCCATACCTCCACCCACCTCCATCCAGCAGCCTATGGCTACCCAACACAAACAAGTCTGGCTGCAGAGCAGGCCGGAGAGATGGAGAGAAGAGGCTTCCGGTAAGGGAAATGAATACTGGAAAAGCTGGTTAACAGGAAGGATGGAGGATCCTGGTCCAGTCCAGTTTGTAGGGAAGTTGGTTAAGGAGTGGTTTATGTAAGCTGATGGTGGTTGAATTTCTCACAGGGTGACCCTAATCCCTAAATCACCGATTACGTTTCAGTAAGTTTCCAAAGCAGACGCTATTTTCTGTTAGCTCTTGTTGCTGATTAATTTGCTTATTTGCCTTTTCTGGCAAATTGCATGATAGACAAGTCAGAAGGGGGCAGCTAGCTGCCCTGAAGCCCTCTGGCTGGTGACCAAACACAGAAGTGGTACTCTCCTGGTTACTGTGGAAGGTGAGGGTCAGGTGAGGGGTGGGCAGACCTGATGGCCACACTGTCTTCACCATCAGTGCCTAGACAGGGAGAACGTTTGGGTGCAAACTGAGGAGCCATGACGATATGAAATATGTTTCTGGGCTGGAGAGATGGCTCAGTTGTTAAGAGCACGGACTGCTCTCCCAAAGGTCCTGAGTTCAAATCCCAGCAACCACATGGTGGCTTACAACCATCTGTAATGAGATCTGAGGCCCTCTTCTGGTGTGTCTGACTGAAGACAGCTACAGTGTACTTATGTATAATAATAAATAAATCTTTAAAAAAAAGAAAAAAAGAAATGTGTTTCTGGCCTCCAGGCACTTCAAGGTCCTTTCCTGTCCCTGAGTCCACAGGGACACTCCCTCAGACCCACAGCAAGGCCATCTCCCTCATACTTCTTTTTTTTTTTTTTAAAGATTTATTTATTAGCCGAGCAGTGGTGGCACACGCCTTTAATCTCAGCACTTGGGAGGCAGAGGCAAGTAGATCTCTGAGTTCGAGGCCATCCTGGTCTACAGAGTGAGTTCCAGGACAGCCAGGGCTACACAGAGAAACCCTATCTCAAACAAACAAACAAACAAACAAAAAAAGATTTACTTATTTTATGTATATGAGTACACCATTGCTCTCTTAAGACACGCCAGAAGAGTGCATTGGATCCCATTACAGGTGGTTGTGAGCCACCCTGTGGTTGCTGGGAATTGAACTCAGGACCCCTGGAAGAACAGTCAGTGCTCTTAACCACTGAGCCATCTCTCCAGCCCCTCCCTGACACTTCTGCTCCACAGTTGCCCCTGGCCTGTCTTACTGCTTGAAATAGCGATCTGAAGTCAGTAACAGGCAGCCCTCTCTAGCATACTGCTGCACCCAGCCTAGGACCCTCAGCACTGACTGACAGGCTTCTCCAGCCACTTCCCACTTGCTGAGCGTGGTCATAGAGCCCTCCATTTTTCTACTGAGCAGTACCTTTCCCTCTGAAGTCTTCCATTGCAGCTACCCGGAGCCTCTCCAGTTGCTGAGGACTGAGAAGAAAAGCCTACAAGCTGTGTACACATACAGAAGGTGCCAATTACTGCCAAGCCTTCCCTCAGCTACTCACTTTGGTTCTCTTGACATGACTTTAAACCCTTGCCCTATGGGAAACATTTCTGGTCAAAGTCATTGCTACCTTCCCTATCACCCTCTGCCTTCTTGACTGCATCAGGTACTGTGGTCCCCACTCTCTATCAAGTCTCTCCCACTACCCAAGACATTCCTTTGGTGGTGTTTCCTCTCTTGTCTTTCCCCCATGTATATGTGTGGTATGGGGGTTGTACCCTATGACCTCACACATGCAAAGCACACATTTCTACCACTGAACACTCCAGGGCTCTTTCCTCTTTATTCTGAGACAATCTAAGTGGCCCAGGGTAGCCCAGTCTGACCTTGACCTTTCAGCCCACCACTGCCTTCCTGATAGGAGTGTAGATATTCTAAACACACCTGTGCCTTTCCTGTCTGTTATCATTTTATTGAAACAATGGTCTCCAGATTAGTGAAATAATTTCCCTGAGAATCTCATGCTGGAAGAAGGACAAAGCTGGCACTAAGTGTGTGTGTGTGTGTGTGTGTGGCGGGGGGAGCTTGTCTCTTCCCAGGGAGAGATGTCACACAGTTCTGATGACCCACCAGAAACTAAAGGCTAGCCAGGGATACTGCCTGTCCTCACCTGGACCTGTGTTACTCAGCTATGCATAGCTCTACTCTTTATTTAAATCTAAGCCTCTGTCAGTACCCAGAGGACGGACACCGAATCTCCTTGTTTGTTTTTCCTAATGTGGCTACATCAGATAAAGTTCCTTCTTCTGATTTTCTACAATTACCTGTCTGTTTAATTGGCTATTAAGGACCCGTGACCAAGCCTTGCTTGTTAGGGTTCCTTTGAGTTCCTGGTTGATAGATTAGGTTTTTGTTCTACTGGTTTTTGTAGTAGTGGGAATTAGTCAGGGCCTTGTACATGTTAAGCAAGTGCTCTGCCATTGGGCTGTAGCCACAGTTTCAAGGCAAGATAGGACAGGGGAATTATGGGGCCGTGAGAAGGAAAGGGACCCCTTTCCCTGGAGTCTGATTGAAGCCTCTTCCTGCCTAAGAAGCAAGAATAAGTTCTGGCATAGGTTTTTTTTGTTTTTGTTTTTTTTTTGTTTTTTGTTTTTTCAAGACAGGGTTTCTCTGTATAGCCCTGGCTGTCCTGGAACTCACTCTGTAGACCAGGCTGGCCTCGAACTCAGAAATCCACCTGCCTCTGCCTCCTGAGTGCTGGGATTAAAGGCAATAATCACCACGACCGGCAAGTTCTGGCATAGTTAATAGCATTCACTGTTAAAGAAATAAATAAAGAAAACCTGCCAATCAGACTCCATAGGCCTTCTGTATTTAGATCCCTTATAGAGCATGAACAGAGATGTCTGACTGTATCTGACCTTGGGTAGAACCTCTGGCCTTTCCCAAGACAACACCCGGTAATCTTTGTTTACAATAAAGATGGATCCCTACTTCTGGGGATCTTACCTGTAATCCTGCCTGATGCTTTCAAGAGCTGCCCTGTGGTCTCTGTAGATTCCCTTGTCATCCTTTAAAGATACTTTAATCCCCACCAAAGGTCCTGTGTATGGCCACATAAAAAACAGCTGTGCCAAAAAAAAAAAAAAAAAAAAAAAAAGCCAGGCGTGGTGGTGCACGCCTTTTGTCCCAGCACTCGGGAGGCAGAGGCAGGTGGATTTCTTTTTTTTTTTTTTTAAAGATTTATTTATTATATATAAGTACACTGTAGCTGTCTTCAGACACTCCAGAAGATGGCATCAGATCTTGTTACAGATGGTTGTGAGCCACTATGTGGTTGCTGGGATTTGAACTCCAGACCTTCGGAAGAGCAGTTGGGTGCTCTTACCCACTGAGCCAACTCACCAGCCCGGCAGGTGGATTTCTGAGTTCAAGGCCAGCTGGTCTACAGAATGAGTTCCAGGACAGCCAGGGCTATACAGAGAAACCCTGTCTCGAAAAACCAAAAAAAAAAAAACAAAAAACAAAACAAAACAAAACAAAAAAACCAGCTGTGACTCTCTTTTGCGAAGTGTGTACCCACACTTGAGGATGTATATAACTTTCTGAAAAGAATTTTTTTTTTTTCCGAGACAGGGTTTCTCTGTGTAGCCCCTGCTGGGGATGCACACAACTCTTTGTGTGTGTGTGTGTGTGTGTGTGTGTGTGTGTGTGTACAACAGCATTCATGTGGAGGTCAGAACACAACTTGATTCTATCCTTCCATCATGGGTCCAAGGGATGGAATAATTCAGGTCTCCAGGCTTGGTGACAGGTGCCTTAACGTGCTGAGCCATCACGTTGGGTCAGTAGCTCTTTGAGAAGGCCACATTCATGTTCTCAAGTGTGTCTTCCTTCCCTCTGTGTATCTCCTTTCTCCTTTCTGGAACCTCATGCTTCTGCCTGCATTTGACTATTCTTATTGTGAGCCTGAAGAGATGACTCCTGGTTAGTGGTTAGTCGCTGTTGCTGCCCTTCCAGGGGAAGTGAGTTCAGTTCCTCCCATCCCCTTGGTAGCTCTCAGCTTCTGTTTACTCTAGCTCTAAGGGATCTTACATTCTCCCCTGGCCTCCGAGATTGCCCCTTTGGTCTCTGTGAGCTTCTGTGAGCCCTGCTTAGTTGATTCTGTGGGACATGTTCTCCTGGTGTCCTCTACCCTTCTTGCTCCTACAGTTTTCCCCCTTTTTTAAGGGGTTCCCTGAGCTGTAGGTGTCTGCTCCCATTAGCGGCTGGGGAAGCCTCTCTAATTACAATTGGGCTGGGCACCCATCTATGAATGTAGCAGACTATCATTAGGAATCATTTTATCAATTTTTCTTCAATCTTAAGGTCCCTGGGCTCTCCAGCTCCTGGTTCTTGGTCATTCAGGCAGGTTGGGCATGTGCTCCATCTGTGGCTGGGACCTCAAATTAGACCAGTCTTGGTGGGCCACACCTACAGGTTCTGTACCTCCATTGCTTTTGAACATTGCCCAGCCTTGTGGGCAGGGCAGGTTGTGGGCTGAAGGTTTTATGGCTGGATTGGTGTACCAGTCCCACCACTGGAAGCCTTCCTTGCATGGTTACAGAAGTTGCTCTGAATCCTACATTACTAGGAAACCTCACTAGGGTCACCCTTATAGAATCCTACGGCTATCTACTGCCATATGTTTCACATCACCCCACCCCCACCCCCAACTGTCCTCCAGTTCTAATCATCTCTTCCCATACTCTCTCTCCATCCTCCCAAAAATAAAATCTTTGGGGGTGGGGGCTCTAACTTTGTTTCAGAAACTGACTAGCCCCATAATAATAATAATAATAGTCACCACAATTCCAGTTTGGCCTGAGTCAAGGGAAACTTGCTGGAGAAGACAGCAACAGTGTACTCATATTAAATAAATAAATAAATCTTTAAAAAATACTAGAAGAATTATTTCTAAAAAAATAAAAATAAAAAAAAAAATAAGATTAAGGACAAGCCTGGACTACAGACCCTTTCTCAGGAAAAAAAAAGGACAGCTTTGGACAGGCCAGATGGCATAGCACATAAAGATGCTTGCCACCAAGCCTGGCAAACGTAGTTTGATCCCGAGTGAAAACTGACTCCTTAGTCAGCACAAGGCAGACATACACAGAGACACAGACACACTCACACACACCACTAAACACAATGTTTGGATGGTTGATTGTTTTTCTTTTTTTAAAAGATTTATTTGCTTATTTTATGTATGAGTAGTGTTAGGAAAGACCCACAGGAGAGATGGTTGTGTCATGTGACATGATGGGGTGTCCAAAGGCTGGAGTGATGGATCTACGAGTCACTGGAATTCCAAGGGTGTCCAGCAAGTGTGCCTTCCGCCTAGCAGGCTTCAAGGGAGCATGGCCCTACCAGTAACTTGAGTTTTAGACCTCCAGCCTCTAGAACTCCTGGGGTCTTTTTTTTTCTTTTTGGCATAATTTTTTTCTTCCTGTGAACTCAGAACCTCTGGAAGAGCAGCCAGTGCTCTTAACTGCTGTGCCATCTCTCCAGCATCTCTCCAGCCCCGACTGGTTTTTTGAAACGGGGTCTCTTTATGCTGTCCTGTTGGTCTTGGAGCTTGCTGTATAGTTCAGGCTGTCCTCAAACTCACAAGAGATCCTCTTGCCTCTGGCTCCTGAGCGCAGGTTATTAAAAGCATGTGCCACCATGATCTTTATTGTAGCTATGAGGGAGGGAACAGTCAGAGGCATCCGGAAGAGCCCAGAGCTGAGAAAGAACAGAGTGGACTGAATAGGGTCAGCTGACTGGACCTGACTGTGAGGGGAGCAGGAGCTGTGCAGAGAGGGAGAGACAAGACAAGACCAAGAGGGCACAGAGCTGAAATCGCAGGGTTATGAGGAGAAATGAGTAGCTGGGGAAGGGAAGCCCATGAGTGACGTTTAGGGGAGGGAGCAAAGCGCACATTAGCCCACAGACCTGGAGGCTAGTGTGCGCTTCCCTATGCTGACAGGCACCTCAGACAGCCATGTTCCTTCTGCCAGTGGTAAGGGAAATGACGTGGCTCCTTTGATAAAGGGGAAGCAGCTCCAGAATCTCAGGAAATGCAGTTTCCTTTGCACCTGACACAGAGAGAGAGACCCTGCCTGAAAAAAAGAAGTATCTGGGCATGGCAACCCAAAACTTTAATCCCAGCAAAGGCAGGCAGATCTCTGAGAGTTTGGGTGGGCAGGAGTGTGGCAATCAGAGGACAACTATAAGAAGTCTGCTCTCTTCTTCCACCCAGCAGGAACTGGGGATATTAGCTCATTTGTCTTGTGCACAAGTGCTTTTACCTGCTGAGCCATCTCGCTGGCCCAGAAAAGTTAACAGTTAAAAACTAGCACAAACTTGGTGGTGGTACAAGCCTTTAATCTCAGAACTCAGACGGCAGAGGCAGGTGGATCTCTGTTCGAGGTTACGCCTGGTCGACAGCCTGAGTTCCAAGACAGCCAAGGCAACACAGTGAAACCCTGTCTTGAAAAAAAAATAAAAATAAAAACCATCACAAAACAGGCTTTAGAATCATTCTCTCATAACAGTTACCTGGGATTGAACCCACAGTGTGACATTCACTATGTATACATTAGTTCATTCATTGTCCCCTAAGACAGGCAAGGTAAATACTAATTAACATAACCTATTAAATAGCGGGAAAACACAGCTCCAGGGAGTTTACTTTTTATGGTTAGGTTTACTCAAGTGGGGTACAGATTCTACTTGTTCCCTCCGCCCCGCCCCTCACTCTCTCACAAGGCACGCCCTTGGTCGGCCCCGCCCACCTGGGCTCCCAACTCCGCCCAGAACTCCCCATCTTTGTCCACGTCCAGCCCCGCTCCTCTCCCGGATCTACCAGGCCCCGCCCCCGTCGGCCCCACCCCTCACTCGGCGGCTCCGCCCCTCACTCCGGTTTTACCGGCCTTCGGGCTGGCCCTTTACCGGTATCCCACCAGACCCCGCCCCCGGCAGGCCCCGCCCCTCTTAGAGGAGCGGTGTCTGCAGTTGCAGGCCATGGCCACAGGGCGGCAGCCGCGTGACTCGGGCTGGGCCGCTCTGGGCCGCGCTCCTCGTTCACCCTCGGACTCGGCTCCCACTGCTAGTGGCAGCTCTGCCCGCGCCGAGAGCCGACCTGCCGGGCTCCTAAGCGGCGGACCCACCACCTCGGCTCCTCCGAGCCGGACCGAGGCCGCAAGCAGCACCGCGGGGTGTGGGGCGGACCCAGGATATGAAATGACAACGTCAACCCTCCAGGTACTTGGGTGCGGCGCGCCCGCGGAGGCCCAAGGCGGCAGGGCCTGCGGGCCGCGGAGCGGACGGGCGGTGGCCTCCTCGGAGCCCGGCCTGGCGGTCCCTGTCAGGCTGCCTCGTCCCACCCGCGCTGCAGCCTCTCCCGCGCTCGGAGCCCGAAGGACGTCTCCACTGAGCCCCGGCCCAAGCCGAACCGGCGGGCCGGAGCCCAGGACGCGCAGCCGGGGCTGAACTGCCGCCTTGCAGCGGCGCCGCCTCCCCCTGAGCGCGCCCGGGTCCCGCAGGTCGCTCCGGGAGCGGCGTTCACCCGCTCCTGCCAGGCGCCCTGGCAGCCCCCTGAGCTGCTTCCAACGAGCCCCGGGTTTCTCGGCCAGCCACCCTTCATTCATTCCCTACGTCCTGCAGGGTGATGCTGGGGTGGCGCCGCCCGGATGAAGGAAGGGCTCGTTCTAGAGCTGTCAGAAAGCATAAACACTGTCAGGCCTCAGGCTTGTGTTTAAATCCCAGCCCTGCCACTCACCAGTGTGTCTAGGTTTTGGATGTTGGAATGTTGGATTTCCTCATCACTAAAATAGGCAGTGCCCTTGTAGGGTGGTTGTCAGACGACTTGAGACAATAATTCAGGGAAAGCAATTATAACATAGGTTCAGCATATCATGTACTCGGTAAGCCTTTGCTAATAAAGTAAGCGTTTGGGTGGAACCAAGTAAGACTTTATGAAGGAAGGGACTTTAGCCAGAGCATCAAAGAGTGAGTGATATTTGCATATCTGGTGGTGGTGGTGGCTGCTCCAAGTAGAAATACAGGAGTAAATTTCTGTTCTAGGCTTGAAATTAGATGGAATTCAGAACTAGAACCCACCATTCACTGCAGAAACTGTTCTGTTTGTTCTTAGGGTTAAACCAACTTCGGCCTGATCCCACCTGCCTGGCCAGAGTTAGCACTACATGTGAACCAAGAATATTATCCAACTTTTAGGAAACAGTTTTATGAAGAGCTAGCACTCATGCTATAACGGTCACATATTTAAACTGTACCATCCAGGGCTTTTAGAGGTTTGAATCATCACCAAAGAAACTCTACGCCTTTAACCACTGCTCCTCAGCCCTACTGTCCCATGTAGCATACTCTGTGGCATTGTACGTTGTTGTGTTTGCGTGCATATGTATGTATGGTGTGCATGTGTTGTCTGGGTATGACAGTGCCCGCACACGCATTCCCATGACCTGCCCGTGTGGGGAGGTCCGAGGATAACATGCACGCATCGGTTCTCTTCTGGATGTTCAATTCAGGCTGTCAGACTCCGGTAGGAAGCGGATTTCTTTTTTCCTGGGATTTCCTTTATTCTTTGACGTTTCATACATGTCAACCATGAGTCTGGGTCTTGTGTACTTCCAGCTCCACCCCCTACTCCTGTGCCCCCCCTCTCAGTAACCCGCTGTGCCCAGTTAGTGCTTCTTAAATTTTGATTGGTCTTAGTGAGCTCATCTGGTGCAGGTAAGCTGCATTTCACAGCACCCCTCCAGCCTCTGGCTCTTTCCTCCCCTCTTCCAGTTTTTTTCTTGTGCCTTGGGGACATGGGTGATAACTCTCAGGGCTGAGCCCTCCCTCAATAGACACTAATCTCAGTTAGGAGTCTGCATTGACTGCTAATCATCTAACCAACTCACCACCACTGAGAGGAGCAACTTCTCTGGCCTAGATTATATCTGTGGAGATAAGTATAAATACTTAGAGGACAGATCAGCATTATGTCATCTAATAAAACAACAGTGTAGATTCTTCTCTAGGCCTGTGGTCCCTAAGCCATGGGCTTCTGACCAGCTTTACAGCGCCAGATCTGAATTCTTCCCTGTACAGCAGGCCTCAGATCCAAGCCAAATATAGTTGAGCGCCCCCATAACTTTTGTGCCACTATTGGACCAATGGCAGATCAGTACTGTAACATGCATGGTTGGCTTCAGGGATACTATTGATGTCTTTTCTCCCCCCAGAGACTAACACTATGACAGGCAGGCAGCAGGTCAGTTTCCGCTTGCTTTCTTTTTGGTTTTGGTGGTGGTGGTGGTGGTGTTTTGGGGACAGGGTTTCTCTGTATAGTCCTGGCCATCCTGGCTAGCCAGGCTGGCCTCAAACTCAGAGATCCACCCACCTCTGCCTCCTGAGTGTTGGGATTAAAGTCATGTGTCCCCATCACCTGGCTGAAGTTTTTTATTGAATGGAGTCATACACTGTGTAGTTCTGTCTGATTTGGCTTAACCTGATATTACAGTCATTTACATTGTTTAAATGACTTGGGAAAGGGGCTTTCAGGCTTTCATGACATAATTTAAAATTCAGATTTTGGGCTGGTGAGATGGCTCAGTGGGTAAGAGCACCCGACTGCTCTTCCGAAGGTCCAGAGTTCAAATCCCAGCAACCACATGGTGACTCACAACCATCCCTAATGAAATCTGATGCCCTCTTCTGGAGTATCTGAAGACAGCTACAGTGTACTTACATATAATCAATAAATAAATCTTAAAAAAAAATAAGATAAAATAAAATTCAGATTTTGATGCCTATAAATAAAGTTTTATTGGATAATATTCTAGCTCATGTCTGTAACTGCATTTGTGCTGCAGAGATTATAAACTCACAAAAATCTAACAGACTTGCTGATTGGGTTTTTACGGAAATTCTGTCAGGTCCCTGTGAGCACATGTTTGTCACACTTTTTCTTCATCTCAGCCTTTGCCATGGGTGTCACTAGAGATGTGGCAGGGCTGTCAGTTTAATTTGTCACCTTACCTCCTGTTATACAAAGCTGTTTCTCTCCTTTGAAACTAAGACCTCCTTAGCAAGTGAAAGACAGTATTGGTTGCCAGAAAAATGTAGTGCACCAGTAGGAGTTCTAATAGTGTTCAGCAGAGATGAGACAGGCCTGCGGTGCTTTGTGGGGGTAGAGGAACCTCAGGTATTGTTCTGAGCCTACTTTTGTTCTTTTATTTTTATGCATGTATTTTGCCTGTTTGTGTATATGCCCCTTGCTGCATGCCTGATGCTCTGTGTCCAGAAGGAGGTGTCGGATACCCTAGAGCTGGAGTCACAGACAGTTCTGAGCCACCACATAGGTCCTGGGAATCAAACAAGGGCCATTACAAGAGCAAGTGCAGCCAGGCTTGCTGGCATACGCCTTTGCACCTCTCTGGAGGCTGAGGCCAGCCTCATTTACATTTGGAGTTCCAGGACAATCAGAGCCACTGAGTGAGACCCTGTCTCAAAACAAAACAAAAAAGAGCAGCAAGTACCATGAGCTGCAGAGTCATCTTCCCAGATTCATATTTCTTTTATTTTGTTGGGGTTGTTTTGCCTGCCTATATGTCTGTGCACCAGGGTTTTTTGTTTTGTTTTGTTTTTTGTTTTTTGGGAATGGGGATGCTTTTTCGAGACAGGGGTTCTCTGTGTGGCCTTGGCTGTCATGGAACTAGCTCCATAGACCAGGCTGGTCTCTGACCTGACTCTGCCACCCAAGTGCTGGGATTAAGGTATGTGTCATGTCACCACCAGGCTATCTATGTATCTATCTATCTGTTTTCTGTTCCTACTTATTTGCTCAGTGTCTGGGAAGAGTTGAAGGGGCATCTGATCCCCTAGCTGGGATTCAAACCAGATTTCTCTACAAGAGCAACAAATGCTTGTAACTGCTGAACTATCTTTTTTTTTTCCTATTTTTTTACATCTTATAATCATTTATTTATGTGTGTTGAGGTCAGAGGACAACTTTCAGGAGCAGTAGGTTTTCCTTAAGTGTGGGACCTCCTCAGGAATTAGGTGTCTCCTTCCTCTGTGTGTTCTAGGAATTTAACTCGAAGCTCCAGGTTTGCAGTCAGTGATTTTACCACTGAGCCATCTCAGCAGCCCTCTGACCCTTTCCACTATACTCCATTTTAAAGGGGCAGACCTAGAGTTCAAAGAACTGAGGGTGTTAACTGTAGAGAAAAGAGGCCACACCAGGACCAGGTCCTGTCTCCATGGTTTATAAAAACCCAGGGGGGAGGACGGATGGACAGATGGATGGACAGGCGGACGGATAGACAGACACAAGTGCGCTCACCTGCAGGATGGGTCAGGTGGCCATGCTGCATGTGTGTAAGCAGCAGGGGTCAAATCATGACAGTCGTCACATTCTCACTTTTCCTGTCTCCTCACTGTAGTGAGTTCCTCTCATGTATCCTGCCTCTTCACCCAGACTGGCAGTCTTAACAGAGCTGTCTATGTACCTTTCTTACAGATGAGATGGCTAAACAAATGGCCTGGCCCTGCCAAGAGCTGGTCAGGAGGTTGTTGTCTGCAGTGGCTAGAGCGGGGTCTGCAGTGGGATCTGCCTGCCAGGCGGCTAGTGCCACACCAGATGGAAGAGAATTCTAGCCAGGCTTTGTGAATTTAAGAAGCTGTAGTTTTTGAAGCTGGCTTGTATGGGGCCTCCAGTTCAGCTCAGAGTGTGGACCTGCAGAGACTTTGGAGTCTCTCAAAGGCATCACTCAAGAGTTCTTAGAGAGCCAGCAGGCAGTTCCCTCCACGGGCACCTATGTTCCTGGAGCTACTGGTTTATAATATGGTTGAGCCTCCCTTCCCAGATATCAGCTTTAGGCAGTTCAAGAAAACTCTTCTCTTCTGCCCCTAGAGTGACCTAGGCAGTAGAGAGGACTAGAGGTGTCTTTGAATCTTCCTGTTGGATTGAAACTATCAGGCCCATGAAGGGCTTTAACTGGCTACTTTGGGGAGGGGGGAGTCTAGACCAAGTATGGTTTCTGGCTTTGCTGAGCAAGTCCATCTTTCCCTTGGAGCATTGAAATAGATTCAGACTTGTTCCGTGGGCCTGCCTTTGGAGCCCCAGCCCCAGACATTAATGTCAGTTTCCATTAGCCAAGCTCCAGAACAGGATAGAGGAAGGGGTGGCCTCTGACCACTGAGCTCCCTAAGAGGGCCGCTGTCTTTTCAAGCCCTTCTTGGTGGTGGCAGGAAAGTAGGGCAACGTAATGGCCTGCAACCAATAAACCCACAGGCCTGGCACTAACTCCCATCTTATCTCACCCTGCTGCTTGTGACTCCAAAGGCTTTTTGGATCCCTTGGGGAGCTTTGAGATATATGCCTTGCCTTTTCAGAAAGCCATCGATCTGGTGACAAAAGCCACAGAAGAGGATAAAGCCAAGAACTACGAGGAGGCACTCCGTCTCTACCAGCATGCTGTGGAGTATTTCCTCCACGCCATCAAATGTGAGTCACTCTTGGGGTCACTTGGCTGCAGTGTCCGGAAGGGGAGGGCAGGCACATGAGGCTCAGGGAGGCCACTGGGTTTCTCCTTCTGCAGATGAAGCACACAGTGACAAGGCCAAGGAGAGCATTCGAGCAAAGTGCATGCAGTACCTAGACAGAGCGGAGAAGCTGAAGGATTATTTACGAAACAAAGAGAAACATGGCAAGAAGCCAGTCAAAGAGAACCAGAGTGAAGGCAAGGGGTGAGTGAGTATGCTGGGGTATGCAGCCATGGGCCAGAGTTCCCAGGCACATGTTCCTGTGTCACCGGGTTGCCATCATTCTTTTTTTTTTTTTTTTATGTTGGAATTATGACTTTGGTTCTATTTTCACCCTTTATTTGGAAAACAGGGCAACATTTAAGTTTTAGATTTTTTAAATGAATTAACATGGTAATAAAAAGTATGGCCTGAATTTGGAGAGTAAGTGGTTTTCCAGTTTGGGGTGCAAGATCATCTCCAAAGGAGAAGAGAACACATACTCAGTGAGCCACCAAGGGGTTGGCTTCCACTCACTGAGGGCAAGCAGTGCAGTCCAGGCTAACCATCCATGATCTTTGTCACAGCAAATCAGAGTCTCCAATTGTTCAAAGTAACTGTAGGTACAAGACAGAAAGCAACTCCAGACTGGCTTATTAATTGATCTGGATGACTATGAAGTGTCCCCCATTCCTGAGGTGCCAAAAATCTTCAGAGTGACTGTTGGAGCAGGGAACCTTTCATGTGCTCCCAGTTGTTATATAGTGCATAGAGACTGGTGAGTGTCAGTCCTGCCAGGCCACCGCGTGCTATTCCTCAGAGACCACCTGTACATTTATACAACATTCCTGTCATGGGTCCAGCTGCTACTGTGTTGAGGTCATCTTCTGCACCCCGTGTTTTCTCAATGATAACACCAAAAGCACTATAGAGCAAAGCCAGGGAGCCTAGAGTATTAGCCCAAAGTGCCCCTTGCCTAGTCACCATATTCAAAATCTGTACATTTCTTGGTTTGGACCAGGCCATGCTCTGGGTTTCCTTCAATCCTAAACGAAGACCGTTCATTGCCCTGAATGCGGCCCCTGTCATGCATCATCCTCCAATGGTAAAGAAAGCTAGTTCAAATCTGCCTCGGGTTTTATTAGCTCCAGTTGGCAAAATAAATTAATCAGTATCCTGAACGAGATAGCGTGGATCCACATTTAAATAAGGAGACAGGGGGTTCATACCAGTCAGCGGGACGCCGGCCAAATCAGCGTTCGAGTAACCCGCTCCTCCGGCTCCGAAGAAGCCAGCTAACCCGCTGGTGGATTTGTTGCTACTTCCTCCGCCACCCTCCATGAGGTCACAGCAAACGGCGGTGGGCTCGCCACCACCACCTCAGGCCGGGGACGTGTGCTCAGCCATGGCCGCGACAAGCAACAGCGGGAAGACCCGCGTTGCTCCTGCCACCTTCACCATGCTCGCCATCATTCTTGATGCGAAAGCTGCCTTGAATTTCTGTTGCACCCTTCTTATGGGGTATCTATCTCCTCTGGATAAAAACACCAGCAGCTGCTTTCAGTAAGCAGAAAACAGGGTCTGACTTCCCAGAATGAAGACAGATTGAGAAAGGGACAGGAAACGGGAAGCGGGAGGGTTTGAGGATGGGAAAGCAAAGGCTGGGCAGCAGCTGGCTGTTGGCATGAGAGCGTCCCCCTTTAGCAGTTTTGTTTGTGTTGTTTTAAGACAAAGTTTGATTATGTAGTTTTATATTTATTAACTGTGACTTTATTTAATTTTAAACTTCATGTCTTTTTTGCCCTTTGAATTCTCTGGAGTGGCAACTCCACCTTGTTTGTCTGTTTTTGAGTTCATCTGAAAAATCTCTGACAATTATACTGGCTTGACTTGGTGTTAAGTTCAGCTGAAGCACATTGCCCTCATTAGCCCGTAGGAAAAAGCAGCTGCCAGCCTCCTTATTCCTATAATGAAGAATCGAGATAGGTCACGAATGTTTCCTCTGAGGGATTGTGGCAGTCACATTTAGGTATCTTTTTGTTTGTCCCTCACCAGCAACACACGCACATGGATAAGCATGTGTGCTACTAGAGCTGGCTTCACTCACAGAGCCTCCTTGCTCCCAGAATGGAGGGCCAACTTGATCTTGTTTCCTTTCTTAGTAGTGACAGTGACAGTGAAGGGGATAATCCAGAGAAAAAGAAGTTACAAGAACAATTGATGGGTAAGAGGCCTGAGGCCATGGTGGTAGAAGGGGTGTGCCATGGGTTCTTTTTCTGGTCTACTTGTGCTCATTGGTCAGTCTGGGGTCCTCCTTTTTGCAGGTGCTGTTGTGATGGAGAAGCCGAACATACGGTGGAATGATGTAGCTGGACTGGAGGGGGCTAAAGAGGCTCTCAAAGAAGCTGTGATTTTGCCAATTAAATTCCCACACTTATTCACAGGTAAGAATGTAACATAATGCATATCTTTGATCCCAACATTTAAAAGGCAGAGGCAGATGGACCTCAGAGTTAAAGACCAGCCTGGTCTACAGAGTAAGCTCTACAATAGTCAGTGCTATCCAGAGAAACCCTGACTTAAAAAAAATAAAAGTAAGCTGGGTGTGGTGGCACACGCCTTTAATCCCAGCACTCGGGAGGCAGAGACAGGCGGATTTCCAGTCTGGTCTACAGAGTGAGTTCCAGGACAGCCAGGGCTACACAGAGAAACCCTGTCTCAAAAAACCAAAAAATAATAATAATAATAATAAAATAAATTTAAAATAAATTTTAAAAAGTAAATAGAATGTAGTCACTAGCTTAGGTATAAAACTACCATCATGAGGAATCTAGCTTGGGGTTCTGCCCTCAGAACAGATGGTAGGTAGCCTTATGCCCTCAGGACATAGCTCACAGAGGGTAGATTCTGGTCTTGCTGCCTGTTGTGTCTGCCCTGCTCACCACAGCCATCTACTATGTGACTTGTTGGTTTGTTTGTTTCCTTTTGCTGGGATGGAAATTGGGACCTAGGCAAGCACTATAGCCCTGAACCTGACCCTGATGTTTTTGTGAGCTGGGAATACTTGAATGGCAGTTCTTCTACCATGTGTAAAGTCCTGGGTTTGGTTCTCAGCATCACAAAAATTGGATGTGGTGTATCTCACTGTCACTCCTGTGGTCTCAGCACTTGGGAGGCAGGATGATTGCAGGACTAGGGCCATTCTTGGCTAAATTGTGAGCCTGTAGGCCAGTGGCTCAGCTGTTAAGAGCACTGACTGCTCTTCTAGAGGTCCTGAGTTCAAATCCCAGCAACCACATGGTGGCTCACAACCATCTGTAATTAGCTGTAGGCCAGCCTGAGATGCTTAAGACTTGAACTTGGAGTAGACCATCTCAATGAGGAAGTAGAGTCAGGAACCAGAGCTGGCCAATTCCCTTGTCAAGGACATGGGGCCATTAGTAAGGTGAGGTAACTTTGTTTTGAGATTTGTTTTTAACTATATTGGTGTTTTGCCTGCATGATATGTCTGTGTACCATATTTGTGCAGTTGTTTGAAGGCCAGAAGAGGGCTGGATCCCCTGAAACTAGAATTACAGTCATGACCTGCCTTGTGGGTGCTGGGATCAAACCCAGGTCTACTGGAAGCGTATTCAGTACTATTAACCAAGCCATTTCTCCAACCCCACAACTTGATTGTGTATGTGTGGTATATTCATGCATAATTATATATGTGTTCCCATGTGTGGGGATGCATGTATGTGTACATGTATCTGGAGGTCAGAGGAGGGTGTCAGGTGTCTTTTGCAGTTGCTGTTTACCATATGACAGATGAGGGTTACGGGGGGCGGCAGGGCCAATACTTAACCCCAGAACTCGATGGATGATTCAGCTCGTCCAGCCAGCATACTCTAGGGATCCCCTAGCTCTGCTTTCCAAACCCTGGGCTTACAGGCCAGCCATCACTCTTGCATGGTATTCTCCCAGGTGCCGGGGAGCTGTACTTTAGTGCTCAAGCTTGTAGGACAAGCATTCTGCCTCCTGAGCAGGCTCCTCCCTGCCTTCAACTTTCCTTTGTTCCTCTTTTGCCATCAGGAAACAGCTGAGTCCTGTTCATTCTTTATTACAGGCAAACGCACTCCTTGGCGAGGCATACTCCTCTTTGGGCCCCCAGGCACAGGCAAGTCCTACCTGGCCAAAGCCGTGGCAACAGAAGCCAACAACTCTACCTTCTTCTCTGTGTCCTCCTCGGATCTGATGTCTAAGTGGTTGGGGGAAAGCGAGAAGTAAGTTGGCCATCCGCTATGCTACAGCAGCCTTGGCAGCTGCGGGTTCAGCTTCCTGGCCCCTTGGAAATCACTTCCCAGAGGAGCTGCTGTGGGATAATCTGGGATAGTAGTCAGAACAAGCTCTCACTTCTTTTTTTTTTTTTTTTTCGAAACAGGGTTTCTCTGTGTAGCCCTGACTGTCCTGGAACTCACTTTGTAGATCAGGCTAGCCCGGAACTCAGAAATCCGCCTGCCTTTGCCTCCCGAGTGCTGGGATTAAAGGTGTGCGCCACCACGCCCGGCTCAAGCTCTTACTTCTTGAGACACTGTCCTGATACGCAGATGTATGCAAACTTGGAAAAGACGAGGCACCCCTGTAATCCTAGCACTCAGGATACAGAGGCAGAAGGATTACAAGTTCAAGGTCAGCCTGCTCTGTGTAATTAGACCTTGTTTCAAAGCAAATTAAAAAAGGAGCTAGAGAGATGGCTCAGGGGTTCAAAGGACCTGGATTTAACTCTCAGCACCCACAACAGCCAGTTCACAATTGTAATTCCAATTCCAGGGGATCTGACACCCCAACACAGATATACATACAGGCAGAACACCAATGTAAGTAAAATAAAAACAGGGAAATAAACCAATTGTAAATACGTATCATCTGCTTGTTTTCTCTTTGGTTTTATGAGACAGAATCTCATAAAACTGGTTACAATCTCATCAGTAGCAGAGGCTGACCTTGGACTTCTGATTGTCTTAGCACTACCTCCTCAGTGTTGGGGTAATACACGTGTCACATCTGTAGTCAGGTATATATCCTCTTTGGGGGCATTTCATGGGGTTTAGCTTATTTCTCAAGATGACCTCCATTCTTTGATACGAATCTGAGGCTCAGAGAAAGGGAAAGGATTCTCCCCAAGCCCAGAGCTAATGAATGGGGCTCCCCTCCCAAAATCTGAGGCTGATACCACAGCAAGTTCTTGATTCATTAGTGTTTGAGGACTTGTCTGCCCTGTTTTTCCTGCTGCTATTTTGTTTGTTTGTTTGTTTTGTGTGTGTGTTTTGTTTTGTTTTTTTCCTTCCTGTGGGAGAGGCACCAGGTCTAACTAACAACTGTGTCTCAGGGTGGGCATGTTTGGGTGGAGTGTCCCAGTCTTGACCCCTTTCTCACTCTCACAGGCTAGTCAAGAACCTGTTTGAGCTGGCCCGGCAGCATAAGCCTTCCATCATCTTCATTGATGAGGTAGATTCCCTCTGTGGGTCACGGAATGAAAATGAGAGTGAAGCCGCTCGTAGGATCAAAACAGAGTTCTTGGTCCAGATGCAAGGTGTGTGCTTGTGCCTTGTCACTCTTTGGCTGTCTTCTACCTAAAGGCAACCCAGGACTCCATTATGGAGCTGCACTGGGCACAATGGAGGAGAGTCACTTCTGATGCCTCAGGCTGGCAGCAAACAGAGGGCTCTGAGGCCTCTGTTGTGTCACTTTCCCATCCCTCAGAACAAGTGGTGCTATAGGGAAGCCCCAAACCATGGTTTAGTTTTCCATGGGGCCTGGCTGCTCCTGCAGGCATCTTCAGTCACTTGTCTCCCATTCTTCACAGGAGTGGGGAATAATAATGATGGAACTCTTGTTCTTGGTGCCACAAACATCCCCTGGGTGTTGGATTCAGCCATCAGGAGGAGGTGAGTCTTCCCTAGGAGTCTGTTATCTTTGTCTAGCTATGGTCAGTTTGTGACTAGCCATCTGCCCCCATTTCTCTATACTCCTCCCAAGTCTGCATGTGGAGCAGAGCCGGGTGTAAAGCTGGGCCCTGGATCACTCATTTCAACATGCAGGCTGCCCTTGCCCTTCCTACCATCCTGCGATCAGCTTTCATTTCATGTCATGCATCTTTCCAGGTTTGAAAAGCGAATTTATATCCCATTGCCAGAGGAAGCGGCCCGTGCCCAAATGTTTCGGTTACATCTGGGAAGCACACCTCACAACCTCACAGATGCTAACATTCACGAGCTGGCCCGCAAGACAGAAGGCTACTCAGGAGCAGATATCAGCATCATTGTGCGGGACTCCCTCATGCAGCCAGTCAGAAAAGTACAGTCAGCAACACACTTCAAGAAGGTAAGTGGCGGCAGTGGCTTAGGCAGTGTTGCTAGTGAGGTGTTGGTAGCCTCTTCAACAACTTTCTGGCTGCTCAAGGGACCTTCTCTGTGGGGGAACCAAGGGTAGGTATTAAGTGCCCTTTGCTCTAGAACTGGGGCAGTGCCATGCATCCTGCTGCAGTTCCTGCTGGAGTAAAATGCTCTTCAACTATAGGAAACAGAAGATAGGCAGGCAGCATCATGCGGGAGGGCAGGGTGCCTGACACTGTCAGTGGAAGGGGGACTTGCCCACTCATTCAGGCACATCTTTGCTGAGTGTCTGCTGTAGGTTGTGATATGTGCCAGCCCTGTCCTGGGTGTATGAAAGGCAGTAATGGAGACAACCAGTGAGAGAAATGCTAGTTCCCCTTAAACAGTGAGTACCTGTCAGAGCAAAGTGGAGTCATCAGGAGTTTCAGAAGTTTGGAGAGGTGAGCAGTTTTCTCTATTAGAAGACAAACCACACTGGAGTGACCTGAGCCAATTCCTGAGGATTTGGTTTGCTTAGGGTTTCCCCATTGCAGGAGACTTCAGTGAGAGGAACTTTTTTGCTGCAAGTACATTTATGGGATGAGTCTTTGTAGCATTATAGGGGAAGATGGAACATTTGGGGCTACAGGAAAATCTGGAGGCCAGCAGCTGGAAGATCATACTGTCCATGCACCTCTGAAACCAAATCAACCCTCCTGGACCTTTCAGCCTTTGTTTATTGGTTGTTTTGTTGTTGCGTGTGTACACGTGCACACATAGAGGTCATAAGTTCTCTGCTACTATGTGGATCTGGGAGATGCAACTCAAGTCATCAGGCTTGGTTACAGTTGCCTTTACCTGCTAAGCCATCTCACTAGCCCATGTACATTTGTTTTTTAAGGTGGTTCAATTAGTCCAGGACAATCTCAAACTCATCCTATAGTTGAAGATGACCTTGAACTCATATATCCTGTACTTCCTAAGTGCTGAGATTACAGGTGTTTGCCACCAGGTTTCTTGTTTGACTTGTTTTAAATGCTGTGGGGGCAGGGAAGGCAGTATACGAAGATGCCACCGTGTGTTTTGGAGGTCAAAGGACAACTTTGTGGTGTTGGCTCTCTTTTACAGATGGAACTCAGGTCACCAGGTTTGCATGCCAGGTGCCTTTAAGCACTGCCTGAGTCATCTTTCAGACCCTCAGACTATTTTAAAAGGCGCCTTTTCTTCCTCCAACTTTGATGACTAGAACCTCAGTACTCCCTTCAGCCAGCCTTAGGTCCTGATGTACACACTGCTAACAACAGCCAGCCTCACAGTCTCTGCTTGGTTTCAGGTGTGTGGCCCTTCTCGAACCAACCCTAGCGTTATGATTGATGATCTTCTGACCCCATGTTCTCCGGGAGATCCAGGGGCCATAGAGATGACTTGGATGGATGTCCCTGGTGATAAACTCTTAGAGCCTGTGGTTTGCATGGTGAGTGACCCATTGGGAGAAAACCATAAAGTCCAAAATAAAAAGTACCTTCCTACTGTCCTGGCTCACAGGCCTTCCAGAGCCTTTAGCGTGGAAGGACCTTTTGAGGTCCTTGCTGAGGTCCTAAGGGTCTTTAAGAAGAAAAGCCAAGACACTATCATTCCAAGGCCTGGCTTTTTGGTCCAGAAGGAAACCAGTGAAAATCTTTTTCACATGGCTCTTACCTGAACAGTATAGACCTCTCCTAATTTTGTCAGCTGTCTGCACTGTGGGGTGAATTCAGTAATGGAACTACTGCTGGGATGGGATGAGAGCTGCGGGGTGAAGGGTGAAGTAATCTTTCAGAAGGCAGGCAGGCCTCTTGTCAGTCTAGACAGCATGACAAAAGGAGAGTACTGAGGACCTGGGGTCAGCCTTTTTCAGCTACATGCTTGTCTCTGCAGTCTGACATGCTCCGGTCTTTGGCCACTACCCGGCCCACAGTGAATGCAGACGACCTCCTGAAAGTAAAGAAATTCTCTGAGGACTTTGGACAGGAGAGTTAAAGCTTCATGTGATAATGAAATTGAGAGTCTGACTGGAGAAAATTCATGGGACTTCGTACACCAGTGGCCAGGCAGGGCCTGAAGTCGTGAAGTCAATAGTATTTCCTCTACTGCCTGGCTGTCAACCTAGTAGGATGAAGAAGGGGCCTCCCCAGCTGCAGAGATGCTTCACCATGTAGGACACTTGAGACTGGCTCTGCATACTTCACTACTGGATGCTCACACTCCTTGCCCTGATCTGTTTTTGTCTAACTTTTGTTCCCCTAAATTAATGCCGCTTTGATTTCTGTCTTGTTTATAAATAAAGAGAAAAGTCATCTGGAAATGTTAAGGAGTGGGAGCTGCCAGGCCCCTGCTTTCACTCCTTGCCTCTTAACTTTGGCTACTTGTGAGCTGACTGTGGTAAAGTAGGAAAAGCCATCCCACTCTCCTAAGCTTGCATCTGGAGCTTCAGGTCCTCCTTGCAGGAGCTGACAGCTTCTGTGAACACGATGCCGTTTCCATCAGGAGAGACGGCAAACAGGCAGGTCTTTATCGCTGCCTTCACCTGAGAACTGAGCCCAGCCTCTGCTGGTCCTGTCCTGGAGATGTCTAATAAACCCTTTTCCCTTATTGAGCTACTGGAGTCGTCTCATTTTTGATTCTAGTATGGAGTTGAGAGTAAAGCTTACTTCTGGTAAGACCCTCTGGACTGCTCTCTGCTTTCCTTAGCAGGGCAGGAAGCAGCGGTGCTCATAAGGCCTGCAAACCCTAAGGCTCAGGCAGGTCCTAAACTTCTGATGCTCTTGCTTCCAGCTCCGAATGGCTGGAATTGTAGGAATGGTAATGTTAGGTCTATGTTCCCATGAGATAACCTAGTATCTGCTACTGAATAGATGCCACCCAGTTTAGAAGGTCCCCAGATAAGGTAGCTCTGGAAATGCTGTGTGACACAGACCTCACAGTCCTCCAATAGCTGGTATTATTCTGTATTTTACTTCTTGATGTTAGGAATCAAACCCAGGTCCCTCCACTTTAAGTACTGTTCTCCCAGAGCTACATATGCTCCAGCTGTAAGTTGCAAAGGAAAGAACTGTATCTATAGCCAAGATTATGTCGGCCTTTCACTGTCTGCTTTGCTCTGATTCAAAGTGGCTACCAGTAGAAGCTTTGTTCTTTAGATTTTATTTCAATTATGTTTCTGTGTAAGTTTATACACAAAACAATACCTGCAGAGGCCAGGAGGCGGCACTTAATTCCCTGGAGCTGGAGGTATAGATGTAGTGAGTTGATTGATGTAAATGCTCAGAACTGAACTCTAGTGTTGTGCAAAAAAAGCAAGCACTCTTTAACCTAACTGCCTAGCTATCACCCCAGACTTGAGCTTTTTTTTTCTTTTAAGAGAATCTTACTATGTTCCTTTGATGGCCTTAAACATTAGCCTACGATTGCCAACAGAGTGCTGGAATTAAAGGTGTGCCACCACACTCAGACTTTTAAGACTGCATTTTAAGACAACTTTCAAGTCCAGCAGTAGTGTGATACACCTTCAGTCCCAAAGCTCAGGAGTACAGAGGCAGGTATATCTCTTAAGTTTGAGGCCAGCTTGTCTACAGAGTGAGTTCCACGACAGCCAAGGCTACACAGAGAAACCCTGTTTCAAAAAACAAATCTTTTGGATATCTGGATTACCTTATCAATCAATTGTAGGCTGTGGGGTTAGAATGTGTCTCATTTGTACAGAGGATGTTTGCCTGCCCACTCCTCTCCATGGGAAATTGTCAGGAAATAGCCACTCCTTTAATGGTACATTTGTAGTCCTGCTGTAATCGTATTCTGTCAGATCTGATTTCAGGGCAAGCATTTCTATCATCTTCATCTCAGACCAGCACACACTGTCTACTGTCGGACTGGAACCAATTCCAAGCTGAAGCACAGATGTGACCATCTTAGTCTGCATGCTGGATTTCCAGATCCTCAATTCAAGGAGAGTGTTAGTCATTCACCTCCATCCAGTGGAGATTGGTAAATGTCCCACTGTCCATTTTGTCGATGAACAAGCAGCCCTGCAAGTGATCCATCTCATGCTGGATGATTCGAGCTGTCCAACCACTTGCCGACCACACCACTGGCTCTCCTTTTGGGTCCAGTCCTGCAAAGGAAGTTACAGGCTCGATGAGGTGAGGCTTTGCTGAACTCATGCCCAACCTCCTGTCCCTACTTTGTTTCCTGCCCTGGCCATGCCTATTTATATCCTATCTACAGAGGCAGCATCCAAGAGTGAATGTGGATAACAGCTCTTATCCCTCCTAGAAAGGGTACCCCAATTTTGTCCAGTGCCGACTTTTTACTCAGCGTGATTCCCAGCACTACTACAGGGCAAGGATAAGAAATCAAAACTCTTTTCAAGGGCTGTTTATCAAAGGTATTTCATGCCAGGCATGGTGGCACACACCTTTTAATCCCAGCACTCAGGAGGTAGAGGCAGGCGGATTTCTGAGTTCGAGGTCTACAAAGTGAGTTCCAGGACAGCCAGGGCTATACAGAGAAACCCTGTCTCGACCCCCCCCCCCCAAAAGAAAGGTATTTCAGCTTGGCACTGTAGCAAATAACCATATTACATAAAACAATGTGAATGTGAAGCATGGAATGGTTTGTTGCCCTAGTCTGGGTAAATCTGGGTCCCACTTTCTTACACAAGCCCCACCACGATAAACTGGGAAAATCGTGTGTGCAATACAGACACACTTACATGGGAATCTATATACCTACTCATGAGAAAGGGGAAAGACAGGCTCCATATCTAAGGAATCACCCTGCAACCCATCTAGGCGGGCCTGACCTGCTCTTCAGGAGTTCAGTTGGCTCCCGAGTGCCGCTGTGTCTGCACTGTCTCTAGCCAGAGAGAGCAAGACCACCCCGCTGCCCACGTCCCCTGCACCTGAGATCTGCACGGCTTGGAAGCGAGGCACACACGCCAGAAAGCCGGCGACACTCTCGCAGCCCTCGGGGAAGGTGACCAAGCGGCTGTCCAACACTCTCAGACTGGGGTTCACCAGCACCCGAAGTGGGAAGGGTTCCATCTGACGCAGTTCGCGCAGGCGCGGTGAGAAGGCTCGGAGGAGCTTGTCCGGGAACTCGAGCGCCAACACTTGCAGCGGCACCCCGAGCTGCGGCGCACTAAGGCCCACACAGCCACGCCGTCGCATTACCTGCACCATCCGCCCCACCAGCCGCTGCAGCTCCGGCCCCGCTAGCTGCTCGGGTTCCACCGGGGCCGCCACGACGCGCAGCACCGGGTCCCCGACCTGGCACACGTGCGCGTATGGCGGCTGCGGCGCGCCACATACAAGGCGCCTGAGGTACCGCCAGTAGGAGCGCGTGCGCGCCGGGCCCTCCAAGGCGGCCAAGGAGCTGCACCTCTGCGCCCGGCTCCCCGGAACCCACGCCGGCCGCGGCAGCCTGCCCAGCAGCAACATGGCGCGGGGAGACGCCGCGGCCCTTCCTTCCGCTAGCGCCAAAGACGCCGGGAAGCGTAGTTCCCGTGTAACTTCCGGACGCCCATCGTCGGGAACAGCAGGCGAGTGGCGACAGTTGTCGGTTTTATTAAAGCTGCAAATACCACAGGGCCCGCGCTATCCTGGGCAAAGCAACTGCACACACCTTCCCGCTGCAGAAGCGCGTACCCTCAGGGCTGCTCCCCAGGCTGCGGGCAGGGGACACTGCCTATGGCTCCTCCCTCACTCGGTGGCTCGGCTGGCAGCGGCTCCCCCTCCATGGGCTCCTGAGGCAGCGGCTCCCCTGGTTCCCTCTTCTCTGTTACAGGCTCCATGCTCCGCTGCTCCGCAGGGAGCTCTGGAGCTGGGGCCACGAGGTCCGGCCCCAGCTCCTGCTCATCTAAACAGAAAACTGTTTCTCTCTTAGGCAAAATAAAGGCGAGAGGTTCCTGGATGGCGCTGATGTTCACGTGTCCAAGGTTTCCGTGCTTAGAGAGCTGGGTGGGTGAAATGCCTGACCCAGATGGTAGGGAAAAAGAAATGAAAAAGAAAAAAAAAGTTATTAAATTCAATGCAGAGATCTCAGGGATGGTGTGGGGCAGGGGAGGGGACACTCAGAGAAAAGATTTAACACAATTACATATTTCAATACAACAAGAACATCTTTTTGGGTTTTTTGTTTTTTTGAGACCTGGCTATGCTGGAACTCTATAGACCAGGCTGGTCTCTTATCTCACAGAGATCGTCCTGCCTCTGCCTCCCAAATGCTGGTATTAAAGTTGTGCCAGGCTAAGGGCATCTCTGTAATACAAAAGGACAGTTAGTTATATTGGAGCCCCATTGTAAGGGTGGATGGAGCCTGAGCCAGGAGACACTCAGTAAATACTGGAGTCCAGGCACAGATCCCAGCTATTTGGGAGGCAGAGGCAGGAGGATCTCTGAGTTCAAGGCCAGTTGGGTATACCAAGTTAGTTCCAGGGTAGCCAGTGCTATATACTGAGATCCTGTCTAGTGTCAAACCAAAAACAAGGGCTACAGACATGGCTCAGTGGTTAAGTACTCTTCCAGAGGTCCTGAGTTCAATCCCCAACAACGTGGCTCACAACCATCTGTAATGGGATCTGACGCCCTCTTCTGACATACACGCAGGTGTGCATTCAGATAGAGCACTCACATAAAATCTTTAAAAAGACAAAACGAAAACAACAATGATAAAAGCCAGGCTGTGGTGAAGAACACCTTTAATCCCAGCACTCAGGAGATTTACAGAGTTCCAGGACAGCCAGAGTTTCACAGAGGAACCCCTGAAGAGAAATCCCATATCAAAAAACCAACCAAACAAACAAACAAATTTTTTAAAAAATCTTTCCTTTTATCCTAGCTCTTGGGAGGCAGAGGCAGGCAGATTTCTGAGTTCAAGGCCAGCCTGGTCTACAAAGTGAGTTCCAGGACAGCCAGGGCTACACAGAGAAACCCTGTCTCAAAAAAAAAACAAAAAAAAAAACACAACTTTCCTTTTTCTTACCTAAAGTCTGGGCTATCTGAGCTGGTGGGAAAAGGACTTGAAGACAGCGGTTCAAATAAGGAACAAGGTCTTCCAGGAAGGCAGTGCAGAACTGGACAAAGATCTCATGCTCCCCACTGCTGAACACAGCCTCTTCGGCTCGATGGAATGCCAGAATTGTTTTGGTTACCTACAGGACAATGTCAAAATCAACCACAGAGGCAGTCTACGCTGCTGACTATGTGGACAAGCACAAACTTGCAGCATAGAGAAAGTTCATTCACAACAGGGGTGGCAGGGGCTCCTTTAAGCCCAGTGCTTAGGGGCAGAGACAGGCAGAGCTTTGTGAGCTCCAGGCCAGCCTGGTCTATAGTCCAAGTTCCAGGACAACTGGGGATACAACCAAGACACACAAATCCTGTCTTGAAAAACAAAAAAAAGGTAAAAGAAAAAGGAAAAAGAAAATTCATTTCAAACAATGCATTTCATTGCTATCTTGTTGAAATTCAGCACTGTGGTCAGTAGACACAATTGTGTGATTTGACTGGTGGATTTATGACTCAATGCTTTGTGTTCTGGTAGATGGGGTGTGATGAAATAATTCAGGAGAGATGCTCTCCTGCTGGCCTTGAGGAAGAAAAGCCATGTTGTGAGCTGCCTGTGGCAGATGGCCTCTAGGAGCTGAGGGCCTCAGTTCTGCAATTTTCCAATGGCACAGAATGGCACCTGACAACTGGAATGAGCCTCTAAGGGAACAGGTGACACCTTGAATACAGCTTGTGAGACCCTGAGCACAGAACCCAGACACTGCACCTGTATTCCTAGCTCATAGACAGTAATTGATATATGTGTATGTATGTGTATGTGTATACATACATACATATATGTGTGTGTGTATATATGTGTGTGTGTGTGTGTGTGTGTGTGTGTGTATGCAAGGGATTTTAACCCAGCAACATGGCTACTCTGGCTGGAATACAAACATGCCCTCAGTCCGCACCTTTAATCGCAAACAATGAAGGTCAAGTTAGTTTATAGAAGGAAGCACCCATGTTTGGAAGTGATGTCTAATTGATTAGAGGCAGACAAAGTGACAAATCAGAGAAAGATTTGACAGAACAGGATATGCCCAACTCTCACGAGAACAAAGAAAGGCTACTTAAGAGAGAGCAGCAGCTCCAAGAGGAGAAGGGGGCGGGGGGGGGGGGGGGAGAGTGAAAGAGGGCAGTTTTAGAGACAGACAGGTTTCAAAGCGAGAACAAGTTAGACACAGGTGAAGACAGAACAAGCCAGAGAACGAGGAGCCAGATTAGAACACATTGCCAAAGTTAGTATGGGGACAAGCAGAGCAATTCAGTTAGAAGCTGAGAGAAGCCAGTTTGAATCAGTCAATGTGAAGAGGAGTTTTGAGTAGAACAGCTGAGATGACCAGCCAGCCAGAGTTCAGAAAGAGCTAGAAAGGGTAAGCTTATTCAGCAGTAAGTCCAGAGGCTGAAAATATTCTAGATCTAGGTAAGAGTATACAGCTACTAGAAGCTTCCAGGACTAGGCCTAGGTTAGCAGATGTAGACAGTAAGCCTCAGAAAGGACAATTGCATGCTGGGCGTGGTGGCGCACGCCTTTAATCCCAGCACTCGGGAGGCAGGGGCAGGCGGATTTCTGAGTTCAAGGCCAGCCTGGTCTACAAAGTGAGCTCTAGGACAGCCAGGGCTACACAGAGAAACCCTGTCTCAAAAAAACAAAACAAAACAAAACAAAAAAAAAAGAAAGGACAATTGCATCAGGCAAATAAAAGATACTTTTACAGATACATGTAAGTGTTCTAAGCTGCTGAATCCCTGGGAGTTTGGTATCAAGCAGTGGACTGTGTGTGCTGAGTGACTGCCTGCCGCAGGTACTCTATCATAGCTTCTTCCAGGATCCCCCAACAAAGGGTGATCTAGCATCAGAGTTGCGCTACAGAAGAACCTTGAAGAGCACGGTAAACCTCTCAACATTGGCAGGCAGGCACCATGATTATGTGGACTGGTTTTGTACAACAGCTTGACTGGCTGTTACCAAGGGCAGCCCAAGATAGCAGAAAATTACTCACCTTGGTAAGGGCATTTTCCAAGGTCCCAGTCACATCCTGTGCTAGAGCCACAGGGCAACAGAGACGTAAATCATTGAAAGCAACCAAAATGTTGTTGAGGAAACAGGCAAGAGGCGGGAAGTCTAAGAGCACCATCGGTGGCTGCAGCGTGCCTGGTTGTGTGGCTGGTACTGTGGCAGGCGTGTTACTGCTGCCCAGGATGGCTGCAGTCGAGATGAGGGTGTATGAAGTCATTTCATCCTGGAATTTCTCCACTGCTTCTTCAACTGCTTTCTGGAAAGTGCTGATTGCCACCCTCTGGAAAACAGGAGCCAACTGGCCGCGGAAATCAGCCCCCACCCGGCTAAAGGACAGCCCAAAGTACATGCACTGGCCAAGCAGAGAGTCCAAGCGGCCTCCTATACCCCGGTAAAGGTCAGTCTCTAGCACCTGCAGGAACTGTGAGATTTTCTGCAGCACCCATCCATGGAAGATGGCACCCTCATTCACAGTGTACTCGCCCATGGCAGGTGGCAGCAGGGGGTCCTCATCTGAGAAAATAGCACGGTACTGGGTGATGATATCAAAGAGATGGACCCGGCAAGCCTCAATGGTTTTTGTGATGTGGAAGTAAGGATCATCATTAGGGATGGCAGTCAGGATGGAGCGGAGCCAAGCATCCCGAGCCTGAAGAAATTTCACCCTCAACTCAGCCTCAGTGAAGACATCCATGCGCCGAAGATAGCCTATGACACGGAGGCAGGCTGGGAGCTGGATGTTAGTCCTCAGTTGTTGGATCAGCTGGCTTAGCATCAGCTGCATGGACTGGCGCACTTCATTCACAATGCCCTGACAATAAACAGAGTCATAACACCCTGAGAAAAATACTTTGGAACCCATCCTATTAACCCTGGACACTGGAAGCTAACATTCTTGTGGCTTTCCTGACATGTAATGTGGATTTCTAAAACCTGCAGGTTTACAGAGAGCTGCTGACATAACTAGTTCTCCTGCTCAAAAATCCTCCTAGGGTTTCCCATCACAATCAACAAACTACAAATTCATCATGATCTCCAGGCGCTGGCTGATTCTCCAGCTTCGGCAGCTTCCTGATGCCCCAGACTTTCCTACTACAGTCCAATAACAGAGGCTGCTTTGGGACCCCTTGAAACGCCAATTTCCCACCTTACCCTGTGTTGTTTCTCCTACTTCTTGCTTTGCTGTCTCTCCAGACCTTCAAGTTCTGGTTCTTTCTCATCACTAAGGTCTTGGAAAGACCTTTCTGACAATGTCAGTGCCTCAGCACTCTAGTAACCCTTGCCAGCTCTCTACCCTAGTCCCTGGTTCTGTTTTGTTTGTTTCTGAGATAGAATCTCATATAACTCAGCAAGCTTGCCTCAAACTTACTAAGCAACTAAGGATGGCCTTGAACACCTGACCCTTCTGTCTCTTCCTTCCAAGTGCTGAGTTTACATACATACCCCACCATGCCTGCCTGGCTTTCTCTGGCTATTTCTTCAGACATTTACCAATCTCTGAAATATTGTTATCTACCAATTACCATTTGTATTTATCAACATATCACTTAGAATAGCTTTAATGAGAATCATGACCTTGAATATATTCTTCACAAGGTATTCCTAGTACCTAAGTCAGTATCTGGCACATGAGGAATAGGATCTTTGAATGAGTGTACCAATATCTTCTGTTCAGCTTACCTGGCTGGCAGAAAGATATGAACTATGCAAAGGTTTCTACGTGTAAGTGTAGTCACAATCACAGAATTAACTATCAGATCATCAGCTTGAGGCCCCTGGGCAAGGTGGCTACCTGGATAACGGGGATGGAGGAGTACTTCCTTTCCAGTCGCCGTACATAGGCGGCAAGCTCCAGCGCCTCTTCATGATAGCTGTTTCGGACACACGTGTCCATAAGCTGGGGTATCTCTAAAATCTCCAGGATTTCTGTGTGCCGGTTTAGAGTCAGCGTGTTCATGCGGCGGCTGGAGCTGATCTCCTCAGCTTCCTTCACAAAGTTCCTAGAGCCGATCAGGAAAGTGTATTTCCTTATTATCCTACACAGCAGTTTGTTACCAAGCACTTACTAGACACGGGCTAGATGGTTTACCTAGTTTATTTAAAATCTTCCCGCTGGGCGGTCGTAGCACACGCCTTTAATCCCAGCACTTGGGAGGCAGAGGCAGGAGGATTTCTGATTTCGAGGCCAGCCTGGTCTACAGAGTGAGTTCCAGGACAGCCAGAGCTACACACAGAAACCCTGTCTCGGGAAAAAAAAAAAAATCTTCCCACAAGGCTGGCTCTGGTGGGGCACACCCATGATCCCAGCCCTCCAGAAGTTGAGGCAGACCAGCTAGGGATAGATACATAGTGCAACCCTATCTCAAACAAAATCCTCACACCAAATCTACAATTTCTATTACACTTGAAAGAACTTTTAACTCAAGATTTAAGAAACTTTTCATTAATTGATTGCTTGCATGGAGTCGTCACAATGGCTCAGTGGGTACAGTGCCTAGTGCCTGCCAACAAGCCTGCTGACCTAAGTGTGATCCCCTCACTGGAGAGAGAACCCACCCTACAAGCTGTCCTCTGACTTCCACATCAACATGGTGGTACCCCTCCCTCCATGTCATTTTAAAAATGGCTTGTAGATTTATATTGGCTGCCCAGACTGTCAACATTTGGGACTGAACTGCTCTAGGTCTCACGAAGGAGGTCTATGTTACGGCAAGGTACTTGGCTTCTCTGGACCTGTCTTTTCATTGGTGTGAATGTTAGAGACAGGCAAGATGGCATGTATGTAAGACCTTACATAAAGTAAATGTATGGAAAGCGTCTACAAATCCCTTACTAGCTGGACTTAAGGCTGGAGAAGTGGCTCTGTGATCACTGCTCTTGCAGGGGACCCCAGCTTAGGTCCCAACACATATACCTAGTGGCTCACAACCACCTATAATTCTAGTCCCAGGATATCTGACACCCTCTTCTAACCTCCTTTGGGCACATATGGTGCACAGACATACATGCAGGTGAGATACACATTTTAAAGTAGCTACTAATATTTTTCTAATAGAGCACTAACCACTCTATAAGCCACACTTTTGCCCTAAGATTCTTCAGGTCTTCATGTTATGTGCTGCTATGTATCTTTCGCGCTCCCACTTAAACTTTCTCCACTTTTCTATAGTAATTCCAGAAACTCGCTTTATGCAGTCCTGAATCTCTTTTCAGACATATGGGGTACACAACCTGTTTTTAATATCCAAGCTTCCAAAGAAAAATTGACCTGCTGGATAGCAGAACTAAGTGTATTAGATCGAGGGCCTAGAAATGTAACATAGCTTAAAAAGGAAATGCTTTTTGACAACCTACAATGACAAATAGGATCTGTCAGCTTCCTATCGATGGACATTTTGAAGCTGAGCACCTCCAGCCCACATTTATATAGGGTTAACTATGTCAGGCTCAATGAACTGCCTTGCATAATTTTATTTATTTATTTATTTTTGGTTTTTCGAGACAAGGTTTCTCTGCATAGCTCTGGCTGTCCTGGAACTCACTCTGTAGACCAGGCTGGCCTTGAACTCAGAAACCCGCCTGCCTCTGCCTCCCAAGTGCTGGGATTAAAGGCGTGCGCCACCACCGCCCGGATGCATACATTTTTTAGTTTGTTTGAATGTCTCATGTAGCTCAGGCTGTCCATGAATTCAATACTCAGACTAGGATGATGACTCTGTGACTCGAATACTGGGATCACAAGTGTCAATAAGACTGGCTGAATGTTTATTATTTAAACAACAGCCTATGAGGGAGTAGTGGACTCCTAGCTTCCAATTCTTGGAAACTTACTAGCTGTGTTCTTGGACAAGTCACTTCACTTCGACTTCCTCGTCTGTAAAATAATGACGCTACCTACCTAGATGGCTGCTGTGAAGTTTAAGTGGATTAACAAGGCAATCAGGAGAGAGCCCTGTACACTACGCTTGGGTCATGACGATAGCGTCCTGGCAGATACAATGACGCGCCCGTCCCCATCAGGCCAGCCGCACCTGCAGCTCTGCTGGAAGCGGGGCAGACGGTCGAGCAGGCGCCCGAGGGACGCCTCCACGTCGCCGAAGAGCCGGTGGATGCGCTCGGTGCACTCGGCCCCGCGAATGAACGTCTTGTAGTTGGCGAAAGCCAGGTCGCGCGTCTGCTGCAGCCGCTGGGCCCGCTCTTCCGCCAAGCGCTCGGGTTCGCGCCGCAGCCGGTCCAGCCCGGAGCCGCTCAGCTCCCGGAGGTAGCGGCCCACGTCGGGCTTCTCACGCCACTGAGCTTCGGGGAAGCGGTCCCGGAATAGCGACGCCAGGAGGCCCTCATCTTCCACCTCCCCCAGCGCGACGGCCGTGGCTGTCGTCGTGGCCGAAGCGGTCGTGGAGGGCTGGAGAGGGAGAGCGGCCGCCATCTCTCAAGCACGGTACCGTCACTTCCTCTTCAGAGCCGGTTTCGCTCCTGGGAAACGGAAACGATTGGGGGAAACATTTCCCGTCTCTATGGTTTCTCATCTAGCCGGCTTTCGGTCCCCGGAAGTCCGCCACGGTAGGCGGCGGCTGCGCAAAGATCACGGAGAATTAGGCTAGAGAGACACGCGTTCGTGGACCCCAGGAAGTGGGCGGGTGGGAAAGTGACTTCCGCTTCCGGCTCTCCAGGCACGAGGATTCCCGGGAGCCAAGCAAGCGGCAAGATGAGGCCCTTGACTGAAGAAGAGACCCGGGTCATGTTTGAGAAGATCGCGAAGTAGTAAGAACTGGAGAGGCGGATGAGGGACGGGCGTGCGGGGAGTGGGGATGCGGCTCCGGGGCGGGACGGTCCCGGCTCAGACGCTGGTCTTGTTGCCCTCAGCATCGGAGAGAACCTTCAACTCCTAGTGGACAGACCCGACGGCACGTACTGTTTCCGGCTGCACAACGACCGAGTGTACTATGTGAGGTGAGGTGGGGCGTGCTGCCCACTGCGTGGCGGGCTGGAGGCGTGCATCCATCCCTGGTCGTCACCGGGTACCTTCCTCCCGCGCCCCTGTAGTGAGATGATGCTGAAGCTGGCCGCCAACATCTCCGGAGACAAGCTCGTGTCGCTGGGGACGTGTTTTGGGAAGTTTACCAAGACCCACAAGTTCCGCTTGCACGTGACAGCTCTGGATTACCTGGCCCCCTATGCCAAGGTACGTTGTGGGGGCCTGGTCTCCAGGTTGCCATCCGGGATGAAGTCCCGGGTGACGGCGGCCAGGTCAGAGCACAGATTCTTTCCAACGAGTTTCTGGACAGCGTCAGCCTAAGAAGTTGTTTGTCGATATTGCTGCTTGGACACGTTTAGGAAGGGTTATGGCCATGGAGCTGCATAGCCTAGTTGTCTACAGGAAAACAGGCCTCCACCGTGTCAGCTGGATCTCAGAAAGCAGAGACGAAGACACAAGTGCCAGTGGTGAGGGTGATCCTAGGGTCCAAGGGGAAAAAAAAAGGAAATTGCTGATTATGTGAGCATTTCGATGTAAGGTTGAATTTCGATGTTAGGTTGAGGAAGGAACTCCATGGTGAAAGATCAAAAATTGGGGTATCCCAGCACTTGGGAGGCAGAGACAGGCGGACTTCTGAGTTCGAGGACAGCCAGGGCTACACAGAGAAACACTGTCTCAAAAAAAAACAAAAAACCCACAAACAAACAAAAACAAAAAAGTGGGGGGGGGGTCCAAACAACTTAAAGGTTCCCCACCTCTCCTTAAACTCGGAAGCAGCTGCTAATCCGCATTTAGGGATATAGCCCAACATCCTTGTGTCTTGGCTTTTAACTCTCTTTCAGTATAAAGTGTGGGTAAAGCCGGGAGCAGAGCAGTCCTTCTTGTATGGAAACCATGTGTTGAAATCCGGTCTGGGTCGAATTACTGAGAACACATCTCAGTACCAGGGAGTGGTTGTCTATTCCATGGCGGACATTCCTCTGGTGAGTAGCCACGGTAGCCATCCATCACGGCAAATGCCAGGTACCCACTGGAAAGGATGAAGTTTCAGTCAGCAGCTCGGAGACTGACTTCTTGGCTCCTTTCACAGTTCTCAAAGATACAGCTGTTTCAATATAGTTTTTGTTTTGTTTTGTTTCCTTATAAATGAATGTCTGTTCTTTCAATTCCAGGGTTTTGGGGTGGCAGCAAAGTCTACCCAAGACTGCCGAAAAGTGGACCCCATGGCAATTGTGGTGTTCCACCAAGCAGACATTGGGGAGTACGTACGCCATGAAGAGACACTGACTTAGGACGGTCATTCCAAGAACATTTTGCTGTGTGAGAGGACTTAGCTTTGTTTCCTGTGTGCGGCCATCAGATTAAATCTGGACAACACTGAGATACGCAACTTGGGTTCTTATCAACAGAAATGGCGTGAAAACAGGGTCTCTGGCCCTCTAGAGTCAAAAGCAGGTGGATCACAAGTATAAGGCCAGCTCAGGCTACTTGGAGAGTTCAAGGCTAGCCTGGGCTACATAGTGAGCCTTGTCTCAAAAATCTAAAACAGACAAACCAGAACCTGAGAGTGTTTTGTGTGAGTAAATAGAGTGTTTCTGTTTTGTGTCTGCGTCGTCTTTGTTTGGATCAGAAGACTTGCTCTGAGTGATGGTTTCTAAGTTACTTCACTGAGGACAGGAGCCATCTTACTGTTATCTGTGATAACACTGTTTTCCAGGCTCATGATAGCACAGTGGACTTTCTATTGTGTGTTAATGTTAAAGGTAGAAACGGCCATATGAGCCTCTGGTTTTACATATGGAATTTAATAAATTTTAATGGTTTTATATTTGTTATTTCATATGTGTGAGTGTTTTGTTGGCATGTACGTATGTGCACTGCTTATGTGCCTGGTGCCTAAGGAAGTCAAGGTGATTTCAGACCTGGAACTAGAGTTACTGGTTGTGAGCCACCGTATAGGTGCCAGAAATTAAACTCAGGTCCTCTGCAGGGACAGCAGTGGTCTTAACCACTAAGCTATCCTAATAAATTTAATAGGTGCATTTTGGCTATTTTTCTTGGTGTTAAGTGGGGTATAGCGTGGAAGCGTCTGTATTCAAGCCTCAGTTCTGCCCCTTGCCAGCTGTGGTGGTGGACAAGTTCTCTGCTTAGAGAGGCTTCATTTTCTTCCTTTGTTAAAAGAAAAAACCCATGACCCTGCCGTATGGTGGTGCATATCTTTAGTTACAGCACGGGGGCTTGAGGGTGAGGCAAAGGCAGATGGAGCTCTATAGGTTCAAGGCCAGCCTGGTCTACATAAGGAGATCCTGGCCAGTCTTAAACCCAAAACCCACAAAACTGAAAAAACACCTCCAGTCATCAGTGTAACAGTGATATTCAGAATTAAAAATAGCAGTTGTAGGGGCTGGTGAGATGGCTCAGTGGGTAAGAGCACCCGACTGCTCTTCCAAAGGTCCGGAGTTCAAACCCCAGCAACCACATGGTGGCTCACAACCATCCGTAACAAGATCTGACTCCCTCTTCTGGAGTGTCTGAAGACAGCTACAGTGTACTTACTTACATATAATAAATAAATAAAAAATAGCAGTTGTAAAGCATCCTGCATGGGATAGAGTTATCCTGTCTCAAAACAGGAAATTGTTCGTGCGTGTCTGTGTGAGTATATCCTGCTTGGGTAGCGGTATCCTCAGAGGGCAGAAAACACTTGGGATTCCTTGGAGCCTGAGGTAAGGACAGTTGTGAGCTGGCCATTGTTGGTGTTGGGAACCAAACTTCAGTCCTCTAAAAGAGAATGTTCTTTCTGAACTGCTGAGCCATCTTCCCTGTCTGTGTTAAAATGATTTTGTTACTTTTTTTTTTTTTTAATTGAAACAAGTTCTGACTATGTATCTCTGCTTAGAATGTACCCAGGCTGGCCTCAAACTCAAGGATCCATTGATTCTGAAGTGCTGAGATTAAATGGGTATACTACCATACCAGGCTCAATTCCCCCACCTCCCTTTTTTTTTTGTTTTTGTTTGTTTTTTTTGTTTGTTTTGTTTTTGTTTGTTCTTTTGAGACAGGGTTTCTCTGTAGCCCTGACTGTCCTGGAACTCATTCTGTAGACCAGGCTGGCCTCAAACTCAGAGATCTGTTTGCCTCCAAAATACTGGCCTTAAAAAATGTGCCCCACCATGCCTAACTTCAGAACAATTTCTTTTTCTTTTTTTTTGAGACAGGGTTTCTCTGTATAGCCCTGGCAGTCCTGGAACTCACTTTGTAGACCAGGCTGGCCTCGAACTCAGAAATCCACCTGCCTCTGCCTCCCGAGTGCTGGGATTAAAGGCATGCACCACCACACCCGGCAGAACAGTTTCTTAAGATATGATCAGGTTATGTCAGTTTTAGGGGGCATTTTTATTTTTTGAGACATTTGTCACATTATATCTAAGTTGGTCTGAAATGCTATGGGACCCAGGCTGTCTTAGCCTCTCAGGTAATGGTATTATAGGTCTGTCGCCACACCAGTTTCCAATGGTAACATCTTTTAAATAAAGTAAAATATTTCCAACCGTTGAAGGGCACTACAGGCCAAGAAGATAGCTCAGTGGACAGCCTGGTAGGGTGGATCAGCCATGTGCCACCAAGCCTGATGCTGTGTTCAATCCCTGGGACAAGGTTGAAGGTGGGGACATTGCTGACCTTTGTAGTCCTCTACAATGGATTAAAATTTTTTAAACTCCAAAAAGTTGTCTCCGTATCAACTCTTTCAGAGCTTTTAACGTACTTTGAGATATGGTCTTGAACTGCCTAAGGCTGATCTTAGTGCTTCCTCTGCAGTGCTAGAGTTCAGATTTGAGAGCCACCACCCTGATTTCTGTGGTGCCAGGGATCGAGGCCCAAACTGCATACAAAGCAGGTGCTCTTACTGAAGGGAGCTTCATCCTTGAACCCACTTCCAGGGTTTCTCTGTGTAGCCCTGGCTGTCCTGGAACTCACTCTGTAGACCAGGCTGGCCTCGAACTCAGAAATCCGCCTGCCTCTGCTGGGATTAAAGGCGTGCGTCAGTGAAGGCTGAGGGACAGCTGGATAAAGATGTTTCTAGGCTGCGGATGGGGTTACACACCTTGCCAGCAGTGGGGATGCAGAATCTCTTTAGTTTGGGGTGAGTTGGGTCTACCCGGCAAGTTCTAGTAGCCAAGGCTACATATTGAAACCCTGCCTCAGATAAACAGTACTTTTAGCTTTTAGCACTTAATTCGTATTTTAGAATGATCAGCAGCAGAACTCACTTTTTGTTAAACATTTGCCTTTATTGGTGGACACAAGAGAAAGGGGACATAAGTTGACCCCCCCCCCAATAACTTTCCAAAGCCCATTTGATCAAAGCTTTGACAAATAGGCTATATGTTAGCATCTTGGCTTCTTTGTGTCAGTAGTTGAAGCAGTAAAAAGTCTTTTCAAGAAATAGAGCTGGAGGGCCCCGGAAAGAACAATAGCAAGGCTCTGAGCTGTGGACCACCAGTTCACATAGGTGTAGTTAGACTGCAGGAGGAAGAAGTCAGCCACTTTTCTCATCCTGGCATAGTTGTAGAAGCGCCACATGTGGAAAACTTGGTTCTCCACCCTTTGTGTGCTGTCCTGTGGGAAGAAGGAAAGCCACTCTGGCTGCTGTTGGGTCTTACCTGCCCTGATCTAAGTGACCTGTGACTCAGGAGTCTGAGAAACAGTGCTACAGCAGTTGGTAATACATGGTACTTTGACTTTGTTTGAGAAAAATTGGTGGAGTAGTTTTAAAGTTAGGAGGCATAGTTAGGGCTTGGGATGTACCCAGTGGTAAGGAGGATTGCCTAGTACCCACAAAACTCCCCACATCCTAAACTCAGCAGCCTTGAACATTCAAGGTAAGCACTTGGGCTACTTCTCACATAGCCCAAGCTGGCCTCAAACTCAGTGTGTAGCTAAGGGTGACTTTGAATCCTGATCTACTCTGTTGAGGTTACTTGTATAAGCCACTATCAATTGAGATGCGTGTTCCACATGCCGTCACCTTCCTAACCAATACCTTGTCCCTGCAGACTGTTAGGTTTATGAGACCACCAGGACAGCTATCACCAATACTTTAGGATGGATAGAAATCAGAATCTTGCTGGGCGTGGTGGCGCACGCCTTTAATCCCAGCACTCGGGAGGCAGGGGCAGGCAGATTTCTGAGTTCGAGGCCAGCCTGGTCTACAGAGTGAGTTCCAGGACAGCCAGGGCTACACAGAGAAACCCTGTCTCGAAAGAAAGAAAGAAAGAAAGAAAGAGAGAGAGAGAGAGAGAGAGAGAGAGAGAGAGAGAGAGAGAGAGAAAGAAAGAAAGAAAGAAAGAAAGAAAGAAAGAAAGAAAGAAAGAAAGAAAGAGAAAGAAAGAAATCAGAATCTTCATAGTTGTCGGGTAGTTCATACAAAACTAAGCAGTTTAAATCATGCCCAGAAAGTCCACTTGTAGCTACATGAAAAGAAAACACAAAAGCTTGTTTGCACACATTATCACCAGCACTGTGAGAGCCAAAAGGTAGAAACTCACATGTAGTCAGCTGGTGAGTGGATAGTCAGGAACAAAGCTGTACTTACACAGCAGGATGTTCAGAGCTAAGAAAGGGGCCAAGGACTAGCCAAGCATACTATATGTAAATTAGGTGTGACAGCTTGGGTCTATAATCTTAGCACTCAAGGTGAGGCAGGTGGATTGCTGCAAATTGAAGGCCAGTCTGAGCTACAGAGTGTGAGACCCTGTTATTTATAATAATAATAATAATAATAATAATAATAATAATAATTCCAGGCGGTGGTGGTGCATACTTTTAATTCCAGCATTCAGGGAGCTAAGTTTGAGGCCAACCTGGTCTACAGAGCTCCAGGACAGCCATAGCTACACAGAGAAACTGTCTCAAAAAAAAAAAAAAAAAAAAAAGAATCAGACTGGGCATGGTGGTGAATGCCTTTAATCTTAGCACTCAAGAGGAAAGTGGATCTCTGTGAGTTCAAGGCCAGCCTGGTCTACAAAATGAATTCAATTCAGGTCAGCCAAGACTACATAGTAAGACCTTATCTCAAACAAACGAAAGCCGTGCTTTGTGAAAGAAGGGACCATAAAAATCCACTTGCCTGCTTCTGTTTACAGAAAACCTACAGGAACAGTGCAACAGCGCTTCTAGGGTTAGGAGATTCTAGAGGGGATGGGGCAGTGAGGACCGTGTAGAGTTTCTCGCAGGGACGGGAGATTGTTCTGCTGTAAGTACTAGGGTAGCTGCACAAGTTTGTGAATGAGTATTACAAACAGGCAGTGGACTAGACAGGTCTGTTAGCCACTGTTTGCCCAAGCCTTGGTACCAGAGGAGCGCCGTGCCGCATAATGAGCTGAAGGGTTCAGCTCTTTTTGCCCATTTGGTTTTTATTATGAGTCCTCCCTTGTTCAGGCCACACCCCCAAGAATGCCCATCCCATTACCTTAATCGCATCCAGAGTGTCGTTCAGTTGCTTCCTTTGACTCTGCTTGTGATCCACCTCGGGCCCCTCATAGAAGACTCCGAAGTTGAGATACACTTGTATAGAACTGAAGCGATTCTGCTCATTTTTTAGACAAAGCTGATAGAAGCCTGTGGGAATTCCTAGATCTCATTACCAGGTCTTTAGTGCCCCATCCTGTCTTACATTCTCTGTTTAAGAGTCCTGTCTGTCCTGGAAGCACTCTGTAGACCAGGCTGGCCTTGAACTGACCAAGATATGCCTGCCACTCCCTCCCGAGTGCTGGGATTAAAGGTATGTGCCACCACTGCCCAGCCCTTATTTCTCAATTTCATAGAAATGTTTGACTATTATTGTAGCTTTGGAGATGAATACATACCTGTTTCTTGTGTAGCAAAGTTAATCTGGCCCCTTACATCCTGGGAAGTGTCAATAAGGAAACCCTGCGGGGTATGTGCCGTGGCAACAATGTGGCGGTCATGTGACATCCCGAGAATGCGCTGAACCTGCCATCACCGGTAAAAGAGAGAGAGAGAGAGAGAGAGAGAGAGAGAGAGAGATCCTTACTACATCACTCAAAAACCAGCAAGGTGCCAGGCAGTGGTAGCGCACGCCTTTAATCCCATAATTCCAGCCCTTGGGAGGCAGAGGCAGGAGGATTTCTGAGTTTGAGACCAGCCTGGTCTACAGAAAGAACAAACAAACAAACAAACAAAACAAACCAGCAAGGACTGATGCTGTATCTTGTTTGAGGCCAGTGCCTGGGCTACATGAGATCCTGTCTCCCCAAGAGCCCCCACAACCTAAAAACAAAAAACCAACAAAAAAACCAAAGTTACCTCTAACTTTAATATTAAGGTCCTTGGTGGCCTAAGCCCCTTTGGGTGTACTTGCCCAAGGGATAGGCACCTTCCAAAGAGGAACAGAATTGTCTGGGTGCATAGACAAAGCTTTGAGCCGGTTATTCTACAGGTTGTTAGGATTAGCACATGCAGGAGGTCTGACCTTATCTCACCCCATGAACTCAAGTGATTTCACTTAAAATCTATTATGGGACCCTTTTCTGTCTCTCTCTTGTTTCTTCTTTCTTTTTCTTTTTTTCTGTTTTTTTTTTCTTTTTTTTTTTTTTTTCTTTCAAGACAGGGTTTTTCTGTATAGCCCTGGCTGTCCTGGAACTCACTTTGTAGACCAGACTGGCCTCGAACTCAGAAATCTGCCTGCCTCTGCCTCCCAAGGGCTGGGACTAAAGGTGTGTGCCACCACTGCCAGGCTCGTTTCTTCTTTATTGACAAGTTTCTCTGTGTAGCCCTGACTGTCCTGGAACTCACTCTGTAGACCAAGCTGACCTTGAATTTAGAGATCCCCCTGCCTCTGCTTCCTGAGTTCTGGGATTAAAGGTGTGTGCCCCACAATTATGTGACTATTTTAGCACGTGTTGTCTTTCCTCATATCCGAGGAAAGCTAAAGGTTGCCTCTCTTGTCCATTGGATTGGAACACACTTCTGTAGCTTCCAGTTCTAGACCAAGCCATATGCTTTAGCTCCCGTTGCTGGCTGTTCATCCAAGTCTCACCCAGAGTTGCTCTCTAACTGAAGGTCCACTTGATTCACAAGTGGCAGCCACAGCCTCATAGAGAACCAGACCTTGGCTTCATCAAAAGCCTGGCTCACTTTATAAAAGGTATGGCCAGAGGCCTCCACGCACCTCGTAGCTGAAGTAGAGGTATCCCATCTGGTCAGCAAATTGCCAGAAACATTCGATGGCTCCTGGAGAGACCACGATGGCAAAGTCATTCCGATCAGCTCCACGGAAGAGTGGCTGGTCCTTGGAGCCGTGTAGGGGATCTGTCTCCTGGCTCTTAACAGAAGTCACGAGGCTCAGAACTACCAGCTCAGCCACGAGGAGCAAAGGGAACATGCTGCCTTCTGTGGGTTCTTCTGCAGGTGAGCTGCTCACAATCCCGTGGAAAGGAAGTCAGCCAAGCAGCCAGCTAATCATTAACCCCACACGCCACACTTAGGACCAGTTTCAGAGCCATTGTAGATCTTCTGTAATACAGGTGCCATGCACCACAATGCCCCCCCCCCCCTCCGTTGGTGCAGTGCAGGGTCTCCTATGTAACCACACTGTTCTTTAAATATTTCTTTCATGTATACTGGTGCTTTGTCTATGTGTACACCTGCATGCCAGAAGAGGGCATCGAACCCCATGGGACTACAGTTATAGAGGGTTGTGAGGCGCCATGTGGGTTCAATTCCCAGCACCCAGGACCTCCAGAAGAGCAGCCAGTGCTCTTAACCACTGAGCCTCTCTCCAGGCTGGTCTTGAACTCAGAAATCTGCCTGCCTCTGGGTGCTGAGATCAAAGACATTGCCCACCACACCCAGCTACATAAACATTTTAGTGTACGAAGAAGTAGTGCCGGCTGCTTTTATGTCAACTTGATACAAGCTATACTCATCTGAGATGAGGGAGCCTCATTTGAGAAAACGCCTCCATAAAATCAGGCTCCAGGCAAGCCCGTAGGGAATTGATGGGGTTAGTGATTGATGGGGGAGGGCCCACTGCGCTGTGGGTGGGGCCACTCACAGGCTGCTGGTCCACCCACTGCGCTGTGGGTGGGGCCACTCACAGGCTGCTGGTCCTGGTCTCTATAAGAAGACAGAGCAAGAACTGGAGAAAGGGCTCATAAACAGCAGCAGTGCTCCACATCCTCTGCATCAGCTCCTTCCTGCAGGTCCACGTCCTGCATTGAGTTCGTGTCCTGGCTTCCTTCATTGATGAGCTGTGATGTGGAAGCCGAAGCCAAATTAAACCCTTTCCTCCCCAAGGAGCTTTTGGTCATGGTGTTTATCACAGCGGTAGAAACCCAAGCTAAGGGTGAACAAGGTGGTCCACCCCTCCTCTGACTCTCTCCTGCCTGATTGGAAAGCTCTGGAGTTTCTCCAAACCCTGAGACCTTCCATCTCTTCTTCTACTCGTGACTTCTTTGGCACCCACAGAGAGGGAAAAACTATCCAAAATCCTCTATAAAACCATTATATATTCCTGGTCCCATGGGAATAGTTGGCGAAGCTGGAGTCCTCACGTTCTAAGACGGTTTCTCAAGTTGTTGGTTTACAAACTCTAACTCCTGTAACTGTGTGTGAGTGTGTAGCAGGTAAAATAGGATTTCACAGTGTAGACCCAAGCCGGGTCAGCATTAGCCCAAGAGGCTAACATTTTTATTTCAGGAAGTCTATGACGGTCTGGGTAATAAATGCTGCTGGCAGTCTCAGGTACTTGATGCTTGGTCTCCAGTTGGTGGTACTGTTTGCTTAGTTGGTGGTACTGTTTAGTTGGTGGTACTGTTTGTTTAGTTGGTGGTACTGTTTAGTTGGTGGTACTGCTTAGTTGGTGGTACTGCTTAGTTGGTGGTACTGTTTAGTTGGTGGTACTGTTTGTTTAGTTGGTGGTACTGTTTAGTTGGTGGTACTGCTTAGTTGGTGGTACTGCTTAGTTGGTGGTACTGTTTGTTTAGTTGGTGGTACTGCTTAGTTGGTGGTACTGTTTAGTTGGTGGTACTGTTTAGTTGGTGGTACTGCTTAGTTGGTGGTACTGCTTAGTTGGTGGTACTGTTTGTTTAGTTGGTGGTACTGCTTAGTTGGTGGTACTGTTTAGTTGGTGGTACTGTTTAGTTGGTGGTACTGTTTGTTTAGTTGGTGGTACTGTTTAGTTGGTGGTACTGTTTAGTTGGTGGTACTGCTTAGTTGGTGGTACTGCTTAGTTGGTGGTACTGCTTAGTTGGTGGTACTGTTTGTTTAGTTGGTGGTACTGCTTAGTTGGTGGTACTGTTTAGTTGGTGGTACTGTTTAGTTGGTGGTACTGTTTGTTTAGTTGGTGGGACTGCTTAGTTGGTGGTACTGCTTAGTTGGTGGTACTGTTTAGTTGGTGGTACTGTTTAGTTGGTGGTACTGTTTGTTTAGTTGGTGGTACTGTTTAGTTGGTGGTACTGTTTAGTTGGTGGTACTGCTTAGTTGGTGGTACTGCTTAGTTGGTGGTACTGTTTGGATAGGTTTAGAAAGTATAGCCTTGCTGGAGGAAGTATGTCACAAGGGATGGGCCTCTCCTAGTTTCTCTGTGAATTTTAGTTAATTGACTTTTTTGATACTGGAATTCACTCTATCCTGGAACTCACTCTGTAGATCAGGCTGGCCTCTGCCTCTGCCTCTGCCTCCCACGTGCTGGGATTAAAGATGTGGGCTACTATGCCCTGCTCCCTCTCTGCTGTACTTGTGGTTCAAGATATGAGCATTGAGCTTCTTTTTTTTTCTTTAAATATTTATTTTATGTATATGAGTACACTGTCTCTGTCTTCAGACAGCACCAGAAGAGGGCATCAGATCCCCATATACAGGTGGTTGTGAGCCACCGTGTGGTTGCTGGGATTTGAACTCAGGACCTCTGGAAGAGCAGCCAGTGCTCTTAACCCCTGAGCCATCTCTCCCACCCTGGACACTGAGCTTCTGCTCCAGCTGCCAGGTCTGCTTCTTGCTGCAACACCTTCCTACCATAATGGATTCCCTACCCTCTAGAACCACAAGCCCAAATAAATTCTTTCTTCCATAAGTTGCTTGGGTCAAGCTGTCTTACAGCAACAGAAAAGAAATTGATAAAGTTTAAAAAACAACTTACAGAGGGAGCTGGGCAGTGGTGGCGAATATCTTTATCTTGGCACTCGGGAAGCAGAGGCAGGTAGATTTCTGTCAGTTCAAGGCCAGCCTGGTCTACATGGCAAGTTCTAAGACATCAAGAGCTACACAAACCCTGTCTCAAAAAAACCAAGCCAAGCCAAACAAACAAAAAAAACAACAACGAAAAAAAAAAAAAACAGGGAAGGGCTATCATTTTCCTCAGTAGGTACATTATTGAAAAGTTGCCATTTTATAGCAAAGAGAGAGAGAGAGATATTAAAACAAAAAGCCCCACTTAGTCTGTATTGGCACGTTTAGACCAAGAATTTCTCAGAATTCATCCCACTGGCTCCAACATCTTCGCACCTGGGAAGCCCGATCACTCTTGGGAAGTCAGAGAGCCCAGGACCACCTCATTCCCAGTCAGTCCCACTGCCAACGCCATCTTAAGGTCACTTGTTACAAGCAGCATCCATAGTTTGACAGAAAGGAGCCCTGCATAAACACACTTAAGTCCCGTGGAGACATGACACATGCTAACTAGGGTATTCGGCCTCTGTAATTCATCAGCCTTACCCATCTCCCGGGAAGAGCCCTTTAATGATGGGACTGAGGGTAAGAAAGCAGGATTCAGGTCAGGGCTGGAGGAGGCCACCACTGGGGACAGCTACAGGGAGCCTCGAGCAGCTCTGGGTCTCACTCCCTGTGGCTTCTTGTGGTGGCAGCTAAGACAACAGGAGTATCAAATGGCAGCTATGGCTGACAGGGGCTAAACTGCACTCTCCACATGTCAATCAAGTTAAAGATAAAACGGAAGCTCCGGCACATCTCTAACTTTGCCATTCTCTCACTCAGCAGACAGAAAGTCAGGATTCTTTAGTCCCTAGATACAGTGATACCTGGAGGTACGGGAAAAGCCTACAGCATGTGTGGCCACATCCAAGGGTGACAAAGTGGCTTCATACCAACTCAGCGGCACCACACAGCAGCCCGAGAATGCAAGCTACACTGCCAAGAACCAGCTAGAGAAACTTGAGAGAAGCAAGACTTTAATGAAGAACGTTACAAGTAGGAACAACTCATTCTCAGATTTAAAAAAAGATTACAGAAAACACTTGACTCAATTTTTTTTCTGTTGTTTTTGTTTTTGCTAAAAAGACAGTCTGTAAGGGTGTCTGAGAGACAGCAAGCACAACACAGTACAAAAGGAGAAGGGAGAGCAGAGTTTGGGGCACGACATGAACAAAGCAAGACCAGGGAGGCGGGGAGCAACTGTATCACAGGGGGAGTTAGGCATGATACTCAACAAATGATTTTTACGCTTTAAAAGTCCAGCATAAGGAAGGGCTCCGAGAAAGGGGTGGGCGGAGGAGGGAAGGGGCGGCTAAGCTTATCTACAATCACCATTTAACCAAACACCACTTGTCCGACCCCGACCCCGTGAGAAGTGTGGTGGATGAACCCGCCATGTAGCCTAGCATTCATCAATGTGGGGGCTGAGGCAGGCAGGTCCAGGGTGGTCGCAAGTAGCTGAACAGTTTTTTTTCCTTTTTTTTTTTTAAAAGAATCTGATTCCACAGGGACTGAAAAAATCTCTCATCTGGGCTCAACATACAGAGCTCTTTTGTACTGAAACTCAACGAGGATTAAATTCATTCCCGGTAACGTTCACATTTCTGGTTTTTACAGGTCATGAGATCGTATGTGCTCCTAATGGATTCTATCATTTCTTGGAAGATTTTACGGAATACTAGGGATTCAAATTGAAGCAAAGCACTAAAGGGAAACACTAATGATCTTCTGGCACTGTCCCAGCCGTGGGCCTGCCTGTTGCCTCGGCTGTGGTCACGGCTAGTCCTGGCTTTGCTTTTTAGCTCCATGATCTCCAGCAACAGTGACGGGAGGGTCCCGGGACCTCCGACTCAGGAGGATGATGCCACAATTCTCATCGCAGTCCCGCTTCTGAAAGAGGCGTCACAGCACAGGGGCTACTGTTGAGAACCGTGTTCTTGTGAGTCCTGTGGCTACGAAACCCTTTCTCAGTTCATGCCAAGTTTTTTCATGGTCCGCCAGCGGTCTTTAATCATCACAGCTGTTCGGTTGACAAAGGGGTAACTTTTAGAAATGGCAGCCCAGTTTCCTTCCCCGTATTTGCGCACTCCATCCTTCACCCACTCGCTTTCTTCTATGGTCCACTTCTGCAATAGGAAACCAAACGACTTGTCAAAACGTGTTGCCGCTCACCTCTTTCCCAACATACTGATCAAATCAAACTCAACAATCCTGAACCCAACAGCAGGGTTAACGATGAGCTACAAGCCGAGTGTGGCGCCTGCCACAGCACGGGGAGGCAGAGGCAGCTGCATCTCTGTTTCAAGGGCAGCCAGAGCTACACGGAGACACTGTCTAAAACTATACTACAAAGAGTAAGTCAACACTGAGAGTCTGGACAGTTAGTAATGATGGATGTCCTGACATATCCTTCTTTACTGATAATCATGCTATGAGGCTGGACAGAGGATCCACGGCCAGAAGCACTCGATGATCTTAGAGAAGACCCTGGTTTAGTTTCCTGTACTTGCACGGTGGATCACAGCCATCTGTAAACTCTACTTTAAGGAGATCTGGCTTCCTGGGGCACTGTATACACGTGGTACACAGATATACATGCAGGCAAAACACTCACATACAAAAAAAAATTCCCCAAAACTAAACACATAAACACATATACATACACACAAACACAAAAAAAAATCCTGAAACCAATGAAACTTACAAGTAAGAAAGAAGCAAAAGGAGCAGGGTGCAGCTCAGTGCACAGTGCTGGCCAAGCGTGTGTGAGCCCTGGGTTTACCTCTTTTTTTTTTTTTGTTTTTTTGAGCCAGGGTTTCTCTGTGTAGCCCTGGCTGTCCTGGAACTCACTCTGTAGACCAGGCTGGCCTCAAACTCAGAAATTCACCTGCCTCTGCCTCCCAAGTGCTGGGACTAAAGGTGTGCGCCACCATGCCCGGCTTGGGTTTACCTCTTGTACCAAAAAGCAAAACAACAAAATTCAGCGTTTGAACCTAGTTTGAACTACCTTGAAAGGCATTTTTGCCAGGTGCATGGGTAAACTGTGCCTGAGAAGGGGGCTTGCTTTACTGGATCTTGTAAAAACTCCTATCAGAGAAGAGTCAAGGGCTGGAGAGCTGAGGTGGCAGTTAGGAGAGTGCCCTGGTTGTCTTTCCAGGGGACCTGGTCCCAGCATCCACGGGGCAGCTCACAACTGTCTCTGGCCTCTCAGACACCATGTACACATGTGGTACACAGACATACCAGTTTTGGCTTCCAGCACCAGTATCAGGTGGCTCCCAAACACCTGGAACTGCAGCTTTGGAGGACCTGACATTGTTCTGGAGTCCGTGGCACTGCAGTCACATGCACAAGCCCCACCCCCACCCCACATACACAATTAAAAACAAAGTCTTAAGTGTAGGCGAAACACTCATACATCAAGTATTAAATTACCTGCTTTCTTGTTAAACTGGATGACCTGTCTTCACCTGGTGCTGTTGGAAAACATGAAATGGATATGCAGTTTAGAGTTTACATGAGGATACAAAAACAAGTCGCCCTGACTCCTACATGCGTACATGCTACCTCTACACCCTAAACAATCAATCAATCAATCAATCAATCAAATGTAATTTTAATTTTTTTAAAAGGAGACCTAGCACTCAGGAGACAAGAGACAAAGGAGTTCAAGGCCTGGTCTATATAGTGTTTCAGGCCGACCAGGGCTATGTACCCCAAGAGGCCCTGTCTCCAAAACAAATAAATGAACAAAAAGGAAAAAAATAGGTGTGATGGTGGATGCTTCCAGTTCCAAGCTTAGGAAGCAGGAGCAAGGTCAGACTGGACTATATGAAATCCTGTCTTATCACCTAGAAAACAAAAGAGGAAAGAGAAACTCAGGGAGGCGAACGTGATTCCATGCCCGTGATCCCCGCACCTGGGAGGCTGAGATAGGAAGATCCTAAAATGAAGACTAGCCTGGGCTAGCAAGACCCTGTGTGCAAACGAAACCAAGCAAATCTGATTCCAAATGAGATCAGGTGGAGTGGCGGTCTAACCAGGGGGCAGAGGCTTCTGCGGCGTGAACCTGACAGTTACCATGCGTCACCCTTCAGCAAACATCTGCAGGAGGGCTTACCCTGAACTTCAAACAGCTGGTCCTCTTCCAACCAAACTTCCTTTTCTTCAAGCCCGTTAGGGCTGTTCCACTTGTCTTTGGATGCTCTAGGGGGAAACGATCAAAGTGAGCCAGGAAACACTCCCTGCCCCCACCCGGACACTCAACCCTTTCAGAACATACTTGGGATTCACTACACAATGTTCAAACTCGCTGTCAGTTTTCCAGGCATCTTCATACATGAACATACACGTCCCAGCCTGCAGGGCCAAGCGTCAAATTGGGTACTGAGTAAAGTCCATCTCCCTCAAAACTGTAATTTTCTCATTTGTTTAGTGCTTCATTTTGTTTTTAGATAGGGTGACACTCTGAGCTCTCAACCCTCCTGCCTCACCCTTCTGCATGTTGGGATTCTCAATACGTATTCATCAACATAGCCAGTCTTTTGGGCTCCTTTAAAGATCTCAGTACGTTTCTGACGTCAAAGGTTCAGGCTCCTCCCTCTCCTTGCAGCGCCATTCTCCTGTATTTACCCTGACTTTGGTACCCTCCTTGTTCCTGGATTAAGCGCAAGATGACTTTCATCAGTATTACACCAGCCTTTTCTCCTCACTAAGGCGACATCACAAAAGCGTATCAACTAGGCACAGTGTCGACACAGTGTACGTGTCGTGAGAGTACTTGGGGGACTACGACGGGGGAATCGCAGTTCAAAGCTGGCCTGAAATACAGATGCTCGACTACTTAAACAACAGAACCAGCACACTCCTCCTCTATGCCCCATGAGACCAGGCCATTCCCTGCCTTGGCTACACCACGTTACACCTACAGCAGTGATGCTCAACCTTCCTGATGCTGTGACCCTTTAATACCGTCCCTCGGGTTGTGGTGACCCACACCATAAAATTTTCATTGTTACCTCATGACTCTAATTTTGCTACTGTGATGAATTGTGACTATCTAATATACGACCCCTGTGAAAAGGGTCGTTTGACACCCTAGCCACCCCAGAGTTGAGACCCTCAGGATGAGTAGGGCTGACCTACAGCAGCCCAGACTGCTTTGCCTCTGTGAGTTACTACCCCACCTAGAAGCCTCTTCCTGGCTCTGCAAACTTAAATCAATTTCTCCTTTTTTTCCTTTATGACAAGGTTCATTTGCCCATGCTGGCCTTGAATGCGCTATATCATCAAAGAAGACCTTAATTTGCCAATCTTCTAACCTCCACCAAGGGCTCGAATTACGAGGGTCAAATACCAGGCCTTTTGTGGCTGAGGACCAAACCAAGGGCTTCATGAATGCCAGACAAGCACTCTACTAACTGAGCTACACCCCTAGCCAGCCTAAAGCTACTGATTCCATTACAGACAGCCTCTGCTCCTTCCTGTCAGTCTGAGGCCACAGAGCTGGTTACACCCTGGCTTAAAATAACAAAGCCAGTCAGGACACCCCCCACCCCCCCCATTCCTCTTTTGTGGTTTTCCTAAATTATCAAACCAAGTAGACAATGTATACCGGGCTTAATTTGGGTTAAATTTTGAGAACAATTTATGTGAAACAAAGTGACAGACATTCTATGAGCCTATTTCTTTTCAGTTTTACTCTGGATCATTATTTACAGACAGACAGACAGGTAACTGTCCTCTACTCTCCAACCCTCATGGGGAGTCAGCTTGAACCTGTCCTCCTCCAAATCTCAGAACTGCCTGTGGCACACACATTTTAACAGGGACTGCCTGGAGGCTCCCCACCCCTGTGACATGCCCTGGTCACCGCAGCTGTCCCTGGCTCCTGTGTGGAGGGGACTGAGAATAGCATCCTTCTAGCTGTCAGGTGGCTGTGTGGCTCAGGAAAAGCCAGGCCATTTCTGGATCCTTATGTTCCTTCCTCATTGTTTACATTTCATGAACACTGGTCTAGCAGGGACTTGTGAACTAGCCTGTGGCTGCTGGGTTTTGTTGAGGCTTTGTCCCCTCCCCTCTTCCAAATGAACAAACCTTAACCCTCCACTGGTTTCCATACATTTGGGGGATGATAACCCTTAAATACAAGGTCTAAGAATCCCTTCTACTTGATCAGTAAGCCCCAAGCAAATATCTACCATGTACAAGGTGCTAACCCCTCGGTGTTCTGGTGTGGCCTTACAGGCAGTGTCTCCTAGCTGCCTTTCACTACTGAGTCTTCCTGTCCCTGGTTACCCCAGGTTCTCCCTGCTTACCTGCAGCTGTCATCAGCTTCCACCCTCCCCTCAGTGATGCCTCACAGGCCTGGGGACATATACCCTAAAAAAAAGTCTGCAACTGTGAGCCTCAGTTTAAGAAGCTAGGCTCCTGCTTGGCTCTGATGCCCTCAAGATCTGGCCAGATAGCTCATCCCTGCCTCTCTCTGTGCTGCCTTCTCCCAACACTCACTAACACCAGGGTTTCCATGCCCACGTACAAGCAGGAGTACTGCCAGGATTGTTCTTCACAACACACCTGGTACTTTCCTACTCCTTCAAGACCAGCCTCACATTGGTCCACAGGCTGTAGTCCACCCGAGACTTGTGTGAGCAGGCATAGGAACCCTCCCCAAGCTCCTAGGGTACCTCACGTTTCCTCAGGAGGGGCTCACGGGACAGTGTTTTCAGCTCTGCAAGCCTCACTGTGTCTGTCACCACTCCCTGTTTCACAGCCAGAGTACCAAGGGAGCTACAGACAAGTCCTACCTGCTGGACGTGGCTATGTCCTGTCAAACTCTATTGACAGGAACAAGTGGCTGGTGGGTTTCTGTCAACCTTTACCACCATGTACTCATACTTCATGCCTGGGCATAGAATAGCTCTGGGTATGCCTACAACCTTCACACAGACTCCTACTTACAACCCTACCAGCACCCTGCACGCTCATGTTTCTTCATCTACTCATGGGGGGCAGCATCCACATCTCACGGGGTCCTGTGAGGTATGAATGGATCATGTATCACGCAAGGACAAGGTGTATAGAACTTGTGCCAGTGACTTGTTTCTGAATGTAAGAGTACACCCAATGCAAGGAAGCCATGTTATCACATGCCAAGGCCTTTCACAGTGCAGGTCAGGACAGGGTCTCCAAACAATCATGATACACAACAGTGTGTAGAGACGGCAATGGCCTTGGGAGATCAGTGTGGCAAAGGCCTTACGGCAGGGACAGCTATACAAGGGTTCATGGGGAAGGGGGAGTTTCAGGAGAGGAACTGTATAGGTGGCCTCAGCTGCTGTCCAGCATCATGCAGCTTAAGACCCCGGACACCCATGCTTGCTCCTTTCAGCTGAGCGACATCAGGTGAGCTAGTAACTTTTCTGTGCCTTCCTCATCTATACGATAGGGCTACCACCATGGCACAGAGCGAGCACTGCAGACTCCGTAAGCTAGTATAGAAGTGCACACACCTAGGTTCCTCTCCCCTTGGAAGCACCAAATGGGGGAGGGGGGTGGCAGGCCATGGGGGACTGAGAGGAGGTGCACAGCGGGAGAAACAAACAGTATGTTCTGAGAGCACAAGCAAACCAGTGCCTGGAGTGGGGTCCACACAGGGTACAAAGGGCAGCGGGACTCAAAACCCAGGCTGGGAGTCATGATGGTGATAAACTTAATTAACATATTCTAACCACTGTCCTACAGCAGCTAGCAGAACATGGAAGATTGGGAGATCTTTGCTGAATTTGCTGGGTCTCAAATGCTCAAAGGTATAAAGCTAAGTGCTCACTGGTCTTTCATAAATATCAAGTATAATGAGGCCCAACTTCAGACAAATTGTACAAGTAAGGCTGATATTTCGTCCTTGAGGCACTCAGACCAACAGGCAGACGGCTCAGAACCCTTTCCTGCTTACTCATGCCCTAGGGCAGTGCCCTGCAGCCTACAGCAGCCTCAGGAGCTGGCAGGGACTGTCACATTGTCACTCCCTGCTCCAGTCTCATCCTAGCAGTCTGAGCAAGCCTTGGTGGAGAGTAGCTTAGCTGAAGATTACGTCATTCATGGAAGTAAAACCAGGCCCAACCAGGCCCGCCAACCAGCCCCCAAACTCCTACAAAGAAGGTCTTCATACTTGGGCTTCTTCTCCCCCGGGTGGGGTTGGTTGAGAGCTCTGGGCTTGGATGCTGACATGGCCTTGTGGGAGGAGTTGAGGCCTGGGCTGGGCTCAGTACTCTGGCTGTCCTCCTCCAACAGCAATCTGCTTATTGTCATGGGACTGTTCCTGGGCTGCCGGTCTGAGCCTCCCTCACCCTCAGCAGGAGCTGCGCTTTCATGTTCATCTTTCCTGGGTCTCTTGTGTTTGTGGGCTGGTGATGATGGGGATGCCAGATTAGCAAGTACCAGATCTTTCTGGTCCAGTTTTGCAAAAGCGGCCTCTGAGTCTTGTGCAGTAGACAGAGCTTTGAAAGCTGCCTTCAGAGTCCTGATCCCGATGGTGGCTGGAGGGTTCTGAGGCTGTCTGCTGAGAAAGCACACACAGGATAGTCAGTATCCCCAGTGGGAAACAAACCTAAGTAGGCAGGACTATTATAGTGAAGTATAAGGCTTCAAACAGAGGACTCTTCAAGACTGTCCACCAAAAAAAGAACAAGCCAAGACAAAAAACATGGGGGGGGGGGGGACACGACGACTACAGGCTGCTTCCTTTCAACAGCTGTTGTTTATAAAACCCTTCACGTAATGAGCACAATTTAAGTTGTATCAAGTTTAAATTCCAAGCAGGAGAAACTTGCAGGAACCAAGAGCACCCTAGTCTGTGTGCTGACAACCCTTTTAGTCTGCAAGATCAAAGCAATGCTTTCCATCATGTAAGAGCTCTGGGCAGCACCTGCCAACCTCACATCTACCTGGGCAACCAACTGACAACGCTACAGTCTCACTTTGAATCTCCACTTTCTGCCATCCCAGTCCAGACCTCATGTGAGAAGCAACTAGTGGGCTAGATCCACAGGACATTTAGAATCCATTTCCTTGGATTCTAGGAGCAATGTGACAGTTTTGCAAACATTTTATTGATCCCTGGGAACAACTAGTAAGTTTACAGAAAAATCTGTCAGGAAAAGGCAAACTGACAGCCCGAAGGCTGGCCGATCTCCACTGACAAGCATGTCACACTGTCTCACACATGCAAAGTTGTTTTTGGTTTTTTTAGATATTTTCTTTATTTACATTTCAAATGTTATCCCCTTTCCTGGTTTCCCCTCCTGAAAACCCCCTATCCCATCCCTCCTCCCCCTGCTCACCAACCCACCCACTCCTACTTCCTGGTTCTAGCATTCCCCTACACTGTGGCTTTGAGCCTTCACAGGACTAACGGTCTCTCCTCCCACTGATGCCCGACTAGGCCATCCTCTGCTACATATGTGGCTGGAGCCATGGGTCCCTCCACGTGCAGAGTTGATTTTTAAACCAACATTCAAAAGCTGGGGACTCAGCTCTTGCTACTCTTGCAGGACCCAAACTCAGTCCCCAGCACCTGCAGCAGGCGGCTCGAACTCAGCTGTGTATAAATCCAGCTCCAGCGACTCAAACCCCTCTCCTGGACTCCACAGGACCCACATTTACCACGCACACACATGCACACAAGTAAAATAAAAAAAAATGTCAAAAATTGGAGAAGTCTAACCATAAAAAAAAGGACATCTCACTCATTGTGGATGCTTAGACACGCTTCACAAAGTAGCAACTGAATAAACAGAAAACCCTGTCTCTTCTTGTTAGTGTCCTGCTGTGGAATGTTTTATTTTAGGACCCATGTGGCCCTCTGTATTTCAAACCAGGGTGCTATGATTGAGCTATGGTCTCGGTGAGTCACATGCTGACATTTAACTCCTGGTTTGAAGACAGAGTCCCAGCAGGTGACTAGGACTAGAGAAGGCCATCAGGACAGATCCCCTAGGTGAACCACAGTGTATCCAAGACCAGGGGAGACAGACGCACATACTCCTCCCTCACCATCAGCTGGCATGCCAACAAGGAGGCAATCACTGCATATGGACCCTTACACCTCTACAGTTGTGGTTATATACAAATGTACCAGGGCTGGAGAGATGGCTCACCCGTTAAAGGTTAAAAGCTCACAACCAAAAATATAACAATATACCTCCCACTCTCTGCAGGAGATCTACCCCATGGCTTTCATGTTAAACCACCAGACTTGAGATTTACACTTGTCTTCCTTCCTTTTCTTTGACATCTGCAACCAGGTCTTCTCATTTGTTTTTAAGACAGGATCTCACTATATATAGTTCAGGCTGGCCTCTAGCTCAGAACTTCTTGCCTCTGTCTCCTAAGTGCTGGAATTAAAAGCTATGCACTACCAGAGGCAGGCAGATCTGAGTTTGAGGCCAGCCTGGTCTACAGAATGAGTTCCAGGACAGCCAGAACTACACAGAGAAACCCTGTCTTGAATGCACCCTTCCCCCACCAACCCCCACTCCCCAAAAAAAAGCTATGTGCCACCATGCCCAGCTCTGACTCATTTATCATTATCATTCACTGCTTCATGAGTGAATTAAATCATCAGTTATCTATCCAGGTACTTGGCTTTCTCTGAAGTCCTAACACATGAGAAGCTGAAGGAGTACTGGTGAGTTCCTGGCCAGTCTGGGTTACAAAGTCAGAAGGGGTGGGGATGGGGGTGGGGGTCTGATCTACAAGTTATAGGTGAGACAGAGAAGTAAAACCAGAAGCTTTGGGGGAGTGCCAACTGGGATCTTCATAGACCCAGGCAGCTGAGGCCAAGTTCTCTGCCTCTCAAAGTGTGATATGCCAACAACCTGCTAATGTCAGCAAAATGTCTCCCCCACAACCACAAAAGGGCATCCTCACCTTGGAGGCTCTCTAAGTGGTTTTTCCACTGGCTCTGGGTGCTTTTCTTCCCTCATTGTACTTGAAGCAGCTGATTCAGATTTCAAAGCTTTTTTAGCCATCTAGGAAAGGAAGGGGTCATTAGAAAGAGGAAGCCACAAAAGTTCACTTAGTGTCTGCTTCTTTCACCAAGATCATACTCAACACATAAGCGACCCGTTTACAAATCCAACCCAGGCAGTGAATGCTCTTAACCCTTGAGCCATCTCTCCAGGGCCCTCCTGGTTTGTTTTTTGATTTTTTGAGACAAGGTCTCAGCATTCAGTTCTGGATGGCCCAGTACTCACAAGATAGACCAGGCTGGCCTTGGACTTGCTGTGACTTTCCTGCTTGTTTCCCGGGTGCTGGCATTATAAGGATGTGGCACACAATGCCTGGTTAAGATACCTTACAGGTAGGAATAACTTTTAGTTTGAGTATATAATTTTTATTAACTATATTCCCACAAATATGTTTTGTCTTACTGACAGCTATTTGAAAATCATTACCAATACTACACAGTAAGCTCTAGGCAGAACATTCTTGCCCTAACACTGTTAATCTGTCTTCCTCCTACTCTAAGTTCCATTCATTTCAGATACAATTCTATCCTTAGGCAAGCAAAGTATGCCCCAGGTATCCCAAGTGTAAAGGAATGCATTTAGTCTGGGTGGCACCTAGCATCCAGACATTTCCTGCAACTATCCCAACTACCTGCCTTACAAGTGATGTCCCACCTCAGATCCACCATTACAACAGGCAATTTCTAACATTAGCAAAATCCTGGGTCCCCTACTTCACTCTCTCTCTTTTTGGGGAGGGTGCTGAGGATCAAACCTTAGAGATTTTTTTACATAACTGCCTTACTGTACAGAATAGTGGTGTGCTTCACCACGCAATCTCTTGAGTTCAAAGACTGTTTTCATAAGACCAGTACAGCATGGTGGCCCACACCTTTCATCCTAGCACTCGGGAGGCATTATCACAGAGACAGGTGGATGTGTGTGTGTACAAGGCCAGCCTGGGTTACAGTTTTCCAGGCAGGCAAGGGTACATGGCAAGACTCTTATCTGGGGGGGGGGGGGGGGGGGGAGGAGGGAGTTAAGGCAACAGAATCACTCAGCAGTTAAGAGTGCTGGAGGCTCCTGTAGAAGACCCAAATCTGATACTCAGCACCCATACAGAGGGGGCTCACAACATTCACTCCAGCAGCCCCAGGGATCTGACAGCTGCTGCCTCTATGAGCACCACACAAATGTGTGCTCAAGCATCCGTACAAGCAAAATAAAAAAAAAAAAGGAGGGGCATCCCCTCCATCCAGCCCGAGTAGACTGGTGTCACAGGTGTAGCCTCTCCTTCCTTCCCTCCCTCGAACCCTCACATAGCATCTCCGATCACTGTGCATCTGCCTCTCGGCTCAGACTTCCCTGCTGGGGAACCACGTGGATTAGAGGAGAATGCACTACTCTAACTACAATACTGGTCCCATGTCAAAGAATATAAATGCAGGTAAGAGAGACCACGGAAGGTCCACCCGCCACAGGCAGGAGCTAGCTCATCTTAGGCATCTCACAAGCATTCAGAAGGGTCGTGATATACCCCAGTCTCTGTCACACACTCTTTTCACTTCTAAATTTCCACTTTCACTCATGCTTAAGGACCCAAACATGGCTGTGGGAACTGAGGCAAGGCCGAGCGAGGCACACCGTGAGGAGGTAGGGCTCCGTGTCATCCAGGTGGCTCTCTAGGAAACGCAGCATCTTCTGCTGGAAGACCTCATAGGAAAAGTTCTGGATAACAGGGTGGGCCAAGTTCTTTTCCCGGATAATGTTCAGGAGATCAGTTCTCAGCTTCTACATGGAAGATTGACAATTGCAACAGGAGAAAGGAAGAGAACGATAAAACATCAGGGCTGAGCTGAGACAGAATACCAGCAAAACATCTGTAAAGCTGTCCGGCAACTCACAGGACTGGGTGATTAGCCATGGTTCGGCCATACTGGGTTACTACGCAGCTAGTGATAAAAAGGGGAAGAACAGCTTTATTGTATGTCAGTACAAAATTCATTGCTACAATATCAAGAGAATGAAATCTGAGTGTTCAAATCAGCGTAGACTCCGTGTCCTGTGTGCAGATGGAGGACACAGTAGGCTTATGTGCACACACAGCAGACTTGCTGGGAGATGCCATCTCTGAAAGGGTAAGACTAAAAATGGCTGCCTCTGAGAGCAGCGACAGGTAAATGCCAGACAAGGTAAGTTTCACACTGCTTTGTCACTCCTGACTTCCTTGCAACTTAAGTCTGACTATCACATGTTTACTGTGTGTGCTCGCGTTGTGTGTGTGTGTCTTGGGGCTGGAGCTCAGGCTCCCAGGCTCGGCACCCAGCAACTTTCCCCAGCTTTACAGGCTCTGTGAAATTTCAAAAATCCAGGGGCTCTTGCCAGGCATGATGGTACTTGAGAGGTAGCAGCAGGCAATATCTGTTAGTGTGAGGGTAGCCTGGTCTACTTAGTTCAGTAATAGCCTCAGCTACATAGAGAAAACTTGCTTCAAAACAACAAAAAGGGATAAAGTGGGCTGTGTACATGTTTGCTGCCAGGGTTCACACCCAGACATGTTAGACAAATGCCCTACCATTGAGCTACATTCCCCAGCCTAAAATTGACATTTATAAAATAATACAAGTTGTGGGAAGGGAACCCAACTGAGGATGTAGCTCAAAATGATCCCACCCTTTGGACAGGAAATGGAGATATTAAGTCCAAGCCTACAGGGTTAGCGTTTATATAGAAAGGGCTGGAAGTCCCATACCCTTTGTTGAGTATCTGATATCAATTACTTAAATGTTCTATCACAAAGCCAACAGAACAAGGAAGATAAGTAGCTTAAGAAAACGAAATCTTGACAAGCCAGCCTCAGATACTGAAGCTAGAGTTGGAGTTACCTGAAATATAAAAACCAAGGTGGGAAACCTGGTCAAGCACTGTGTGGCATAAGCTAGCCTTGAACTAGGTATAGCTCAAGGTAGTCCCCAGCCTTGCAGTCCTCCCGCCTCCCTGAGTGACAGAAGACGAAGGACAGAGAAGCAGAGCAGGGTGTACGCAAGGTGGGACGGAACAGTGGGCAGAGCAGTAAGAGCCATGCGGAGGGACCAGCGGCAAAGAAGTCAGGTTGAGCTAGAAAACTAGCTGAGAGACTGCCCAAGCAAACTGGCCAACAGCCTTAGAGTATGCAGATGTGTCTGTGTATTTATTATTAAAGCCTCAAGCAGGACTCCAAAAGCCGCGAAAGCAGCAGCTCTGAGAGGCTGGGAGCTGACGAGATGCTGGGTATTTAAAGGTGACTACTTAGATGACTATTTTTTTGAGACAAAGTCTCACTCTGTAGTTTTCTGGCTGGCCTGGACCGCACTATGTAGACCAGGCTGGCCTTGCAAAGCTCTGCCTGCATCTACCTCCCCAAGTGCTGGAGTTAATGGTGTGTCTGACCACATTTGGGATAGATGACATTGCTAACAAAGAACCTTTTTCATTACTGCTCCAAAAAACAGTGAGAAGGATTAAGTCACAGGAATAAAAATATGTCAAATTTACCTGAGTTGTGGGGTCCTTAGACATGTATTTTTTCAAAATCTTTGAAGCCTTTTCAAATTCTTTGTTTTTGATACAAATAATGACAGCCTATAAAAGGGAGAAAAATGTAAAAGGTCTGTAATGACAATTGTCATTAAAATATCAGATACCAAAACACACTCTGCAGAAACATTAACTCTTATAACTAGCTATGACTGTCTTCACACTGTATCAAATGCCTGTGTTTAAAGACCAGTGTTATTGTTCAAGCACTAGGAGGAACCATTCGTGTAGTTTTTTGTTTTTAATGCCTGAGAGCAGAACTGGATCCCCTAGGCTACAGACTCCTCGCTGAGCTGAGCCAGACTGACTAAGGATAGACAAACCAGACAGGAGTCACAGCAGGGCCTCGGAATTTCAGGTCTACAGAACAATTGATCCCAATCTTTTTGGGGAACAAGAGCTTTGATGTAGGGTGGCACTCAGCGAGAGAGGACAGAATGTGGGGGTGACCTGCTGACCAGTGTTCTGCTAATTCTATCCAGAAAAGGGCTAGGCCTATTCTGTACAACAAGAAGCACACCTCTTATACTACAAATGCCAGCTAGCTACTCTAGTTAGAGTGTGTGTGGAATTACTGAGATTGGCAAACAGCTCACCCACAACAGAAAATGCAAACAACTAAGAGCCAGGTAGGAGCAGGTGCTCCCATCAGAAGAAGAAAGAGACCCTGAGAGGACACAAGAAAGGTGACTTGACTGGACGTTTGAGAGGACACTTTTTTTTTGTTTTTGTTTTTTTTTGAGACAGGGTTTCTCTGTGTAGCCCTGGCTGTCCTGGAACTCACTCTGTAGACCAGGCTGGCCTCGAACTCAGAAACCCACCTGCCTCTGCCTCCCGAGCGCTGGGATTAAAGGCGTGCGCCACCACTGCCTGGCTATGAGAGGACACTTTTACATGCTACTATGTACAGCCATGCAGGGCAGATAGAACTGCAGTCAATGTCCTTCAATAAGCAGGCATGACCACAAATTCTTTGAAGAGGCAAAATTAACCATCTTTTCAGATGACCATGCTTAGGTACATATCATTTCAGCAGAAATATTAATCGAGACAGGGTTTCTCTGTATAGCCCTGACTGTCCTGGAACTCACTGTGTAGACCAGGCTGGCCTCAAACTCAGAAATCCACCTGCCTCTGCCTCCTGAGTGCTGGGATTAAAGGTGTGCGCCACCACGCCCGGCTACACTTACTTTCTTAACACAGCTTTTATTTTTTTATAAACCATAACAGTTCTATTAGGTTTATGTGCAATTAAGTTCTACACAGAAAAACTGGTTAGGACAGATGGCACGAAATGTTAACACACCCAGACTTCTGTATCTGCAAGAATACAAAACTAATATCCTCAATGCTCACTTCCCAAACCCTTCTTTTTGCTATTTTGTGTCTTTTAGTGTATAAGTGGCACTATTTCTTGCTTTTTTAGTTTTTTTTTTTTTTTAAAGCAGACTTAATTCTTTTATTTTTCTTGTATAAAAACCCTTATGTGGTAGCCACAGCTGGAGCCTGGGTTCTCTGAACAGAGACTCTGGTGTGGGTTTCCACAAGATGATCAGTGAATTCCTGATAAGGAAACTTGGTGAAGACAGTCTCTTTCCAGAGGTCAGGGGTCAGGTAGCTGTAAGTCTTGGAGATGGCATCAAAGGTGGCCTTAGCAAAGTTGCCCAGGGTGGCAGTGCAGCCTCTGGCTGAAGTGTAGCAGTCATCTATACCGGCCATCATCAGGAGCTTCTTGGGCACAGGAGCAGAGACAATGCCAGTGCCTCTGGGGGCAGGGATGAGACGCACCAGCACAGAGCCACAGCGGCCTGTCACCTTGCATGGAAAAGTGTGGGGCTTGCCAATCTTGTTCCCCCAGTAGCCTCTCCGCACAGGGACGATGGAAAGCTTGGCCAAGATGATGACCCCTCGGATGGCAGTGGCAACCTCCTTGGAGCACTTAACACCAAGACCAACGTGACCATTGTAGTCCCCAATAGCGACGAAAGCCTTGAACCTGGTCCGCTGGCCAGCCCGAGTCTGCTTCTGCACTGGCATGATTTTCAGAACCTCATCCTTTAGGGACGCACCCAGGAAGAAGTCAATGATCTCAGACTCCTTAATGGGCAAGGAGAACAGGTAGATCTCCTCCAAGGACTTGATCTTCATGTCCTTAACCAGGCAGCCCAGCTTGGTGACGGGGATCCACTCCTTGTCTTCAGCTTTACCTCCACGAGCCCCGCAGCCTCGACCACGGCCACGGCCTCGGCCACGACCGCGGCCCCTAAGACCGCTGCCGAATCCTGTGCGGAAGCCGCTGCGGCCTCCTAATCCTGGGCCCCCGGGTCCTCCGGGCCCTCCCGCTACACCGGCGTCATCCGCCATTTGGTGTTTTCCGAAGAAGAAGAAGCGCTTTTTTAGGTTTTATCATCACATAAAACTCAAATTCTCCTGCCTCAGCCTCCCAGAGCTGAGGTCACAGACATTCGCCAGCAGGCGGCGCCCTAGCATCAGCTGTGTTCTGGATGCTTCTTTCAGGCCGCACAATGCGAGATCATTGAGTCCTGTGCTGCCAGGGTTCCATTTTCTTGCTGCGGAGCACTACTGTATTGTTTGGGATATATTACAGTTTATTCATTTATCCACTCAAGAACATTTGGTAGGTCACGGTTTTTGAGTCATTATGAACAGAGACGATAAAACAGGTTTTGGTGTGACCAACTCCTCAACTCTGCCGCAAATATGCGGCGGGAGCAGGATTCTCGGAGCTCGCTTGTTTAATAGGGTAAGCAGCAGTCGAACTGTCACAGCACAGAACAGGTGTAGTACTTAGCATTTCCATCAGCAGTGTGCAGCTGCTTCAGTTATCCTGTCCTCCCTAACACTGTTAACGCCCCACAGGGGCTCCCCGTTCCTAGAGGTACAAGCGTACCAGCTTGGTGGATGGAGGGATGGCTATCACTGAGCTCCAGAACTGCACAACATATTGTTCTTGGATAGAGGAGAAAATGTCAGATATTAAATTGTTAACAACAGATACTTGAACCAAGTAGTGGTAGTATACACCATTTATCCCAACACTAAGTAGGCAGAAGCAGGTAGATCTCAGAGTTCTAGGCTAGCCTGGTTTACAGAGTGAGATCTAAGACAGCCAGGGCTGCACAGAGAAACCCTGACTCAAAAAACCCAACACCCCACCCCACCCCTACTTCCCCCAAAAGAAAAGAAAAATAAGACTTTAGAGGCCGGAGATGGCTCCGTGGTTAAGAGTGCTTGCTACTTTGCAGAGGACCAGCGTTCCGGTCCCAGCACAAAGGACAGCAAGCTCACAATGGCTCATAACACAAACTCCAGGGGATCAAAGCTCCTTTCTGGCTTCTGTGGGCACCTGGCACACAGTATAGACTCACGCACGCATTTCGCTTCATTCAGTAATTCATAGGGTGGTTTGGGGGGTGGGGGGACGACGGACAGCTATTTATTTAGAGATAGGATTTCTTTGTGTAGCCCTAGCTGTCCTGGAATTCGCTCTGAAGACCAGGCTGTCCTCAGGATCCCCCTGCTTCTGCCCTCTGAGTTCTGTGTGGTCAAAGGCATGCACCACCACTGCCTGGCTTAGATTTTTTTTAATTAATTAATTAATTAATTAATTCTATGTAAGTACACTGTAGCTGTCTTCAGACACTCTAGAAGAAGGCATCAGATCTCATTACGGTTGTGAGCCACCATGTGGTTGCTGGGATTTGAACTCAGGACCTTCAGAAGAGCAATCAGTGCTCTTAACCACTAAGCCATTTCACCAGCCCCCTGGCTTAGATTTTTAATTAAAGATGTTTTAACTTTTAATTGTGTCTCTGTGTGTGTGTGTTTTCCTACATATATGTATGTGCCCTGTGGAGACCAAAAAAAAGGATGTTGTTGGATCATCTATGACTGGAGCTATAGCGGCAGCTGAACTCAGAACCTCTGCTAGAGCAGCAACTGCTCATAAGCACCGAGCCTCCTTTCCAGCCCCCACAGTAAAACAACAAAACATGGCTTAGCCGTATGGGAAGTGGAAGGAGGAGGACTGGTGGTTCAAGGGCCATCTCTCAGCTACTTATCAGCTCAACAAAGAGCATAGGCTATAGAATATCCTATAGCAAAACAAGATAATAAAGTTTCACTGTTTAAAATGTTGCTAAATCCTAGGGCTAGAAGATAGCTCAGTGGTTAAGAACACGTGCTGATTTTGCAGAGAACTCAGGTTCAATTCACAGCACCCACATGGTGGGTAGCTCACAGCTATAACTCCAGGTCCAGAGGCTCTAATGATCTTCTCACCTTGGTGGAAACCAGGCATGCACACGGCTCATAAGGCAAAACACTGATACACATAAAAATGAAATAATCTCAGGGCTGAAGGGTTAAAGTACTAGTTACTCTTCCAGAGGACCTGGATTCAGTTCCCAGCACCCACATGGCAGCACACAACCATCTGTAACTCCAGTTCCAGGGGATCTGATACCCTCACATAGACATATGTGTAATCAAAACATGAATGTACAATCGCGCGCGCACACACACACACACACACACACACACCCTAAACTTAAAAACTTGACCAATCCCTAAATGAATTATTATTAGCCAAACATGGTAGCCTTGAATCATAGCAGGTGGATCTCTGGGTTCAAGGTCTATCTAGTAAGTTCCAGGCCAGGGCCTCAATAGTTTCAAACAACCACAGCAACAACTAACCAACCAACCAAGACAACCAACAAAAGCACTTTAGCTCAGTGTGATAGCTCACACTGTAACCTCAGTGCATGGGCTACAGAATGAGACTATTGTCTCAGGGAAGAGGGAGGTGCACAGGTTTGGACATATATACAAACATACATGCATACAAGTTCTTTATGTATCATAGCTACAAGTCTCTTGTCAGATATGACTTGCAAATATTTTATTCCAGTTCTGTTTATCCTTCTATGTAGTGTTTCCCTCAGAACAAAAGTAGCTTGGTTGTTTCTCAAGACAGGGTTTCTCTGTGTGGCCCTCGACATGCTATAATTTGCTTTGTAGCCCAGGCTGGCCATGAACTCAGAGATCTGCCTGCCTCAGCCTCTGGAGTACTGGGATTAAAAGTGTACCCCACAGCCAGGCAGTGGTGGCACATGCCTAATCCCAGCACTTGGGAGGCAGAGGCAGGCAGATTTCTTAAAAACCAAGTGTGCCCACCATGCCTGGCTAGAAGAAACTATTTTTTTTTCGAGACAGGATTTCTCTATGTAGCCCAGGCTGTCCTGGAACTCACTCTGTAGACCAGGCTGGCCTCGAACTCAGAAATCCGCCTGCCTCTGCCTCCCAAGTGCTGGGATTAAAGGTGTGCGCCACCACCACCTGGGGAGGATTTTTTTTTTAAAAAGCTTATTATTTTTATTCATGTGTATGAATGTTTTGCCTGTATGTAAGAATGTACGACATGTGTGTGCCTGGTGCCCATGTTAGTCAGAAGAGGGAATAGGATCTCAGAGTTATAGGTGGTTGTGAATAGCCATGTGGGTACGGAACCAAACCAGGATCTTCTGCAAGAACAAGTGCTTTTAACTAAGCCATCTCTCCAGCACCCACCCCACCCCCATCTCTTGTCCAGGGAAGACTCGCTTGCAATGTAGAAGGCCCTAAACTCCCTTCTTCCTGCCTCTCCCAAGTGCCGGGAAACCAGACAAGCAACACTGAACTGAACTGGCCTGCTAGCTAAACCCAGCTTCTTTTATGCTTTCTTCAAGCGAGCCCATGGTTTAAGCTGGGTGTGGTGCTGAATGCCTTTAATCTCAGCACTTGGGAGGCAGAGCCAGGTGTTTGAGGCCAGTCTACACAGGGAGGTCCAGGATAGCCAAGGCTGTAGTCACCCAGTCTCAAAACAAGCAAAAAACCACCAAGTTTCATGGCTATACATTTTATAATTTCTTTTTTTTTTTTAATATTTATTTATTTATTATATGTAAGTACATTGTAGCTGTCTTCAGACTCCAGAAGAGGGCGTCAGATCTTGTTACAGATGGTTGTGAGCCACCATGTGGTTGCTGGGATTTGAACTTCAGACCTTCGGAAGAGCAGTCGGGTGCTCTTACCCACTGAGCCATCTCACCAGCCCTATAATTTCTTTTGGTTTATTTTTTTTGGTATGAAACACATTTATGGTCACGATTCATTTTTTGCATAATAACATCCCATTGTTTCAACAGCAACTGCTGAAGACTGTCCTTTTTCATTTAATATATTTAGTGATTGAAATGCTGTCATATGTGTGGCCAGGGCTTCCTGCTTGCTTACACTTGCGCGCGCACACACTTGCACACACACACTTACACACACACACTTGCACACACGCGCACACGCGCGCACACACACACACACACACACACACACACACACACACACACACACACACAGGTGCTCAGGCTGCCTGGCTGGAGCCCATTCTGGCTAACACAAGAAGGAAATGGTAACGACTCCACACTAGTCTTGGCGAAACTTCAAATTCTGGTCTTTTTCTCCTGCCTCACTATTTAATATCTGAACCCTCAACAGCTATGACTCTGACCCTGTGGGCTCTGTGCTTTACCTGCCCCAAACTGGAACACAGGCCACCCAAAACTTAATTTGTGAGACAGGACAGGAAATGTGAATACTTTCCAAACCGAAGTTTCTGCTGTGAGCTTGACTTTCTATGTTAATTTCCTGCAGTTTTCTGGAAAAAGCCTAACTCCCTCTCTCTTGTATTTATTACGATTCTTAGGCTGTGACCCTCTGAATGGTCTCTGGCTAATTTAACCAAATAGGACATTACAAGCAGACTTTCAAAACTGGTAAGATAGGTTTATAATGGGAGGAAATGCCAAACAACTAAAGCTGACAGAAATAAGAAACCAGAAAGCAGCAGGAGAAAAAAAAAAAAACAGAGCAGCTGGGGATAGTGGGGCACCACTCAGCACTGGGGATGGTGGAGCACCACTCAGCACTGGGGATGGTGGAGCACCACTCAGCACTGGGGATGGTGGAGCATCACTCAGCACTGGGGATGGTGGAGCACCACTCAGCACTGGGGATGGTGGAGCACCACTCAGCACTGGGGATGGTGGAGCATCACTCAGCACTGGGGATGGTGGAGCATCACTCAGCACTGGGGATGGTGGAGCATCACTCAGCACTGGGGATGGTGGAGCACCACTCAGCACTGGGGATGGTGGAGCACCACTCAGCACTGGGAGGCAGAGGCATGCGGGTCTCTGAGGTCAGCCTGGTCTACAGAGGATTTCCTCTTTCCTGCCTTCTTTTTCATTTTATTTCTATTTTTTAAAGACAGAGTCTCTTTATACCCTGGCACTCACTAGGCAGACTAGGCTGGCCTGTGGAACTCATGTCAATCCTCCTGCCTCAGCCTTCTGACTGCTGGGGTTAGAGGTCTGAGTGCCTTCATGGGAAGACTGTTCTAACAGCTACTCATCCTTGACTTCAGCCTTCTCCTCGGGCGTTGGCACTGGGAATTCACATGGATGTGGCAGCGAAGTGCTATTCTGTGGAACTATACCATCATGGCCCTTAGATTTCAATATTCTCTCATCATTTATTGTGTGTCCATGGATGTGGAGGTCAGGACGACATGCTCTCGTTTCTCCCCTTCTGCCGTGTTGCACTAGACTCGGGTGTAAGGTGTAAGTTCTGGCTGTCAGGCTTGGCAGCAGGTGCCCGCCGTACCTGCTGAGCCAGCTCTCTCTTTTTTTAGATAGGATCTCATTAAGTTTACCATGCTGGCCCTGAACTTGTCCAGCCTCCTAAAGAGCTAGGACTTACAAGCCCTCATTAGTCCTGCTTTTACATCAAACTTTAAGAAGCAAATTTTCATTTTTTTGTTTTGTTTTGTTTTTTAAAAAAAGCTTTATTCTGTTCCCAGCACTCGGGAGGCAGATCGAGTCCAAGGCTAGCCTGGTCCACAGAGCAAGTTCCAGGATATAGCCCTGGAAGACAGCCAGGGCTATATAGAGAAATCCTGTTTCAAACCCCATCCCCCAAAATTATTTTAAGTGTATGGGTGTTTTGCTTGTATGCTTTATGTCTGTGCACCAGGTGTGTGCAGAGCCTGAGAAGTCCAGAAGGAAGCATCAGATCCCCTGGGAGGGAGCGGAGCTGCCGTGGACTGTGAAGCACCCAGTGGATACCAGGGTCCTTTGGAGGAGAAGCCAGTGCTCGTAACTACTATACCACTCTTTCCTGACCAAAAGCAAACTCCCACTCCAAACAGCCTCAGTATGTAGAAGAGGCTGGCACCTGCCCCTGCCATGTTAGTGCTGGGATTAACTAAGTGCACTGCCATGCCTGGCTCAGTGGGTAAAGAGTTTGTCATAATAACTGAAGTATATGTATGTATGTATGTATGTGTATATATATATATATATATATATAGTTCAGCCACTATACCCCATGTAAAGGTAAAAGAGAAAAGACTTTACAAAGTAGTCCTCTGATCATCCACGTGCACGTGCACACACACACACACACACACACACACACACACAGATTTATTAATAAAAACTTTTTTAAAAGGAGCTGGCCCTTTTTTAGAGACCCCCAGAACTCTCGGAACAGGGTTGAGAAGTTCTAACTTAGTTTACGTGATTAAACTTTCTCTTTTTGAATTACCCTCAACCTTTCTTCCACCTTACTGAGGCAGGGTCACTCAATCAAACCCAGAGCTCTCAGATAGGGCTGGCCTCCTTGGCTACCTTGTCCTGGAGCTCTTAGCTCCTCCTCCTGAGGCTGGGTCATCACACCACCATGCTCTCCCAGCACTGGCACTGGGGATCTGAACTCTAGTTAGTGCTCACCCAACAAACCACATCGCAGATCCTATCTTAATACTTCATTTTTGAGACAGGGTTTCTCTGTGTAGCCCTGGCTATACTGGAACTTGCTCTGTAGACCAGGCTGGTCTCAAACTCAGAAATCCTCCTGCCTCTGCCTCCCAAGTGCCTTGACTAAAGGTGAGTGGTGCTACCACCCAGCATATTTTAGAATATTTATTGTGCCCACTGTGATAATGAATGTCTTAAATCCCAGTACTTGGGAGGCTCAGAGGTGAGAGGCAGATCTCTGAGTTCCAGACCAGCCTGGTCTAAATAGTAAGTTCTAGATCAGCCCAGGCTACATAGTGAGACCCTGTCTCAAAAACAAAATAATAAATTACTATAACAATTTACATAGCTTAAATGAATCTGGGCACCCTATAGTATTTTCTAAGATGCCCACTAAGAGACTCTAGGACACTAAATAAGAAACTCAGAAATTTCAGAAAATTTTCAGGAAAAAAAAAAATCAGTCATTTTGTAAGGAGGTCATCAAAGCTGCTATGACCCAGGCTATAAAATAGTCCTCTGTGAGCCTCACCTCCTGCACAACCCCACAGTACGGTACCCCACAGCTGCCTACAGTGTGACAACAGTCCCATGTGTGCACTTCCCTACAGCTGATCCACAGTGTGAGTCCTGCTACTAGCCACATCAGGTGTGGATCAGATCTTTCAGCCCCTAGACAGGATGTTCTGACCTCCTGAGGCTCGCTTGCCACTCAGGATCCTCCTGCCTAAACCTCCCGAGGGCTGGGATTTCAAATAAGCATCAACATTCCCAGCACCATCTGAGTCTTGAAATGACTGCAATCATGTTTATTATTTCTGTAGTACTAAGGACTTTCACTAAGAATCTAGGGTCTTTCACATGTGAGGGACACAGACTACCATCAAGCCACTAATAACTCCAGCTGACAGTTTAACTATAACTTTATTTAAGCAATCCTGAGCCAGAACCACTCAGGTAGACCACGAGCTTCCTGGCCTTTGGCAACTAAAGGCTAATAGTCACTGGTTCAAGCTGCTACATCTTTTGTTTGTTTGTTTTTCGAGACAGGGTTTCTCTGTGTAGCCCTGGCTGTACTGAAACTCACTCTGTAGACCATGCTGGCCTTGAACTCAGAAATCCACCTGCCTCTGCCTCCCAAGTGCTGGGGTTAAAGGCATGCACCACCACTGCCCGGCAAGCTGCACCATCTTAGAGAACTTTGTTATTCTGGAGTGACAGTTACAGTAAGGGCTAGCTTGGTTAGTTGCTACTACTACTACAGTAGAATCACTGTTGTGAGCCACAATGTAGGTAGTGGGAACAGAACCTGGGTTCTTTGAAGGAGCAGCCAGTGCTCTTAACCACTGAGTCACCTCTCCAGCCCCAGGGAGTTTAAGTTTCACTGACAGACATTGCAAACAAACATTTAGAACATGAATGCAGTGACTTAGCTGGTTGTGTGGTATAAGCCAGCCCTGAGGAGGCTGAGGCAGGAGCATGGAGGTGGAGGCCACTCTGTATACAATAAGACCCCATCTCACAAGAACCTCCCCAAATATACAACAGAAAGACCCCAAGTGCTTAAGTAATAAAATTATAATGTGTACATGCCAACAAAGACTCCTCTACAAGACAGGCCAGATGATAAGCCTACAGTCCTTAGTTCTACAAGGGTTGTACAAATTACTATGCCCAGGTCACATTCTTCCATTCAGAGCAATCTGAGCTATTCTCAGAGTAACACCCCCCCCACCCCCCCCACCCCCCCCACCCCCCCCACCCCCGGCTTCTACTCCACCACTGAGGATTTTTCTGACACTCCCCCCTCACCCATACTAAAAACCTACAATGGATTATTCCTCCTTGAAGTAAACAACAATTACCCAAGCATTCTTTGCAAGACTAAACAGTAGTGTCTGCTCCAGGGCCTTAACTGAACAGATATCTGGTTTTTTTGTTTTTGTTTAAAAAACAAACAAACAAACAAAAAAAGCAGGGTATTTGAGTACCCTATATAGAGCTAATGGCTTCCTTGTGAAACAGGGTTTCCTCCCTCTACCTCTAAGACCTCACCCTTTGCAGGAGTTCTCTTCTGTTAGCCTTAACTTTCCTGCTATTCTTCCACCCCCAGTGATGCACACACTTCCACACCCTCAGCCTGGTTCCTGGAGAAAAAAAACCTGCAGCCAGTTGTTTTGTTTAAAGAGTTTTTCTTGAAGCCACCAGAACCCAAACACTCCTAGACACTCCTCAGCTAGCTCTGTCACTCTAGAGCTCTGTCACTCTGGAGCTCTGTCATTCTGGAGCTCTGTCACCCCTCAGCTAGCTCTGTCACTCTGGAGCTCTGTCACCCCTCAGCTAGCTCTGTCACTCTAGAGCTCTGTCACTCTGGAGCTCTGTCACTCCTCAGCTCTGTCACTCTGTCGCTCTGTCACTCTGGAGCTCTGTCACTCCTCAGCTAGCTCTGTCACTCTGTCGCTCTGTCACTCTGTCGCTCTGTCACTCTGGAGCTCTGTCTGTGCTCTGTCTCTTCTCTGGTTGACTCTAGTCTAGTGCAGGAATGATTCCTTAAGTCTTCCTTTCAGCAGTCAAAAAACTCAGTCCCACATTTCCCAAGGCCCTAACCATTCCTTTTGGCTTATTACAGACAATGGCAACCAAACCTAGGACCACAGATACTTGGGGGGCCTCAGTGCTCCTCAAAGGTACAAACTTCCAAAACCGTCTTCAACGTCAACCACTTCCCAAGGCCACAAAAACAACCCAAACCACAGAGCTATCCTCTCCACAGCTAGAGGGCTTACTACTTACTCTGTCTGTCTCTCCCTCCACCTGCTCTTCCCTCTACCCACGCAGAAAAGATTCCACAAGGAGTCTGCAAAGATCCCTGACTTCTGCTAGACAATAAAATAAAATAAAATAGTAAAAATGTGTCTTACAGCCTCCTTGACCAGTTTTCTGCTGGATTCAACCATAGAGTCTGTCAGTGTGAACTCTGTTTTAATCATCTCCAGCACATTGATAGCTGATTCCAAGGGTGTGAGCTCAGCCTCCATATCAAAGGAACAGTCTAGGACAAAACACAGTTTCCACTTTAAGCTCTTTGCTAAGGAGGAGCAAACATGTCCAAAAAGTTTACATAGCTATTTATAAAGCATGCAAACACCACAAGACTCATTTGTACAAAGAACCATGCAAACCAGGCATTTAATCTCCTCACTCAGGAGGCAGAGGGCAGAGGCCAACCTGGTCTACACAGTGAGTTCAACAGCTATGGCTATGTAGACTCTTTTAAGACTCTGTCATTAAAAAAAAAAAAAACTAATAATATAAAAGGGCCATACAGACCCAGTAAAGTTTGCATTTATTTGTTTATGTCCTTGATATATGGTTCAAATTCCAATCAACATATTTCTTTTTTGTTTTTCAAGACAGGGTTTCTCTGTGTAGCCTTGGCTGTCCTGAAACTGGATCTGTAGCCCAGGCTGGCCTCGAACTCAGAAATCCACCTGCCTCTGCCTCCCAAATGCTGGGATTAAAGGTGTGCACTACCACTGCCCGGCTGGCTTCAACGTATTTTAAGTGACTATCTTTCAATACTTTTTAATACAGCTCAATTATAACATATATGTTTGCCTCCAAAATCCAGAATAACACAACTTCCTCAGATACAAGGGGCCAACAATGAAGAGAGTTTGTTAAGTAGCTGCCAAGTTCAACTTGTGTGTGGATGGGAGAGTGTTCCCACTTTACTATTTGGAGGAAGAGGGAGAAAGATGTGTCCTTATTGACGTAACTTACTTGTAGCAATAAAAATGGGTGTGCAATTAACAGGTGGGAGAAAACAAAACAAAAGACAGCCAAGAAACTTTAACTGGAGAAAACCGGAATTAGAGAATTCAACCACTGTTGAATGAAAAAGCCCTCCGCGGTGGAACCAGTAGTGCACTTTAACCCGGAATCTTTCAGTTCCGGATGTTAAGTTTGAAAATAACAAAACCCTACGTAAGTAAGCCCAGAAAAGAACACACAAAAAATAGCCGTACCTAAATTTTCTCCTTCTTCAATGCGCGACAGACACTGCATAACCCGCAGCAACCGGGACACCGTATGCTCCTTCCCCAAGGGCCTGACAAGCAACGCTGGGAAAGAAGACATGGTTGGCTCCGCGAGCCCCGGACCCCAAGTCATGCCCCCCAAAACCATGTCCTCCTCCCCGCGGCCCGAGCCGGCTCTCACCCTGCATGATGTCCCGGATCTGCCTGAAGTCCCGGTACCGGCTACTCCGAAAGGCCCGCAGCGCCTCGTGGAAATAGAACTTGAGCACCCAGCGGTTGACCGCCTCCTCCAGGCGAGCTTCCCCCGCGCCCCGCTCGGCCGCGCCTCCCAACCCTGGCTCGTGTCGCCCCCGTCGAGCCCGCCCGCCGCTGCGCGATGCCCGTCGGCTCGCCGCCCGCCCGCTGCTATCGCTGCTCCCGCCTCCTCCCGCCATCGTGTTCGACCGCCGCTCGCCCTCCCCGCCCTCCCCGCCCTCCCGACTGGGCCGTTTCCTTGGCTGTGACGCCATCGGGTCACGCACAACGCCCGGGCCGGAAGCAGGGCCCGCTGTCCCGGCTCCCGCAGCCATGATACCGACGGGGTTCCGAGCCGCCCGCGGGCTTCTGGGAGGGAAAGGACCGAGGCGGCGGGGGGTCTACCCACCTCCTCGGCATCCGTAGTTCCTCTTGTGTCTGCTGCAATGCTTGCTGGGGATTGGAGTCCACACAGCCCAGCCAGGCGCGCTATTTTGAAGACTACGCTGCAGACTTGGGACAGTGTAAAGAATATGAAAAATAAGCGCGTGCATAATGTTAGACATTTCGCAAATTGTGAAAAGCAGTACAGTAGAAAGAAATTACTTTGTTTTGTTTTGACACAGAGTCTCACTGTGTATCCCTGGTTGGCTTGGAACTCAAGACATAGAACTCTGCCTCTGTGTTGCAGTGCTGAGATAGTGCCAACATGGCCAGCCTTTTTTTTTTTTTTTTTTTTTTTTACTTTTTTTCTTTTTAAAACATAGGTTTGTTCTGGGAATCAACGGAGGTCCTCGCCATTCTAGAGCAAGCACTTTATCAACCGTGCACTGTCCCCAGCCACCTAGTAAAAATGTATTCTAAGACAGGCCCTGCAAAGTTACCCAGGCTAGTTTTGAACTCATGTCAGAGCCCATCCACAACATGGCTTTGGAGCCACTCTCTAAAGCAATCCTAGCTATGGTAATCCAAGCTGCTTGGTGATTCCAGCCTGTTTGCCTTACTTAACAGGAGCTAAACTATCTGCCTTGATATCCTGACAGGTCTGCTTCTTATTGTGTAAACCTTGAACAAGTTACTTCTCCGTTTGTGTACCTGTGCCCCTTTCTGTCAAGTGGACATCGTGAGGATTGTATTAAAATGAACTGAGTTACTATTTCTGGTTCCTGTAGCTCAGGGTTCAACAAATTGTGTGTGTGTGTGTGTGTGTGTGTGTGTGTGTGTGTGTATACACAGAGATCCAAGGATAACTTTTAGAAGTTGGTTTTTGCCTTTCATTATGTGGATCCTAGGGACTGAAATCAGGTCATCTGGCTTAGTCTCTGGCAAGCATCTTTATCCACTGAACCATCTATCTTGTTGCTCCTGGATTCCAATTGCTTTTCATGAACTCATCCAGAGCATGCTTGGACAATCTATTTTTGTTTACAAAAAAAAAAAAAAATCTGATTTTTAAGTTTGGTGCAGTGGTCCATGTCTTTACACCCAGTGTAAAAGTTATAGCTCTGAGGGGAAAGTATCTTGGCAGTCAAGAACCAAGGAATATCACAAAGTCACACTATACGACAAACCTCACACACAAGAAATTTACTGGGAAGGAAGGAAGACTCAGGCTCAGGCGAGAGGCAGCTGGATACTGAGTAGAAGGCAGGGTTTATGTGGGGTTTCTTGGGGTGAGAGTGGAGCAGGGCAAGTTTTCAAGTCCAGAGCTTGAGTTTTTTTACTCTGTAGGGTGAGGGCTGGCTGGGTCCAGCCATTAGAGTGGTTAGAGTGTTCTGTGGATGGAACTGGTGGTTGGAGCTCCTCAGGGGCGAGGCCTGGCAAGGGAAGGTTTCTCTCTAAAAAGTATTACATCTGTGCTTCAGCAAGGGGGAGGTTGCCACAGTGGAAGGTGTTACACCTCTGTTCTGGGAGGTATCCTGTCAATCAGGGGACAAAGAACTCCACAAAATCACACTGTACAACAAATCTCACACAAGAGATGTGTTTGGGAGGGAAGACCCCAAAAGGGTGGCTGCCTCTGCTTGGGTAAAAAGCAGCAGTGAACTGAAGGAAGACTTTATATAGGGTTTCTTGGGGGGTGGGAGGTGGAGCTTCCCAGAGTGGACAGTTCCAGAATGGGGATTGGTGGGATTTCAAGGAAGTGTGGCATTGTGAAGGCAGGGTTTTGAGATCTTAAATGCTCAAGTTACGCCCAATATGAAACACATCCAGTTTCCTTCTTGCAGATCAAGATGTAGAATTCTCAGCTCTTTCTCCAGCACTATGTCTGTCTGGATGCTGCCACACTTCCCACCATGATGGGAATGGACTATACCTCTTAAACTGTAAATCAGACCCAAATTAAATGTCTTCTTTTATAAGAGTTGCCTTGCGGGCTGGAGAGATGGCTCAGAGGTTAAGAGCACTGATTGCTCCTCCAGAGGTCCCGAGTTCAATTCTCAGCAACCACATGGTGGCTCACAACCATCTTGTAATGGGATCTGGCAGCATCTTCTGGTATGTCTAAAGACAGCTACAGTGCATTCATATAAGTAAAATAAATAAATCTTTACAAAAAAAAAGTTGCCTTGGGCTGGGCAGTGGTGGTGCATGCCTTTGATCCCAGCACTTGAGAGTCAGAGGCGGGTGGATCTCTGAGTTCGAGGCTAGCCTGGTCTACAGAATGAGTTCCAGGACAGCCAGGCCTACACAGAGAAACCCTGCCTCAGAAAAACAAAACAAACCAACCAAACAAACAAGCAACAACAACACAAGAGTTGCCTTGGTCACGTCAATAAAACTCTAAGACAATATATGTACAAATTTAGGAAGCCTCAGTATCAGGATCCCATGTGGGCCCTCTAATGGCCCGAATGTCAGTTGTTCCTCCCTAGAGTCCCTCCTCTACCATCCTGCTCTCCACTTAATCCTCCCACTCCAGTCTCCTTCCTCTCTCCATAACAACATACTCTATATTCCCTTCCTTGCAAAATCCCCCTCCCCAAGTCCTTTATTAGGTATCTAACCCCTGTGGTTACATGGACTCTAACACTCATAAGGAAGGCTTAAAAGCTACCCACCACATAAAAAAGAAATCGTCCACATTTGTCATTCAGAGCCTGGGTTACGTCACACGGATGATTTTTTTTTTTTTTTATTTCTAGCCCCATCATTCACTTGTGAGTTTCATATTTTATTTTATTTTTGTTTTTTCGAGACAGGGTTTCTCTGTATAGCCCTGGCTGTCCTGGAACTCACTTTGTAGACCAGGCTGGCCTCGAACTCAGAAATCCGCCTGCCTCTGCTTCTCGAGTGCTGGGATCAAAGGCATGTACCACCACGACGCCCGGCAAGTTTCATAATTTTTAACAGCTGAATAATATCCTGTTGTGTAAATGTACCAGATTTTTTTTATTCAGTCAACTGTTGATGGATCTCTAGGATGTTTCTAATTTCTGTCTGTCATGAATAGAGCAACAACAAATTCTCATGAGTGTCTTCGCTGAGGGATGTACAGTCGTTTGGGAATTTGCTCAAGAGTGGCATAGCTGGATCCAGAGGTAGATCTATATTCCCAGCTTCCTGAGAAACCACCACACTGGCTTCCGTAGTAGCTATACAAGTTCACACTCCTACCAACAATGAAAAAATGGCATCCTCACCAGCAAAAGCTCTCATTTGTTTTATTGATCATGGCCATTCTGACAGATGTAAGACTAAAACCTCAAAGGTCATTTTAATTTTAGTTTCTTGGATGGCTGAGGATATTAAACACTTCTTTTTAAGAATTTCTCTGCCATTTGTGTATGCCTTTTGAGAAGTTCCTGATTAGTTCTGTTCCAATTTTTTTAAAGGCTTATTTATTTTATATAAGTACACTGTAGCTGTCTTCATACACACCAGAAGGTGGCATCATATCTCATTACAGATGGTTGTGAGCCACCACGTGGTTGCTGGGATTTGAACTCAGGACCTCTGGAAGAGCAGTCAGTGCTCTTAACCACTGAGCCATCTCTCCAACCCTATCTTTTTCTTTCTTATCTAGTGTTAGGGGGTTGAAAGAGAGGAAAAGGGTTGGAGAAGGTGGAAGAAAGAAGAACCCACAAAGTAGCAAAAGACCAGCTACAGAGATCAGCAAGAACTAAGGATTAAAGGCACATGGCTCCACCGCCTGGCAGTCTGTTTTCTTGATGTTCTGTTTGTTTGTTTGTTTAGTCCTTTAGGTAGTTTCGATATTAAGTCCCTGTCAGATGTGTAATCAGTAGCGATCTCTCCCCAGGCTGCAGCCTGCCACTTTGCCTATGTGATGACGTCTTCTTCCAGACAGAAGCTTCTCAACTGCATGAGATTCCACTTAGTACCAAGCACCCTTCTTCCTTTTCCTTTCTCTTCCTCTCTCTTCCTCTTCTTCTTCCTCCTCCTTGAGACACGGTTTCTTTGCGTAACAGCCCTGGCTGTTCTGGAACTTGATTTGTAGATCAGAGCTGGCCTTGAATTCACAGATGTCTTAGCATTCTTTAGAGTCACAGAACCTATGGGATGTCTCTCTATGTATTAAGGAAAATTATTGGAATGACTTACAGTCTGCAGTCCAACTAACTTAACAGTGGGCAGCTGTGAATGGGAAATCCAAGAATCTAGGAGTTGCTCAATCCCTGGGTGTTTCACTTGGCTTGGTCTTCGGTAGAAGCTGGATTCCTGAATAAGTAGGTTCCAACAGATGTGCTGGCAAGAAAGTGCAAGCAGGCAAAGAACAAAGCCTTCCTTCTTCCAGAAGTATGGTCCAGATTAAAAGTGGGCAACACCATGCCTGAACTTAAACTGTGCTTCATTTGGCACTTGCTCTGTCCCAGGCTAGCCTTGAACTCCGAGATCTGCCTGCTTCTATCTCCTGGATTAGATGGGTATACCAACTTGCCTGGGCATAAGCTTTTCATGGCCACTATGCCTCAAAGTCTGGATCAAAAGTTTGTGTTTTCCTTCCTCAAGATCTAGATCACAGGTATGTCCTCCATTTCTGGATTGTAGTTCATACCAGATACAGTTGAGCTGACAACTGGAAATAGCCATCACAATCCAACCCTTGTCAAGCTGAAACAAATCATATTTCATGTCCAAATGGAAACAATAACCAGGTCATAAATACTCCTAACATGACAGAACTATCCCACATATAACTGAAAACACATTGTAAATTTAGAATAGGTCAATGTCCCTTGGGAAACATCCTTTTCATGACAAAATAAAACAGAAGCACTCATGTCACTTACAATCCTTGTTTTTGCGACTGGTCACATGGCCTTAGATGGTATTTATAACTACACACTCTGTATTTCCTCTACCGTCTGCAAGTACCTCAGCAGGTCTTGGCTCTTTTCCTGGAGGAGTGGCCCATACCTTCATTCCTGATGGGTCTGCGTCCTTTGTCATCCTGCTTGGATTAGGCTGCTGTAGTTTCCCATTGACTTTAATCACAGGACATGGTAGTACTAAGAGACGCCCTAAGGGATCTCCCACACTCTAGACATAATCCTGCTTACCTCCACTGCGGAGAGGCAAGCCAATTTCCCCATGGTAATCTGGATCTAGCACCCCTCCTAACACTGTTATTCCTTTCTTACCCTGTTGGTTTAAGAGCGTTACAAGCCCAAAATGACCAGGGAGAAGTCTGAGCTTCCACTTCAACAGAATGTTTGTTGTGGCTCCTGGCAGGAGCACTCCTCCCTCTGGAACTAAAACTTCCAGGCCTGCAGAACTCAAGGTTGCAGGAACAGGCAGCAAGAACTCTCCTAGTGGGTCACTAGGAGTGATAGTGAGTGGAGCTATTCACTTTTCCACTCCTTGATCCCTAGACCCATGCATTCTAACTATGGGAGAAATTGTACCATATATTGGACTTTGATTCAAAGCATATTCTGCCTTTTGGAGAATTCTGTCACAGCCCTCCAGGTTCCTGCTACCTAATTGGCACTGTAACTGTCTTCAAAAGACCATTCTATTTTTCTATCAGGCCAGCTGCTTCAGGATGCTGAGGAACATGGCAAGACCAGTGGATTCCATGATTGTGGGCCCACTGTCGCACTTCTCTGGCAGTGACATGATTCATTGGTCAGAAGCAATACCGTGTGGAATACCATGATGGTAGACAAGGCATTCTGTAAGTCCATAGATGGTGGTTTTGGCAGAAACATTTTGTGCAGGAAAGGCAGACCCAGAACCAAAATAGGTATCTACTCCAGTAAGAACAAAATGTTGTCCTTTCCTTGGAGGAAGTGGTCCGATGCAGGCAAACTGCCACCAGGTTGTTGGCTGGTCACCTGGAGGAATGGTGCCATATCTGGGGCTCAGTGTTGGTCTTTGCTGTTGGCAGATCTGGCATTCAGCAGCAGCTGTAGCCAGGTCAGCCTTGGTGAGTGGTAGTCCGTGTTGCTGAGCCCAAGCATAACCTCCATCTTGGCCACCATGGCTACCTTGTTCAGGGATGGCTGAGTGTGGGACTGTGAAAGGCAGCCTGTTTTCTGGTCGAGCTCGGTTTTAACCCCGGAGATCCAGCAGATTAATCTTCAAGGGATGAAAGGAAGTTTGCTGCATCCTCCCAGACACTAGGCTCCGGACACATGCCCACGCTCCTTTCTCAGCTCTTCCGAGGCATACAGCAGCATCTGGGATGTCTGAGAGCCTGAGAACCTATTGTCCTCGGCCTCTGCGCAGGCCCAGGGACCCTGAGCCAATTCTGACAGGCCTGAGGGGACCTAAGACTGGACTTCCCCACCCCTGGAGCAGGGTCTTGAGGCTTCTCACAGCCTGTGCACAGTCAAACTTCCCTCGTCCCGCTTCACCCAGAGGCCCGAGGCCTGGGCGAATCTTGCTGACTGTCCACAGAACGGGTCATCTTATCCACTTGGTTATTGAACCCCTCCTCAGCTGAAGTCACCTTCTGATGAGTATTTACATGGGACTCTTCATATCCTTTTCCCATTATAATAACCACTTTAGATCACCTTGCCTCTGGCAATTCAATGCTGCCACCTGGCCTCTGCTACCTTGGGGCCCAATTAAACCCATTGCATTTAATTCATCCAATTGAGCGGCAGCATCTCCAACCCTAAGGTCTGGCACAAGGAAAAAGACAACAACAAAACTCTGCAAAATGTGCTGGTGCCTCATCTCACCAGTTTGTGTCTTATTGGATTCGTGAAGGACATATCTTCTGGGCCTTCTCATTTTGAAGGATTAGGCTTTACACAGCGTACCCACTCTAGAACTGCCATTTCCCTGAGCCAGGAAAAAAAAATCCCTCCATCAACACTAAGCCAAAAAATATCCGGCATCTTCAACTCCTTTTCAGGAGGCCACCTTTTGATAAACGCTTCAGCCAACCAACCAAACTTCTGACACCTTTTTAAATTGTGGGTGTTTCTATATTAAACCTAGAATCTAGCCCAGGCTAGCCTCAAACCCCTGAGTTCCCATGCTTTCATTGCCGAGTGCTGATATTCCAGAGCACCTGGAGCTGTTCTAACTTTTTAAAAGTCCCAGTGTCACATGGCTGAACCAATGTCCTCTAGCTACTGTAAAAGTGATTTTTTTATGGCCTGTTATAATTGTCGTCTCTGCGGCTTACTACCTCAGTCCGCTACCCTAAGCCTAGCCCTAGACTCTTCTAGCTTCCGTACAGTCATATCTAGGCCTAGTTGTATCTAGGCCTAGAATATTTTCAGCCTCTGGGATCTGCTGCTGAATAATTTCACTCTTTCTAATTCTTTTTTTTTTTTTTTTTTGTCCAGAGACAAGGTTTCTCTGTGTAGCCCTGGTTGTCCTGGAACTCACTCTTTCTAATTCTTTTTTGTTTGTTTGTTTGTTTTTTTGAGACAGGGTTTCTCTGTATAATCCTGGCTGTCCTGGAACTCACTTTGTAGACCAGGCTCGCCTCGAACTCAGAAATCCGCCTGCCTCTGCCTCCCAAGTGCTGGGATTAAAGGCGTGCGCCACCACCGTGCAGCTCTTTCTAATTCTTTATGAGCTCTGCCTGGCTGGTTCAACTCAGTTGTTCTGTTCAAAGCCCCTCTCCAAGCTGACTGATTCAATCTGGCTTTGGCACTCACTCTGTTCTAATCTTCTGATTTCTTCTCATTCTCTGGCTCGTTCTGTCTTCACCTATGTCTAGCTTGTTCTCTCTCTGCAAACTGTCTCTGTACCACTGTCTCAGTAAAACTGCCTTCTCCCTTTTTCTCTGCCCTGTCTCTCTTAAGTAGCTTCCCTTTCCTCTCTTCTCCAGAGAGTTCAGCGTGTGCTATTCTGTAAAATCTTCTCGTATTCTCTGCCACTCAGACCTCACTTTGAAACATGAGTGCTTCTTTCTACAAACTAATTTTACCTTCGTTGTTTGGGATTAAAGATGTGTGATGAGGGCTGAGGCACACACAACTAGAAATAGTTTTTTTTTTCCAGCAAACAACACAATCTGGAGGTTAACAGGGTGATCAAACGTCCTGCAACAATCTCCCACAAATACCCAGAAAAGTCTAGGGAACTGCTTTGTGGAATTCGGTTGCTTCATGAGCTCCAGTGTTCTCCAGCAGGGGGCAGAGTGGTGTAGGGGAAAGGCCACCATCGCTGGGTGAAGAACAGGCAGGCCTTAGACCTCTGCTTTACTTACTGACTTGGGTAAAAATTTAAGTTTTGGGAGTCAAAAATTTCCCCTGTCTACTTGAGAGGCCAGTCTACCAAACAGACAACGTATACAGCTTTAAGTAGGATGTGAACATGAAATAATGCCTGCAAATACTACTGAATTCAACAATGAGCAATCAACAATGCTTGTTTTTGGCTTTGCCGACATGTGAATGTAAATATGTGTATGTGTATTTGTGTATGTGCAGATATGTATGTGCCATGTGTGCACATCGTGTGGGTAAGCCTGAGGTTGGCATAGGAGTCTTTCTTTTACTTTACTTTATTTTTTGTTGTTGTTTTTGTTTTGGAGACAGGATCTCACTATATAGGCCGGCTGGCCTGGGACTCTCTATGTAGAGGAGGTTGTATTTGAACTCACAGAGTCCTGCTTGCCTCTGCTTCTCAAGGGCTGGGATTAGAGGTGTGGCGTGGTAACCTGGCCCCAGCACAGTTTTAAAAGTTAGTAATATCCATTGTCAGGGAAGGCGCCTTCAGCAGCGCTATTGATGGTGGGAGCAGCAATCCATACAACCTTTAAAGATACAAACTCAGAAAGGAACAAGCCATCATTAGCTATACAAATTCCAATTTTAGAAATTATTCCTGGAGGAAGGATCATAAATGGGCACCACAGTTTGAGGGTTTTTCATCGGGGAATCACTTATAATTTAGAAAAATTAAATTATGGTGTGGACCATATTTAGGAATCTTATTCTGTGATTTTAAAAAACGGCATCCCTGTCAAACTAACTAACTACCTACCTACCTAACTACCCAACAGTTATTTAATGCTCAGTATATAAAGGAAAAAGAATAGAGCAATAGAAATATTTAATATATAAAATATCTCTGGATCATGGGCTACTGGCGCCTGCCTGTAACCTCAGCTGAGGCCGAGGCAGGAGGATCTCAAGTTCTAGGCCTGTTTGGCTACAGAGCTGGTTCATCTTGAGCCTGGGCAACTTAGTAAGACTTTCTGTCAAAATAAAAGTAAAAAATCAAACATCAACACTAACAAAAAAGGAGAGGGAAGGACAGCAAGATGGCTCAGGGTGTGTGTGTGTGTGTGTGTGTGTGTGTGGGCAGCTCTGATGGCAGCAAGTCAATTTCTGGATCTCAAAGAGGAGAGAAGCTACTTGAGATCTTTCCTCTCCTCGGACTTTACACACACACACACACACACACACACACACACACACACACATACACACACACACATACACACACACACACACATACATACACACACACACACACACACACACACATACACACACACATACATACACATACACACACACATACACACACACACACATACACACACACACAGAGGGGTGGGGAAGGTAGAAGGGAAGGAGAGAGAGAAGTGGGGACTGGGAGGAGGATATGACACCACATGCCTGTAATTCCAGCACTTGGGAGTCCTAACTGTCATAGCCTGGTCTGTACATCGGTTTTAGGCTGGCCAGGCACACACAGTAAAACTGCATCAAGAAGACAAAACAAACAAAAAAACAAAACAGTGGAGTTGGAGAGATGGCTCTCTGAGTGTAGCATGTTCGTTCAGAGGATTTATGCTCATTTTCTAATACCTACATCTGTACAAATGTCCAATAACCTCTCTGGCCTCCTCTGGCTTTGTGCACATCGTACACATTCAGACATCCACACATACAGATAAATTAATGAGTAAATAAAACTTCTTTTAAAAGCCAAATAAATAAATGAGATGCTGGGCAGCAGTACTTTAATCCCAGCACTCAGGAGGCAGAGGAAGGTGGATCTCTGAGTTCAAGGCCAGCCTGGTCTACAGAGCGAATTCCAGGACAGTCAGGGCTACAGAGAGAAACCCTGTCTGGAAAAACAACAACAGAGGACCAAGCCATAGCTGTTTACCAAGCAGAGGATGGGTAAGCCCTTTGGTCTAACCCCCAGTACTGTGAAAATAAAGTAATAAAATAAAATACCTATGACTATTTGTTATTTATATCAGCCTGTGCTAGGCCAATGCTTTACAACCTGTGTATCATCACTACACTAAAATCCAATAAAGGAGTATTTTTGTTCCAGATTTATAGATGGAAGACAGGATTCAGGGAGTTAAGTGACTTGCCTAAGACCATTACAAATATCTGTATGAATAGGATATTTTATTTATTTACTTTAGATAGGGTCTCATGCATTTCCAGGCTGGCCTCAAACTCACTGTGCTGCTAACCTCAAACTTCAGATCCTCCTGCCGCCTCTACCTTTTGAATTCAGGGATTACGCCTCGAGCCATGATGTCTGTGTACTTCAAAGAAGTTTCAGAAAGAAGCAGCCTGGGGTAGTAACACATACATAGAGGGCTGCTTTGAGTCCTTGACCAGCTAGGAACTGTAACAGGACGGTCTTAAATAAATAAATAAAGGAAGAAGGAAAAAGTTATGACTATATATAGTATCAACCTATTATATATAAAAAGTCTAAGTACATTCATAATATATACATATATTTACTATGGGAAAAGATTATGGAAGAATGTTTAAATTTTTTAAAGAAATGTTAAAAATGTTTCAGCATAATATTTTTATTGAGTATTTGGTAATTTCACACAACATTCCCTAGTACACTCACTTCCCAGTCCTTCCAGGCCTCCCCTGATACCTTTGTGCTTCCCCCACCCTCACCCCCTCCAAGAAAGTAGAAAAAAAAACCCTCAAGTTCAATTTGTGTTGCTCATATACTCACTGGAGCATGGTCAAACTCTGGCCATCCCCTTAAAGAAAATGGAGTCCTTCTCCACCCATCCCTTGCCAGAAGCCATCAGTCATGGAGAGCTGCACTTCAGGATCTTTATCACCATTTTTAAGTATTACTCTCTTCAATGGCTTCCTGTCTAGGCTGTTCCTTTTGGGGGGTAGTTAGAGGTAGGAGCTGTGTCAGAAGCTTCCTATGACTCTCTTTCTCCAAAGTGTGTCTGAAGTCATCGATACCACCGCAAAAGTAGTTTCCTTGCCCTTTTACAGTCAATGGAAGCACAAAGGAGGGACACCCATATGGCCTCCGGCATCAGCAGGTCTCCTTCAGGTGGCAATACAGACCACAACGCGACTCGGCTTTTGGTGGTAACATAGGCAGGCCGTGGACACCAGCACAGCCTTTGGCTGCAGTAGGACCACAGACGCCAACATGGTCTCTGGCGCCTGGTGGCTGCACAGACCACGGACATCAACGAGGCTTCTGCCAACAACCAGAACCACGGACCCTAACATGGCTCCTGTGATAGCGCAGACTATGAACATCCATCCCACCTGGCCTTCCATGGTAGCATGGTCCTCTGCTGGGTCACCTTACTCAAACTGTGTGGTGTGTCTCTGTACTTTCTTTCTTTTTAAATTTATTCATTATATGTAAGTACACTGTAGCTGTCCCCAGACACTCCAGAAGAGGGCGTCAGATCTCATTAAGGATGGTTGTGAGCCACCATGTAGTTGCTGCGGTGTGAACTCAGGACCTTCGGAAGAGCAGTCAGTGCTCTTAACCACTGAGCCATCTCTCCAGTATTTTCCATTGTTAATTCTGTACAGGCAAAGAATTAAACACTGGTTGTAATAAAGATCTGACTACCAAAGCTGGGTGGTGGTGGTACATGCCTTCAATCCCAGCACTCGGTAGGCAGAGGCAGGCGGATTTCTGAGTTTGAGGCCAGCCTGGTCTACAAAGTGAGTTCCAGGACAGCCAGGGCTATACAGAGAAACCCTGTCTCAAAAAAACATTTTTTTAAAAAAAAATCTGACCGCCAATAGCTGGAGCAGGAAGTGGAGGTCAGAACTTCCGGGCAGACAGAATGTCACAGGGGAAGAAAGCAGAAATGAGAGGTTTGGAAAGTGGACATGGAGGGAAAGGAACAGACACGACCTCAATGGAGCAGAGAAAGACATAGAGCTGGTCACGTGGCAGGTTGTACACTAGGTAGTTGGGTTAGGTTAGATGAGCTAGCTGGGAGACTGCCCTAGTAAAGGCCTGAGCTTTGAGCTATTAGAAGCCCCCGTGTCATTATTAATGCTGTTGGCTGGTAGAGAAAGTCCTTGTTATAGGCCTCGGACATTGGCATGGACTCCAGTGGCAGCCCAGACCACAAACATCAATATGAATGCCATCATGCTTCAACACTGCTTGGAGCAGCGACAGGGACCTCAGACATCAACATGGCGTCTAAGAACAGCACCGACCATGGAGACCCTTCAAGGAGGTCCAGTCCAGAAAATGAATCATTCGTCATCTCGGGCAAGGGTGATCGTGCAGCTGGGCAGTGTGCTCCCGGGCTGAGTCTGTGCAAGCTCCAGGCTGCTGCAAACCACCTTTCTGACCCTAGTAAACAATGACGTGTTCCGCTTCCGCAGTAGCTGGAAGCCCTCTCTCACGCCGGTTACCAACAGTGAGATCTAGTTCCATCTCTCTCCTTCTGGCCCGCACCAGTTCACTCCTCTGTCTTTCCCACCTCTCCATGACAGCATTGGGTCCTGCTGTTGCCCTGAATCAGGACGATGATCTTGCCGCTAGCCAGGGCATCCGGGACGGGTTTTGGATAAGCTCCGGGATGCTGCACATCTTCCTGCCGCCTGGTGTCTGCAGCCCTGAGGCTCAGCTGAACTGAACCTTTGTGCTTGTAGACTGCCGGTAGCTCCTCTGCTGCTAATGTGACCTCCATCTCCCAGCAGGGGAGGCAGCTCAGGCTAAAGCCCCAGGCCAGGTCCCCCAGGTCTAGCCAGTCCCTGCCAGAGTCAACCGGTCCCAGCTGTATCCTGTAATGAGCCTGTACCTCCTTCTTGTGCTCCTGAAGCTCATAGATGGAGTAGATGTTGGGGTGGACCGGCTCAAAACGCTGGATCTGGGCTGAGATGAAAGCCAAATTGGTCACCCCAGTGAAAAGTTAAATTAAAAAAAAAAAAAAATAAATAAAAATAAAAAAAAAAAAAAGGAGGTGGCACACGTCTTTAATCTCAGCACTCAGGAGGCAAAGACTGGCAGATTTCTGTAAATTTGATGCTAGGCTGGTCTACAGAGTGAGTTCCAGAATAGCCAAGGCTATATTAAAAATCAAAAAGCAAAACCATAAAAACAAAACCAAAAACTATTACAATGGGTGATGGAGAGATAGCTCAGCCTCGAAGAACACTGGCTCCTCCCTCTGTCCCTAGGACCCACATGATAACATGGTTACAGTTAGTAACTCCAGCTCTAGAGGGTCCAAAGGCCTCTGGGGCTCTGCATGCACATAGTGCAGTCACACATGTAGGAATATCACACACACACACACACACACACACACACACACACACACACACACACGTGCAAATAAGTTTTTTTAAAAGACTTATTTATTATTATGTCCAAGTACACTGTAGCTGTCCTCAGATGCACCAGAAGAGGGCGTCAGATCTCATAAAAGGTGGGTTGTGAGCCACCATGTGGTTTCTGGGATTTGAACTCAGGACCTTTGGAAGAGCAGTCAGTGCTCTTACCCATTGAGCCATCCCGCAAATAAATTTTTTTAAAGGCTGGAATTTTTTTATCTCATTTGTTAGGGTGCTTGCATAGTATTCGTGAGTACCAGGATTGCAGAAAACTGGACATGGTAGCACTCGGTTTAAATCTTTTATCTATTTTAAAATCCAAATTCAGTTTAACTATTAAGAGACAAAAATCTTACTACACAGCCTTTGTTTTGGGGCTCCGGGATTAGAATCCTGGACCTTGAACATGCTAAGCATAATCTCTACCAACAAGTCACATTTTCCCCACTCTAAATCTGGTTTTAAATTCAAACCTGCTTGGTAGCAGTAAGCTCGGATGACAAGGGATTTGATTAGTGTCCCCTGTTCTTGAAGTTCACATAAACAAAATCTCACATTGAGCACAGTCTTCGATCTGGCTTCTTTTGCACACTGTCTTTGAGATCAAACCACGTCACTCCTTTTTATAGCTGAGTATTGTGTTTCATTGTGTGGAAGCCCACAATTTACCCATCCATTCTCTTGTTGATAGACACTTGGATTCTTGCCCGCTTTGGACAATTAGGAAAAAGACTGCTGTGAAGATGCTAATTCGAGTTTGAAGGAAAGAAAATGCACACATCAAACTTTTAGATGTTAACTGTAGGCTGCTCAAGGAGAGGGATGCAGTCATTTTAGGTGGCAGTTTCTTTTCTTTCTTGGGGAAAAAAGAAAAGCAAGACCAGATTCATCTCCTCAACCCTTACACCAGCCTACACTTGTCTTTCTCCTTTAAGTCAGCCTAGTGGCAGTGTGATGGGAATACACTTGTGGACGTTGAAAGCACCTTCCATCTGGGTCTAGACCATTAAGACCAGCCAGTGCTCTTAATCAGGTTCGGTTCCCAGCACCCACCCCACATGGCAGCTCACAATCGGCTGTCACTCCAGCTCCAGGAGATCCGACACCCTCACACAGACAGACATACATGCAGGCAAAACACCATTCCTAAGACAAAAATAAATACATCACTTAATTACTTTTAACAAAAGAAAGAAAAAAGATTTCTATCAACCCCTCTGTGGTTTACCTCCAAAACTTAAAACATTTTTAAAAATTGTGTTTGTGGGTGTGTGCTTCCCTTGTAAGTAGAGCTGGCTGTGGAGGTCAGGAGAGGATGTTGGCTTTCCCTGGAGCTGTGGCGACAGCTTCCCAGTGAGTCCTCTGCAAGAGTAGTCTGTGCTCTTTAACTGTTGGGCGTCTTGCCAGGCCTTCTGAGTATTATATTTTATTCTTTTTTTTTTTTTTTTTTTTTTTTTTTTTGGTTTTTCGAGACAGGGTTTCTCTGTATAGCCCTGGCTGTCCTGGAGCTCACTTTGTAGACCAGGCTGGCCTCGAACTCAGAAATACGCCTGCCTCTGCCTCCCGAGTGCTGGGATTAAAGGCGTGCGCCACCACGCCCGGCTTTCTTTTTTTTAAAAATAAGTTTGTTGTGGCTTAGCAGGTAGTGACAGGAAGCTTACTAGAAGTTCAAGATCTCAGCCTGGACTACATAGTAGGACTGTCTCAAAACAACAACAACAACAACAAGCATGGCCCAGAGGTTAGGAGCACCTGTCTCCTGTTGCTCTGGCAGAGCACCCGAGTGACCCCAGAACACCCACACAGTAGGTCTCAAACATCCCTAACTTCAATTCCAGCAGATCCAGCATCTTCTAATGACCTCCAAGAGTATCAGGCAAAACCACTCATATATACATATGTATATGGTTTACATGTATACACACAGGCAAAAACACTCAGACCCACAAAAATATAATAAGTATAAATATTAAAATGATAATAAAAATGTAAATGGGGTCAGGTGTGGTAGCATATGCTTTTTTAGAATTCTTTTCTCGTTAAAAATTTTTTTCACACAACATGTTTTGATCATTTTTTTCCTTCTCTCAATCCCTCCCCAGATCTTTACTGCCTTCTTGCCTTTATTTTTCTGTTCTCTATCTTTCTTTTTCAGAAACAAACAAAAACCCAAAGAAACAAGAACAAAAGTCCTCACAGAACACACACGCACACACACACACACAATGAAAATCAAAATAAATAGGAAGACCAATAAGACAAAAAAAAAAAAAGAAAAGAAAGAAAGAAAGAAAGAAAAAGAAAAAAAAAGCTAAAACAAAGTAAAATGAAACAAAAAGTTCACAAAAATACTCCAAGGCTTATTTCTCCAAGGCTTGGGACTGCTCTGAGGGCTGATATATAAAATAAAGCTCCGGGGGGTGGGGGGTTGGAAAAAAAAAAAAAAAATAAAGCTCCATTGGAGAAAACTGTTTCCCCCTTACCAGAGGGTGTCAATTACAGATAGTTTACAGATCCTGTCCACTTTCTTCTTTCAGTATTGAGACCCTGGGTGGCTTGTATAGGCCTATACCATTAATCCCAGCTCTCTGGAAAGAGAGGCAAGAGATCTCTGAGCTGGAGGCTAGGTCAGCCTGGTCTACAGAGAGAGGATTGGTTTCAAATCACCAACCAACCAACCAACCAACAACAATAAATAGGGGGCTGGAGAGATGGCTCAGTGTTTAAGAGCCCTTGCTGCTTTCGCCGAGAACCCGAGTTCAAATCCTAGCACCCTCTGTGGGACGTTCGTATCTGGCTGGAACTCCAGCCCCTGGGGATCAGAAACAGCCTCTCCTCTGGCTTCCATGGTCATCTCCATGGTGCCATGGTTACATGACATACCCACACCAAGATGTATATCTACATACACATAATTAAAAGTAATAAAAATATTTCAAAATGTGTGTGTGTGTGTGTGAGTGTGTGTGCATACAGGTATGTGTGGAGGCCAGAGGACAATCCCAGAAGCCAAAAGGCTCTCTCGATGGCCTGGAGCTCACTAACTGGGCCAGGCTGTGAGCAGCAAAAATCCACCTCTTTCTGCTTTCTCAGCACCTGGATTGCAGTCACACCCAGCTTTTTACAAGGGTTTTGGGGATCTAATTCAAGGCTTTGAATTTGCAAGGCGAGCACTTTACTAACTGTTGCCCTAGCAACAGTCTTTAAAAAAAAAAAAAAAAAAAGATGAGGCTGAGCGAGAGGCTGAAAGGGTAGCATGCCAGTGGTGTGTGTGGAGGTCAGAGGGCAACATTCAGGAGTCAGCTCTCTCCTTCCACCATGAGGTTTCAGGGATGGAAAGTCAGATCGGCAGGCTTGTGCGAAAGGTGCTTTTACCATCTGAACTGTCTCTCTCTCCCTCACCTACCCCATCCTCATGACTCAAGATGTGGCCATGCTTGGCCAGAAACTCAACATATTGTCAGGCTGAAGTCAGAGATCTGTCTGCCTCTGCCTCAAAGGAAAGGCTCAAAGTGGCCTTGCTTGTAGCCAAGGACAGTGTCAGAGTTCCTGATCCTCCTGTGTCAAGTCCTCATGGGTGGGATCACAGGCAGGCATCACCACATTGGTTTTCTGCGGTGGTGGTCTGGAACCCAAGCATTCAACCAGCGGTGCTACAGCCTCAGCCCCATGTGTAACCTTTTATCGAATCTAACTCTGATGTTTGAGAATGGCGAACAACAGGGCTCAGGTGCATTTTATTTTTCTATGAGTATCGGATTCATTGACCTTCTTTAAGAAAATCCCCTTCCGGGGCTAACAGACCCACGGCTCAGAGTTTAAGAACGCACACTGTTCTTGAACGGTGGGTTCAGTTCCCAGCATCCACACGGTGCCTCACAACTGCCAGCAAATCCAGTTTCAGACAATATGATACTTTCTGGTCTCCATGGATACCTGCACACATGTGATACATACCAACTCACTGTAAAAATCATAAACATAGAAAACCAAAAGCAAAACCCCTCATTTCTGAAGTGCTACTTTTGTTACGGATCAAGAGGCCCGGGTATAGGTCTGTTTCTAGGGCTACAGAAATTAGAAAGCTAATTGAGTATGTAAGAAAAAAAAAAAAAAAAGAAAGAAAGAAAAGTGAAGACCACGTGACTAAACAGCCCGTGGGCCTTTAACTCCCTGGGACCCCTGGACTGGTGGGAGATCAAACAGGAAAGCAGCTAGATATTCTGACCCAGGAAACCTCAGGCAGCAGTAGTAGTATTTTTTTTTTCCTTTTGTTGTTCGATTTCAAGTGTCGGGGAGTACAATGGAAAGAACATCCACTTGGGGCAGGAAATGCCAGGGAAAGAGCCCAGAGGACGTGACATTTGGGTGGGTCATGAGTGACGATGAAATCTGTCATCTCTTTTTATGACTGTAATCTGCTGTCTACCGTGCGTTTCCCACCCGCGTTTCATCTGCATTATGTCTTATCTGATTTAGAAGGGCCCACAGGGAACTGTATCCCGCCCCCTCCCAACCCCTCGCCCCAGAAGATCTGAGAGCTGGGGCTGGTTCTGGGTTTGTCAGACTCAGCTGTACTTCGTAAAGGCCTGGGCTGGGCCTTTAAATTTTTTTCTGTAACTGTAGTGCCACAGGATTCCTGAGTTTCACCCACACACAGGCTCCCTACCCGAGCCCCAGCTGGCTGCCAACACCCACACTAACCAACTAACCCCCAGCAACACCGCCTTGGCTGTGTCGAAATTCACACCACACCATACCTCCCCGGGTCTGGAAGAAAGGCACAGGGTCTTGGTGCTGTGCAGACACCCTGATAAGGCTCTGGTGAATAACCCGTGAGTAACAGGAAATCAGGAAACAGGAGCTGCCCCTGTAGCAAGAAACGGGAGGGTGGATGGCTGTTCGCACAGTGGTCTGTACACCGGCACCGTGGACGCGCCCTTCAGTGTCGAGATTCCAGTTTCCTTCCCTGACTGGGGGATGAGAATGGAGTTCACAGAAGGCAGCTGTGGATTTCCAGTGAAACTCCCTGGGACATTCTGATCTCGATGTCCCAGCAGGTTTGGAAATGGTAGTATTACTAAACACCTGGACCCATTCTTCATTAAAAAGATTAAATTAAGTCAGGTGTGGGAACCGGTGCCTGTAATGTTGGTACGTGGAGGATGTGGCGCGAGGATGGGTGAGTTTGAGGCAATCCAGAGCTACATAGGAAAACTTTCTAAAAAATGTGTGTGTGTTCACGTGCGCAAGAGTGTGTGCATTCCTGCATACACAGGCACTTACAGCTCACATTCACACACACAAAGAAAAGAAAGGACTATTAATGATAATTAGCAGAGGAAAGTGGAACAGATACAGGGAAGAGTTTCTTGTGCCTTTATATCTTTCCATGGTGTTAAAAATTTAGCCTCAGTGAGTTCAAGGCCAGCCTGGTCTACAGAGTGAGTTCCAGGATAGCCAGGGTTACACAGAAAAACCCTGTCTCAAAAAAAAAAAAAAAAAAAAAAAGCCTCAGAAATTGCTACTTTTTTATGGCTGGGGGTGGTGGTACATGTCTTTAATCCCAGATTTCGGCAGATCTCTTTGAGTTCAAGGCCAGCCTGGTCTACAGAGTGAGTAAGGGTTACACGGAGAAACCCTGTATCAAACAAAACAAAACAAACAAACAAAAAACCAAACAAGCAAAAAGGAAGAAAAAAGAAAGAAAAGAAAAAAGAAAAAAAGAGCCAGGACAAGCTAAGGACGTAGCTCAGTTGGCAGAAAATTTACCTAAAGTACATCCATCATCAGAACCAGAGAACCCAGGCAAGGCAGTATAGCCCTGTAATCCCACCCTATAGAGATGGAGGCAGAAGAACCAGACGTGAAAAGCAATCCTTGGCTTCGAGTGAGTTTGAGGCTAGTGGCCGTTCAGAGTCACAAGAGACTTTGTCTAAAACAAAACATACACGTATACTTACATATACACGTAAACCTTGAGGAAAATTCAATACCTCTCCGGAACCTGTGAACTGTTTTCCTTACAGCAGGGGGCAGCAATGATTCTCAAATATCCCTGACATCAGCACTAACCTGCGGCTTGGCGTCCACGGGTTTCCAGTTCCAGGCCCAAATACCATCCAGCAGATCATAAGGGAAACGAAAGACAATCACCACAGAAAGCTTTAGATGCCGGAGGAATTGTTAAATAAAACATGTTCCAGGTTCTTTTATTGATCCTGAAAACCTGTGTTTGCCCTGAAGCTCAGTTTTCCCATCTGATAAATTAAGTCTATAGATTTGCTGAAATCACTTTAAAGAGCTCTTTCTGCATCTGTTAAGAAAACAAAGGACAACATATCAAACCAAACCCATTTTAAGCTGGACGTGGTGGCACACACCTTTAATTTCAGTACAAAAGGCAGAGGCAGGCAGAGTTCCAGGCCAGCTTGGTCTACAGAGCAAGTTCCAGGACAGCCAGGGCTACACAGAAAAATCATGTCTCTAAAACCCCAAACAAACAAACAAATAAATAAAGTAAGACTTTAGCTGGGTGTGGTGCACACACCTTGCTGTGTTCAGAGGGCATCAGATTTCTCTATGAGTTCGAGGTTAGTCTGGTCTAACAGTAAGTTCCAGGCCAGCCAGTACAACATAGTGATAATCCTACTTAATGAAAAACAAAAGCAAACCCAGAAAACCTTTACAAATCCAAATCAGCATCAGGAAGGAACAAGCCCCAGTGCCCTCTGAAATTAATTGGATTATCAAATTATCTGTTAGACAGCCCTCAGCTGACCAGGATGACTTATTGGCAGTTTATCTTTAGAATACTAATTTTTGGGGGTGGAGTGGGGTGGGGTGGGGTGGGGAGATTGGCACTTACTCAGATCACTGATGGAGAAAAAGAGCCCTTCCAATCTATAAATGTTTAGCATGTGTGCAAAGGTCGTGGATCTAGTGTTCAGGAGCCACACCCAGACTTACAAAAGGATCTTGAGTGGACTGGCCAAATTAAACAGCACAAGCACTTGTAGAGAAATAAACACAAGTTAAAATGTAACCACAGCTATTTGTTCTTGCCGCTCTGTTCTCCTCTGTGGGAGGGGCTGAGAGGGTAGATGGAGCTCTGGTCACTCTAGCAGGAACCTGAGCCTTGCTGCCAAACCCTCTTTCTTTCTTTCTTTCTTTCTTTCTTTCTTTCTTTCTTTCTTTCTTTCTTTCTTTCTTTCTTTCTTTCTTCCTTCCTTCCTTCCTTCCATCTTTCTTTCTTTCTTTCTTTCTTTCTTTCTTTCTTTCTTTCTTTCTTTCTTTCTTTCTTTCTTTCTTTCCCCAAGACAGGGTTTCTCTGTCTAGCCCTGGCTGTCCTGGAACTCACTCTGTAGACCAGGCTGGCCTCGAACTCAGAAATCTGCCTGCCTCTGCCTCCCGAGTGCTGGGATTAAAGGCGTGCGCCACCACGCCCAGCTAGGAAACACTTTCTGTATAAGCATGTGCATTATGCACTACATGTCTTTACATACACATGGCGTTTGTACTTCTCCAGCTTCCTTCATGCTTCAACAGCAATGTTGTTTTTACAGGTGGCTAAAAAAAAATCCCAATACTATCTCTTCTGTGTGTATATATGTGCATGTATGTGTATGTTTTTGTGTGCAAGTGTGTGTGAATGTGTGTATGTATGTATGTATGTATGTGCATGTATGTGCACATGTATGGGTGTATGGGTGTGTATGTTTGTATGTGCAAGTGTTTGTGTGTGTGTGCATGTGTATGTGTGTGTATGAACTGGTACTAGGAACAAAACTCAGGGTCTATTACATGCGAGGCTCTATTATTAAACTACATCCCCAGCTCTTTTTATTTATATTTTCTATTTTTTTCTTGAGATATCACTAAGCTATCTGGACAGGGAGGAGAGGGCCGGGGGGCTTGAACTCTCTATACCTAGGCAGGCCTTGAACTTCTGACCATCCTGCCTCGGCTTACTGAGTGCTAGGGACATAGGTGTATAAGACCACAGCCAGCCCTGTATCTATAATTTGATTCTCCTGGGATGTCTTCAGGAAGGAGTGACTCTGCAAAGGAGCCCCAGTTTCCAAGGTCACCTCCCTCTCTGGGAGGGAGCCCTAAGCACCCAGAATGGTCCCCAGGATGAGATAATCAAGGCACGCCTAAGAAACATCTGGGATACGTGTACACCCACCATTGCTGTGGTCTGTTCTTTGGGATCTCATGCTGGTCCAACATGAATTTCATTATACACTGTACTCATTAAAAAAAAGAGAGAGAAAGAGGTTTGTTTTTGTTTCTGAGTATATACATGTGTTTGTCTGAGTGTATACCATGTATGTATGTGAGGGTATCGTCTCTGGCGTGACTCATGCCTGTGAACTGCCAGAAATGTAGAACTGTAGGGACTGGGAACAGAACTCTGGTCCCTGCAAGAGTGATCTTAACTGCCAGTCCACTTGACTACAGATTGGTTTTTCTTTTTTTTCCTTAATTCTTTGCTCCAAGGTGTGAGCTCTTGAGCATTTAATTGTGCACACTGGTTAGAGGACAGCTCGGGTGTCAGCCTAGCTGGCTTTCTGACTTTCAGGGACCCCTGTGTTCTTCACCTGCGTATCGCTGTAGGAGTTCCCAGAGGGGCACTACTGCACCCGGCTTTACCTGGCTTCCTTCATCCACTGAGGTATCTATCTCCTCAGCTCTGAGCTAAAACCGTCATAAAACTTTAACCACAGGAGGGGCCGCACGTGACCTTATTCTGCAAGCATTTCCTGTTCCTGCCAGCTTGTTTACTGTTTTCTCCCAAACACTGGCTCCCCTCCTTTATTCTCAGTCAAGGGCATTGCTTTGAAATGTTACAGTGTCCGGTGCCCTTCAGTTTCAGGCTTGGCATGAGGGCCTGTGAATTCTTTCATCTGAAACCCTCTTTGGTCTGCCAAGCATACACAAGCCGACAGTCCATCTCTCTTCTAGAACCTGCTGCAAGCTCACCTCCCTTGGAAGCCTTCTCTGGCGACCTTTCACCCTTTTGCTTTCTGTTCTGTGCTACAGATGCAAAGAGGTAGTGGAGATGTAACCTGGGAAGGACCCTTACGACTGTGCTGTGTGGATGTTAATGCTGCTTCTTTCCGTTTGGGGCGGTTTGGCTTTATGAAGCAAGCAGGGGCTCTGGAATCTGTCTGTCATGCACACTCGGGAGATCTTGACTTCATTCCCCTGTCCCCTGTCACCTTGGAAATAATTCTTCCTTCTTGCCAGCTCTTGCCTTCCACCTCGGCTTCTCCAAGAGTGGAAGAACAGGTTTCTTTTACCCTTCCCAAGCACAATAAAGCCCAAACCACCATCCCATTGTGTTCTTGGCCTTCTCTTCTGTCAGGGGAGGATAATTATAGTCCCTTTCTCCTTGTATTCTCGTAGGGATGAAATAAGATCAGGCAGGCTTCCAGAATTGGCACCTGGCAGGTTGCTTTATGCCGGGTTGCTCAAAACCTATTCCGACTACAATTCCTTGGTAGCTGTTTCCTAGGGCTGCAGAGGCCACCTTTTCCATAACTCTCGAAGCGATGGCTGTATTTATGTTTCTCTTCTGCGTGTAGAGGGAGAAGGAGGGAGGGAAACACCTGTTTCGTTGGCGCTGATGGAGGCAGAAGCAATGGTATTCTGGGATCAGGAGCTCTGACGACAAGCTTAGCAGTTCTGAAGTTTCTGGACGGAGGCGACGCTGTCATTTGCTCATTGGCTGGTGCCACAGTGTGTTGGGAGTCATTCTCAGCTAGTTAGTCCAGAGACTCTTTCTTCAACTTTTCATCATAAATCAGCAGGAGAAAAAAAAATCTGTCAACTGCAACTGAGGAAAAAAAAAAACCCACAAATCAATTGTTATTTTAAAACTTTGTTGAAGATGAATGAGGTAAAGGTCCCTGCCACCAAGCCTGAGGACTTGAGTTTGATCCCCCAAACCCTCAGAGGATCAGGAGAGAATCAGCTCTCAGAAGCTGTCCTCTGACCGTCATGCCGCTGACACACACACTCACACACAGAGAGAAAAATATTTTAAAAAATATTTGTTGAAGGCTCGGTGATTACAAAAATAATCATATTTCAGGAAAGAAAAAAATGTATTTGTATTTATTTACTTGTATCTGCATGTGCCATGACACGCTTGTGGAGGTCAGAAGACAACCTCCAGGAGTGAGATCTGAGATCTTTCTTTCTTCCATGTGTGTAATAGGGCTTGGGCCCAGATGTTTAGTCTGGCTGTGCTCCCTAACTACTGAGCCATCTCACCAGCCCTTCATGAAAGAAAAATTTAAATTGGCTACTAGATAGGGTCATGCTAAGTAATTTCTAGATTATTAATGGCTCATAAAACTTTCTTCCTTTCTCTCTTTCCCCCTCTGTCTTTTTTCCTTTCTTTCTTCTCTCTCTCTCTCTCCCCCCCTCTCTTTCTTTCTTTCTTTCTTTCTTTCTTTCTTTCTTTCTTTCTCTCTCTCTCTCTCTCTCTCTCTTTCTTTCTTTCTTTCTTTCTTTCTTTCTTTCTTTCTTTCTTTCTTTCTTTCTTTCTGTGTTTTGAGGCAGGGACTCACTATGTAGCCCTGGCTGTCTAGACCAGGCTGGCCCCAAACTCACAGAGATCCACCTGCCTCTGCCTCCAGCTCAAGTGCTGGGATTAAAGGCATGCACCACCACCACAGCCCAGCTACCATCCCTGGCTCTTAATGGTAGTTTTTCTGTGTATTTATTAATTTATTTTAGTTAATGTGTATGGTTGTTTCACCTATAAGTGTTTGTGCACCACATGCATGCAATTACTGCAGAGGCCAGAAGGGGGTGTCAGATCCCCTGGAACTGGAGTTACAGATAGTGGTCAGCCAGCCAATGTGGGTTCTGGAAGCTCAACCCTGGTTCTCTGGTAGAGAGCAGTCAGTGCTCTTTAACAGCTGAGCCATCTCTCCAGCCTCTTAATGCTGAGTTTTCAATACTGGACTGTCCTAGCTAATGAAAGAAACAATAAAAGGAAGTATATGGTATACAGATGAAGAAAAAAGAAATCAAACTGTGTTTACAGATGGCATAATTGTCTATGCATAACATTGGGAAGAACTGAAAACGAGCTACTCCAAGTAGTAATTATAGTAAGATCAAGGGAGGGGCTCCATGTTCCTGGGTAGGAAGACTCAACATTGAGCTGGAGTTGATGCTCAGAGACAGGGTACCTATCTAGTGTGCCCCGATCCTAGGATTCATCCTAGAAAACAGAATTAAAAAGACTTCTGGAGGGTTCTGCCCAGTGTGTTCAATCAAATACCAACAGAAGTTATTTTGGAGATATTGACACACTGACTCTCTTGTTTTGTTTTTGAGAGACTTCTTTTTTTTTTATTGTCTACTTTATTTTATTACTATTATTGTTTGGTTTTATTTTGTCAAGACAGGGTTTCTTTGTGTAGCCTTGGGTGGCCTAGAACTAACTCTTTAGACTAAGCTGGTCTGGAGCTCACAGAGATCAGCCTGCCTCTGTCTCCCGAGTGCTGGGATTAAAGGGTATGTGTACCACCTCCCAGATGTTTATTTTTGAGATAGGGTCTCCCGTAGCATAGGTTCTCCTTAAACTCTATATGCAGTTAAGGCTAGCTTTGAACTTCTGGTCTTTCTCCTTTCACCTCAGTACACTGAGCTGCAACTCCCAGCTGGGATTAAAGGAGTGATTGCATCACCACATCTCACAACAAGTCCGGTTTTATCCAATCCAGCAATTGCTCTCCATAGCAGTTACCCCAAATCTACCCATGAACATTTAGAATACTTCTACTCAAAATTCTCGGAACAACCCAGGTTTCTCTCAGGAGGTTAAACAGACAAATAAACTGTGTTGTGTAGCGGTTGTTGTCCAAACTGCTTTGGCTCCGAGCCAAACACGTCAGTTAATTTTTGACATGGGGTGACTGGCTCAAAGGCTGGGTACTCCTAAACCTTCCCCTGCTAGCAAACACCCCCCTCCCATACTCCTGAGACTCCTTAATCTTCCCTAGCTACCCCAGGTCCAATTGGGGAAATAGCCAGTAGCCACTTCCCTGAGTTCTCACTTGGTTGGTTGGCTTTCTCTCCTGCAGTTCTTATGTCCCATCCTTCTCCTCTGAGTCATGGTGATCTTCTTTCTTCCTTTCTCCCAGTTCCTAGTCCACAGAAATCCAGAGGTCCTGCTTCAGTCTACCTGCCCAGCTATTAGCCATTGGCTCTTTACTGATTGATCAAAAACCAACTGGGGACAATGACTTCGTGTTTGAGCAAGCAGGTTCCCAATTTGGGGGTCCGGATTAATTCAAAACATTGGGACCAATCCCCAATAGTGATGTATCCAGACCCTGGATCAGTGCTAAAAAGAAACACACTCATCGTGAACCACAAATGCAACGTACAACAGAAACAGGCCAATCTGAAAGATCTGTATACCACCTAATTCCAACTGGATGGCATTATATGAAAGGTAAAAAGATCAGTGACAAAGGTGAGAGAGATGAAGACACACGGGAGATGTTTGAAGCCATGAAACTATACTGTATAACATTCTCCAAAGGGTGGCTGCATGCCATTGTATGCATGTCAAAATCCACAGCGAGTGCCCCAGCAAGCCAGGCATGATCATGCATGCTTGTACTACTCCAATGTCAGAGGCTTTACTCTCTGCTTAGATTGATAGAGCTTTATGGCCAGGTACCAGCCCAATGTGTGAAGCTTCAAGTTCAAACCAAGTGCCAAAAGCCAAATCTTCTTAAAAGACAAAACATTATTTGTGTAAATTGCTTTCTTCTCTGAGCACTGCTAAAACGATTCTGGAGAAAAAAAAAAAACCGTTTAAAAAGAGAGGACCAAACAACGAAGCCTGTGATGTGCTAATTGCTTCTTAGTGGTTCTGAGGGCAAAAGGGTACTGGTAACTGTTTAACACATGGCTCTCAGAAATCGCAACGGAGAACTGCATTAGCCGGTTAATACCGTCTAAATACATCCACCGCAAATGACTGTTCAACACAGACCCGAGCAAAACTGGCTCTTCAAGGCCTAAAATTATCTACTTGAGGCTGGTCAGATCTCTATACAAACAAAAACTTTGATGTCTAGTCTCTGGAAATCTATCAAGCCCTGCCTGTGGCCCACTCTGCTCAGGGGTAACTGCTGGAGCTAGCAGAGGAGAAACAATAACACTGAGATGCCCTTAATAGCTTCTAACTCAGGCAGCCCAAAGGGGGGGGGGGGGAAACCGGAATTCTTTTGCAAGCTTAAGCATTCCAGAAGCAAAGCAAACGTGGAGTTGTGCATATTAACGAGGATTTGGACCATTGAAAGAGAGCAGGAGGGATGAATATTTCAGAAGTTTAAAGGTCTAGCTAGGCATGGTGGCACATGCATATCATTCCAGCACTTGGAAGATGGAGGAGAGAGAGAGGATCAGGAATTTGAGGCCAGCCTGGGCTACACAAAAACAAAACAAAATCTACATGTGGTGGTACACACTCAGAGAGACAGAGGTAGCAGGATAGCTACAAATTCAAGACCAGTCTGATTTATCCAGCAAGTTCTAAACCAGCTGGTCAGAAATACAGAGTGAGACCCTGCCTCGAAAAACAAAAACAACAAAAAAATAAATAAATAAAAAAATAAAAATCAATGTAAAAGAAAGAACTAGCTGAATGGTGCACACCTTTAGTTCCAGCACTCAGGAGGCAGAGGCAGGTGGATCTTCTAAATTCAAAGCCAGGCATGTTTACATAGTGAATGTCAGGCCAGCCAGAGCTACATAGTGAGAGCCCCATCCCCACCCCTCCCCCTCTCCCGAAAAGCAGGCAGGTACAAGCTCTGAGCTCAAATTCCTGGCTGGGTGAGCCTTTGGACTTATCTGCATCTCCGTTTGTCATCTGCATAAGGAAACAACATTATGAAATATAGTGTGGCAAGAGGGTATCCTTGGCCCGCCAGAGACAAGATGCACCCCTGAGAAATTATGAGAAAACCTCTCAACAGGTCTGGTGAAAAAGGGGTTTAATGGGGGGGAGGGAGAGGAAAAAAGACCTGGGGAAGGGTCAGAGGGGATGGATGGAATGCAAACAGGCAGACTGATGGAAGCAGAGCCATGAGGACAGAAAAAAGGGGGCGGGGCAGAGAGGAACAGAGAGAGGGCACTTTCAGAGAACACATAGAGAGAGAACACTGGGGACAGAGCGATCTGGAATGGCGGGGGCACTTTTATCTCTGCACACACCTGACACAGCTGGTGGTGGACTGCAGGTCATGACGTTTAAGCAGCTGCTAGGTCCCTGAGGGCAGGCCAGCCCAATCGCCTGTATGCTAGCTAATAGGCACTGGATAAGCTTCAACATAAGGTTTACAAAGCGACTGGACATGTCTAGCACATAGTAGGTATACTGGTTAATCGCCATTATCAACTTGACTGAATTTGTAGTTGCCTAGGAGACACTCCTTGAGGAGATATCTATGAAGGCATTTCAGAGGGGATTCGCTGGGAGGGGAAAAATTCACCCTGAGTGTGTCCGTAGCACCACCCCAAGGGCTGGGACCCTGGGCTTACTCAAAGGCACCCAAGTACAAAGCTAGATGAGGCCCAGAATTCAACCTGACTGTAGAGACAACATAACCAGCCATAACCATATGCTCTCAATGCTGTGCCTGGCTTGCTATCATGAGCTGTATTTTCTTCCTTACCTGCTTTTGTTTGGCATTTTGTAGCTAACACAGGAGGTCATCCATTGACATGACATTTGTCATTGTTCCTCATGAACTTAAACCCAGATCATCTCTGTAACCACAACAACAAAATCCTGAAGGGTCTCTCCGTGTAGCCCTGGCTGTCCTGGAACTTGAGATGTAGACCAGGCTGGCCTCGAACTCACAGAGATCCTCCTGCCTCTGCCTCCCCTGTGCTGGGATTAAAGGAGTGTGTCACCACCGCCTGGCAAGGACACTCTTCTTTGAGTTTTGTTTTTTTTTCATGATAAATAATACAGAGTTCGGAAAATTTACATGTCATTTGAATTTGATGCCATTTTTGTAATCAGTAGGATTGATTATTTATTTATTTATTTATTTATTTATTTATTTATTTTGTCTGTTCCCAAAGGGGATTGATTCCAAGACTACGAAGAAACTATAACCCATGGATCCTCAAGTCTCATAAGCTGGCAGTGTATGGGCACAAAATGTGCACACATCTTCCAGTGTACCTCCTTCTTGAAAGGGAGAGAGAAACTGGCATTGTGAGTAAAGAGACTCAAACCTTTGTCTGCAACCCTTTAGTCTTCAGAGAAGTCCATTCCTTTATGAACCACTAATTACATCAATAGTAACACGAGAAAAATAATGGCAGGCTTTTACAGAGGGCGATTTATCATGAAACAATAAAGTGATTATAAGTTTGTTATATAAAGCTATGGGTTCTTTTTGTTTTGTTTTGTTTTTGTTTTGTTTTTTGTTTTTTTTTTTTTTTTTTTTTTTTTTTTTTTTGGCTTTGCTTTGCTTTGCTGTGTGTTTTTGTTTTCCCAAAACTGGTTGACTTGAGACCATAAGGAGACATTAATCCTAGAGCTGTATCTCACAGCTCTGGGAACCTTCTGGAACACAAACACTCACAGAGAGTGCAGGTTGGAGGCAAGCTCCTCTTCCACCACATGCCAATTTCATGAGGTGACAGGAATAAATCAAAATGAGGAATCACAGAAGCGTCACAGACCTTCCTTCCCGAATAGTCCACCAATGGGCAGCAGAAAGGAAGCTGGGAGAAAAGGCAGAGGTGTCCAGGTTCAGCTTTCTTCTGGATCTTGTCTTCCCTTCTGCCCCCACACAGATGTCCCCTGTGAATGAACTTGGCTCTGTTGCCAGCAGACCAGAATAGGATGGTCCAAAGGGGCTTGAAAAGAGGAACTCATATTTTCTGAAGTGATTCTTGCTTGACAAGAGTTCAAATTTAGGAAAGAACTGTCTAGCCTTTGATGAATAACCAAGATGCATATGTGACTCAAAGACTGAGCTGATTTCCTTCTGTCCTCTTTTATCTCAATAGGCATGCCTGACTTGGGTTCCTGGTTGCGCTGCATGGCATCTGGGGGTGTGTCCTTTCTTCCTGTCCAGATTCACAAACGACAGGGTCTTTCCCATAACCTGAAGTCCCAGGTGCTTGGAAATATTGCCAAATACTTTTTCCAGTTTTTGTTTTTTTAAAGTTGTAATTGTATCTACTAATTTCAGATTAGGGCATGTACTCACATAATTTGAAATTTCAGAAAAGCCAGAGCATAAAATGAAGTTTGTTCCCCCCATCTTTGTGATTAGTTCCCTTCCCCAGATCTGCTAGTTTCTAGGATGTCTTCTGAGTTAGAGATTTTACACACACTTAAAATAACACGTTCTAAGTAAAAGAAGAAAAAAAAAGCTCTTCAAGGTAAGGTGATTGCTGTCAGAACCTGATCACCTGAGTTTGATCACTGAGGCCCACTTGGTGAATGGTGACAATCAACTATAAATTGTCCTCTGACCACATGTGCACTGTGACACATGGTCACCCACAAAATAAACAAATGCAATAAATAAAAAAAAAAACATTTATGTCTTTTTCTATCTCTTTTTTTTGGGGGGTGGCAGGTTCTCTCTGTTTAGTCCTGATTGTCTTGGAGCTCAGTCTGTAGACCAGGCTGGCTTTGAACTAGCAGAGATCTGCTTGCCTCTGCCTCCCGAGTGTTGGGATTTAAAAGTATACACTACCGTACCTGTTCTTTCTCTACCTCTTATCCTTTTCCCCTCTACATTAATAATACTGTATTATAAGGAAACAGTTTTCATTTTCTCTCTCTCTCCTTCCATTACAAGGAAGGTTCCATGAAGAAAATATATTTTAGTGAGTAGGGGGTTTGCCTTAAGACCTCGGGAATGCTTAGTACTAAGTGCTTCTGGACCCTCCTCAGAATCCCTGTTTTGCTACTTGTCTGTGTAGGGCTGGGATTGGTTGTTCCCTTCATTCTCCCAGTTGGATTTGCGCTTAAAATGAAACAATCAACAACTCTTCTAGGGACAGGAGAGATGGCTCTGTGGTTAAGGTCGCTTCCTGATCTTCCCTAGCACTCAAACTTGGTGGCTCACAGCTGTTGTGTGACAAACCTTTTTGGGGGGAGACCTGAGGCACATGTCTACTCACCACAGGCCAAAGTCCAACTTTGTGAATCCTGAGTTTTATTGGGGTTACTTACAGAAACATGAGCGAGGAGCTACTTATAGGAGCAGAAATGACTCAAAGACAGTTGTATCACCAAAATCCATCCCCCACATTGGTGACAGTTCACTGAATTGGGAAGCTGGAGCACACTGCATAGCCTGTCAAGTGAGTGACTCTGGCCTAAACTTCCAGGCAGCTCTTCCCATCTTAGCTTGTCTGAGTGCAACTCTCAGCAGCTGCTTTTGCTTACTCTGATAGGGAATGGCCTAGTGACTCTTGTCAGTTTCAGGAACTTCCTGAAGCTATTTTAAGTTGTGTACCTGATAGGTTATTTCTTCAATGGTGAAATGAGCCAATTCAAGCCAGGTTAGATTATATTAACGGCAGGTTTGTTGGGAAGTTTCTCTTGGGTGAGTTCACTGGCCCCAAGGATTGAGGCTGGGGGAGCCTCTATAGGCAGGTGGAGTAGAAAGGGCACGCAGTGAGAAAAGAGAAGAAGGAGAGAGAGAGATTGAGAGACTCTAAATGTTATTATATAGGGAGGAGTTTCTGGGGGAATGGCAGCCCAGTCCCTTGGGCTGGAAAGGGTTGGGGGCAGGGTATATCAGGTAGGGACTGAGGGATGCTGGGAGAACCTGGAGGCCAGGTCTGCTTTGATTATGTAAAATATGCACTTCAGTCCCTTGTCCTGAGTCTAAAACCAAACATTATGTTCTTGCTTAAGAAGTTTACCCTCAGGATAGAATGTTTTCATCTGGGATGCAACAGGTACAATAATAACACAACTGCAACTTCAGCTCCAGGGCATCTGATCCCTGCAGGTGCCTAAATAATGTGCTCATACATACACATGTGCTTAGACACCAGCACACACACATATACATAAATAAGAATAAGGTCAATCTTGAAAAAGTTTTACAATTTAGGGCTGGAGAGATGGCTCAGCTGTTAAGAAAAATGCACTTTGAGCAGGAACATAAGGCATGGTGGCCCAGGGTTTTAATCCCAACACTCAGGAGGCAGAGGTAGGCAGATCTCTGTGAGTTCAAGGCATGGTCTACGTTAGTGAGTTCCAGGACAGCCAGAGCTTCAAAGTGAGACCCTGTCTCAGGGTAAAAAAAAAGAAGGAGGAAGAGGAAGAAGAAGAGGAAGAAGAGGAGGAAGAAGAGGAGAGGAGGAGGGAGGGGGAAGGGGAGAAGGGGGAGGAGGTAAGAGGGAAGAGGGAGGGGGATGGGGGAGGAGGAGGAGGGAGGGGGAAGGGGAAGAGAAGAAGAAGAAGAAGAAGAAGAAGAAGAAGAAGAAGAAGAAGAAGAAGAAGAAGAAGAAGAAGAAGGAAGAAGAAGAAGAAGAAGAAGAAGAAGAAGAAGAAGAAGAAGAAGAAGAAGAAGAAGAAGAAGAAGAAGAAGAAGAAGCAGCAGCAGCAGCAGCAGCAGCCTCAGCATGCCCCTTTTGATCATGACCTAAGTTGGGTTCCCAGCCCTGACCCCACGCCAGGTAGCTTACAACTGCCTGTAACTTCAGATCCAGTGATGTCTAATCATCCCCGATCATCCCTCTGTGCCTGAGTACAGATGTCCATAGAGGAGCACTACATATAACTAGAAATAATAATTAATCTTTAAAAAGAATAAAGACAACTCTTCAGGTGAAGTTGGTGGCCACAGAGTTGGGGGACTTGGGGGTGCTTTGGTAAAATCCTCAGTCAAATCTGGCCTCCACTCAAAGAATAAAAACCCGAGGAGGAGGGGACTGGAGGATGAAGGAGAAAGATGAATTTTTTCCCCTCCAGCTTCTAACAGAGTTTTGCAAACAATCGAAGTAATTAAAAGTTCTCAGAAGTGGCCGCTGGTGCCCTTTTGCAGAGGGAATGTGGGCCAAGCATGATATATTAAAAGAGAGGGAGCTACTCCATTGAAGTTAAAAATAATCTTCTGTCACATGGCTAATTTGTTGGAATGCAGCAATAAAGGGCTGTGGGCAGAGGGAGAGCGGGATGCAGCTGGGTAGCTTGCATCAGGCACAGTGCACATACTGGGGACTGTGTTTGTCTTTGCAGAAAGAAAAACAAAAAAATAAAACAAAAAAGCCAACACTATCTTAGCTGACCACACACACACACACACACACACACACACACACACACACACACAGGAGGCAGGAAGCAGGGAAAGTGAGTTCAAGTTCAGAGCTGTGACCTTTGGGCTTATCAGTTGAGTGGGTGAGAACCGGTCACCTGTGCTGGCTGGACATTGATTCACTAAAGGAAGGCCTTCTAGTTTCTCTGCCTTTGAATCTATTTCAAAGGAATAACTGGCCCCAAGGAAACCTTTGATGCTGAATTCCTGGGAAAACCAACCTATAGTGTCTTGAGAGAATAAGAGCTCAGCCCTCACAAATCACGCTTTGCAACGTTTGAGATTTCAAGTTTGTTTTTGAGCCCTAGGGACTGAACCTTGGGCACCCTGCCACTGAGCCACAGCCTCAGCTCTTGTTTTACTTGTTGATTTTCATTCTGACACAGAGTCTTGAAAGATTGCCCAACCGACCTTGAAATCACTCTAGCCAAGACTGGCCTCAAACTTTACAATTCTCCTGTCTCTGCTCCCTAGTGTTCACACAGTAGGACGGAGAAGGAAAATGCTCTGAGCATGGCTTCTGAATTTGTCTCTTGTGATGGTAATAGGATTAGAGAAATTGGCTTGCTCAAAGTCATTCCACTAGCAAATGACAGCACTATAGTCAAAGTCGGAGCTTTGTCTAACCAGGAAAGGTATAATGGTTAGGGGTGTAAGGTTCACAAAGCTTTCGTGTTAAATCTTGGCACTAGAAACTAGAGGGCCCTTAGGCAAGGTGCTAACATTTCCCAATTTGAATCGACTAGCTATAAAATGATTGGAGAAACAGGGCTTGTGATAGAGCTAAGTTGGCAGAGTGCTTGCTTGCCCAAGGTCTTAGTTAGGATTTCTGTGGCTGCCATGAAACGCCAGGGCCTAAAAGCAAGCTGGGGAGGAAAGGGTTTATTCGGCTTACACTTCCGGATCACTGTCCATCCTTGGAGGAAGTCAGGACAGGAGCTCAAGTGGCATTGAAACCTGGAGGCAGGAGCTCATGCAGAGGGCATGGAGACGTGCTGCCTGCTGTCTCACTAAACATGGCTTCTCAGCCTGCTTTCTTATAGAACCCAGGGCCAACAGCCTGGGATGGCCCCGCTCACAATGGGCTGGGCCCTCTGATCACTAATTGAGAAAACACCTTACAGCAGGATCTCATGGAGGCATTTCCTCAACTGAGGCTCCTTCCTCTCTGACGACAAATTGACACACAAAACCAGCCAGCACACACAGCAAGTGCAAAATTCTGGTTTCATTTCCAACACTTCGTAAACTTGGTGTGGTGGGCATTCCAGCAGAAGGATGAGAAAGTCAAGGTTATCTATCCTTGGCTACAGCATGAGCTTGAGGCCAGCCTGGGGTACATGAAAACTTGTTTTGTTTTATGTATGTATGTATGTATGTATGTATGTATGTATGTATGTATGTATGTATATGTGTGTATGTATGGCTTTTCAAGACAAGGCTTCTCTGTGTGATAGCCCTGGCTGTCCTGGTTCTTGATTTGTAGATTAGGTTGACCTTGAACTCACAGAATTCTACCTGCCTCTGCCTCCTGAGTGCTGAGATTAAAAGGCATGTACCACCATGCCAGCTTTTTCTTTTTCTTTTTCTTTTTTTAAAGATTTTATTAATTTTATATATATATGAGTACAGTGTAGCTGCCTTCAGACATTCAGAAAAGGGCATCTGATCCCATTTCAAATGGTTGTGAGCCGTCATCTGGTTGCTGAGAATTGAACTCAAGACCTCTGGAAGAGCAGCTAGTGTTCTCAATTGCTGAGCCATCTCTCCACCCCTCCCCCTTTTTATACAACAAACAGACAAAAACAGGACCATCGGGTAGAATTGTAGCTGTACCCAATTAATGTTGCCCAGAAGATCCCGTCTCGGCGGCACACTCCTGCTACCTGCCCAATGCTTTATATTCTTGAATGACAGACATACACACATAGTCTTTAATTTTTGATGTGCCTAAAAAAGCTCGATGGCTGAGCCACTTCCTAACCTCCATGTGGCTAATTTACCTTCCAATACTCCCAATTCATCATTTACTAAAATCTATATTCCATCTTTGCTGCGCTGGACCCAGTCGGACAGCCCTCCTGGGGCCACTCTTCCCTGGCCCCTATCTGGTGCCTATGCTCTCTGTCCTGTACCTTCTCAGATGTGGCATCTTGGTTCTCCTCTGACATGGCAGCTTTCTCCTTCTTCCTGCTGTGGCCCCTTGCCCAGGAATTCTAGAAGTCCCGCCTCTGTCTTCCTGCCTAGCCATTGGCCGAGGGCAACTTTATTTACCAATCAAGACCAACTGGGGACAGGGTTCCCTCAGTGTCCTAAGGACATGTGGAGTCTCATACAATTTTAGAGACTCAAATTAACATAATACAAACATTAGGCCAAACCCATAACATAGAACGGCTAAAATGTTTGTAAAATTCTTACCGTAATAGCCAACCTAAAATAAATTCTTATTGGAAGGCTAACGAAGGCTGGTAAGAAGGCTCAGAGATAAAGACACTTGCCACCAGGCCCAAAGACTTGGGTTTGATCCCTGGAACCCATTTGGTTAAAGAGGAAAACAAACTTCTGCAAGTTATCCTTTGGCCTCCGAACATAAGCCTTGGTGCAGCCGGCGGTGGTGGCACATGCCTTTAATCCCAGCACTCAGGAGGCAGAGGCGGGTGAATTTCTGAGTTCAAGGCCAGCCTGGTCTACAGAGTGAGTTCCAGGACAGCCAGGGATACGCAGAGAAACCCTGCCTCGAAAAAACCAAACCAAACCAAACCAAACCAAACCAAACCAAACCAAACCAAACCAAACCAACCAAACAAAAAAGCGCCTTGGTACAAATGGGTGAACACTCTCTCTCTCTCTCTCTCTCTCTCTCTCTCTCTCTCTCTCTCTCACACACACACACACACACACACACACACACACGAATGTAATTAGAATAAATAAAAGGTTTGTAGCTACTGTCTTACACATAGTTCTGCACCATCTGGCATCAAATTTGTAGTCTTTTTGTTTTGTTTTGTTTTGAAGATTAATTTGCTAAAAATCCTATTTAGTTTGAGTGGGAATCTGTCTCCCCCTCTCACCTCCGACAATAGCCCCTTCTATATAAAGGAGGAGGCTGGGAAGTTAGGATAGGCTCTCTGTTCTCAGGGAGTACAGACACCTTCTCCAACATTTTCTGCATTCTACTATGCTCGTGTGTCTGGTTTTCCCTCCAGCCATGCGCCCTCTGGCCTGCATTTCCCAAGCCACCGACAAGCAGAGACAGGACCAACATGAAGAAGCCCGCTCTGCTGCTTCAGTTTGGTGGCCGGATCTGCTCGAATCTTCTAGAGTACCTGATCCATTTCCAAGCCTATAATGGACACCACTGTAAAGGGGACTCAATATCTAATGGGAACTTGGGGTTCGTAATCTGAGCCCCCTCTGGGAAGGGGAGGTTAAGTCCTCTGTGTGGGCATACCGTGCTAAGAGCAGAAACCACACGTGTGGTAGCTCGTGGAAAACTGAAACCGATACTTTTTCTGACACCAGACCAGCTTTCACATATGACCAGATGCAGCGTCCACCAAGGTCCTTAAGGACACCCTTTTTACTTTCTTAGCCTTCTGCTCCTCCAGTTACACTATTTGCCCACTGGGTTCCTCTGACAGAAAGCCATGCAGCAGGTGGAACGCCTCACCGTGGCCCTGCTGTAGAGAGCCCTGTGCGTCCAGAACAGCCAGGAAGGGCATGGCGTCCTCGTAAAGGGAGTGGTAGCCTGGCCCCCATTCCCAGCCTTGCCGAGAGCATCCTCTGGACAGACGGCCTTCGGAAGGAGGATGCTTCCTTTCACTTCGTGTGTCCTGGTGTGGGGTGGGTCCCCAGCTAACAGCAGTCAGTGTTCTTCTACACGTAGGGAAGGGAGGGCATAGGAGAAAGTGGGTCGGTGCTGTTCAGAGTTTGCCTTTTCCTGAGGTCTGAGGAGTAAGAGGTTGGGAAGGGGGAAGGGGATGCAGATACACAAGGCTTTCACATTGAAAGGGTTGAGAAGGCTGAGGATGAAGGAGGGATACAACGTCCTCCCTTCACTCTGGTCCACTAATCCTCAGAACCTCTGGCTAAAAAAAAAAAAGTTTAATTAGGCTATAAGATGCCTTCTTGGCCACACACTGCACCATGTTCTCTAAACTGTAGCCTTTATCAGATAAACATCTACTCTTTCTCAACCGACTCTGGGTCTGCTAGGTCCTTAAAGCTGTATTGACAACAGGCAGGCCCCAAACTTGTGACAATCCTCTTGCCTCCACCTCTCCAGCGCTGGGATTGCAGGTGACTGCCACCGTTCCCGGCTGTCGTTTATTAAATGCTTTCTGAAAGTGACCCAGGAGCACAACCCAGGAGCACTCCAAGGTCCTACAGCTTCACCCTCTCTTCCTTCCCCTGAGAGTCCCTAGTGCTAGCGGCAAGGAGCGCTTTGCTTTGGGAATAAGAGACAAACTGGAGGACTACAGCAGGCTCCGAGGAAAGCCATGAAGGAGGCAAGAAGGCCATAGTTACTCACAGCAGCAGGTAAGAGAGCTGGGTTATTTCAGGAGGAGGAGACCAGAAAACAAAGGAGAGAGCCACGTGGAGGGTGTGGCATCCCTGGTATTTTTCCACAGCTTTGCTCTGACTGGATCAGAGACGCAGTTGTCCCCCACCTCTCCTGTTCCACTTTTACATCTGCCACTGGGAAAGGAAATTTGTTCCACTTGTGCCGAAATGTGCAGGAGGCTGGGCATGCAAACCAACCTAAAGATATTTAACAGGAAAAGTTTGGAAAGAGATGAAAATATGCAGAAAAGTACAAAGATGAAGGTTAAAACCAAACAGAAGCTCTCTGCTCTGGGATAGCTACTGTTAACTTTCCTTACTTTCTTTAAAGATTTATTTTTATTTTATGTGTGGGAGTGGTTTGCCTGTATGTATGTTTGTGTGTATATGTGTATATGTGTATGTCTGTATGTATATTTGTATGTATGTATGTGTATATGTGTATGTTTGTATGTGTGTGTATGTATGTATGTATGCATGCATGCATGTGCATGTGCATGTGTGTGTGTATGTATGTATGTATGTATGTCATAGGCTTGCCTGGGGACACTGGAGGCCAAAGGTGGGTGTAGGATTCTTGAGACCCTCCAGTCCAGTCCACATGGTTGTAAGCTACAGTGCGGGTACTGGGAACTGAACTCAGGTGTTGTACAAGAACAATAAATGCCTTCATCCCCTGAGCCACCTCTGCAGCCCCTATTTTATTTTACCTTTTTGAGACAGGGCATCATATAATAGATTCACTATGCAGTAGAAGATGTCTGTGAACTCCCAACCTTTCTGTCTTTCCCTCTCTAGTGTAGGATTACAAGGGTTGGAGCACCACGGCCAATCACTATTCTGATTGATTGCTATCTTTTTTAATTCTCTCTCTCTCTCTCTCTCTCTCTCTCTATATATATATATATTTATGTATATATATACATATATATATATATACATAAATGTTGTGTCCGGCCAGCCGACCACATGTTTTGGGTCCTAGGCTGGAAAGGCATGTTGGAAACCTGGAAGAGAAGAAGGGCTAGGCTGCACAAGATAAGGAAGGAACCAAGACAAAGCTCTCTGCTCAAGGTTCAATTTTTACTATTCCGGCACTCCGTTATGAAGGAAGGGAGAGGGGCCGATTCCCGCCAAATAATCTTGGAGTCCAGTAGCAGGGTGACCACGTGATGGCTTCGGAACAGCAAAGCACTGGGCTCCAGCAGTGGGTGTGGCAGAACGATTGAGCGGCAAGCTCCATCCAGGTGTAAACAGTGGAACCATTCTCTGTTTAGGCCTGGCTGTCCTAGAACTCACTTTGTAGACCAGGCTGGCCTCGAACTCAGAAATCCACCTGCCTCCGCCTCCCGAGTGCTGGGATTAAAGGCGTGCGCCACCACGCCCAGCTTATTCTATATATTTTCAATTTTTGGATTATTCCTACATAGGCAATTGGTCCAAATAATAGGAAACTATAAATAATGTAGATGAACATGGCATATTCCAAAATCTCTTCTTCTCTCTTCTTTTTAAAAACAGGATCTCATTATGTAGCCTAGACTAGCCTCGAACTTCCTTCAGTCTCCTGCATGCTGGATTATAGGCCCATATGTACCCACAGTCTGCCATTTCTCTTAATATTATCATGTATTTGTTCTATGAAAAATATTTTTTTAAAGCTTTCTTTTGTTTTTCAGGCTTTAAAAATATTTGAAATCCATTTGAGAAGAAGGGGCTTAGCTTTCTGACATGATTGTTGGAGATAAAGAACTAAGGTTTCACTGGGCATGGTGGTGCATGCCTGTAATTCCAGCACTCGAGAGGCAGATGTGAGTTTGAGGCCTTGAAGCCAGCCTCTTTTACATAGCAGGCAGGAGAGCCACGGCTGGGGATGGAGGCAGGCCCCAAAGAAGGATTGAGGTTCCCAGAGGTTGCCCTTAGCCATATTTGACCCCTGTTTGTGTGGCCAGACCCTGGGAATAGGACCCCTTGGGAATAGGAATAATTTTTTTAACTTAGCAGACAGCTGTGTTAAGAAAAGGTAGAGAGAGGAGTAACAAAGACCAGGACTCTTTGACGTCTCTCTACCCATCACATCCACGCTTCCCAGGGCCTCTCTGGCTTCAAGAATCCCATCATGGGAACTCGTGAGTGAACAAAGAGTTGAAGAAAATTCCTTATCAGCGGGAGAGTTACTTGATTCAATGTGTTTCCTAATGTGAGTTGGGACAATAGGGGGAAAGAAAGAGAAGAAATAAAAGGTCATTTTCTTTGGCTGCTTTTAATGAATCCCCCCTCCCCCATTGTCATTACCCATCCCTAGTCAGGAAAAGCTCGAGTTTTTTCATGCCAAGAAAAACAGCAGGCAGGAAGAAACAAATTATGACCTTGTTTGTGTTTTGTGTCCTAACTATTTGATTTATAGGCCTTGATCCACTGATTATGGATGAAAGAAAATATTTCAGTGCCTCAACCGTAACCTGAACTTAACCAGGGGTGGGTCTCATGTCCACGGCTAAAAAGTTACGAGGTTGAAACGCTTTGAGAATAAAGGATCAAAGTTTGGGGCCGTCTGTAGGCAATTTTTAAGCTACTCCCAAGGTCAAACTCTTTTCTCACACGCCATCATCACAAAACCCCTCTTTAGACAGTTTGCTGCCTTCCAAAACCTGCTCATTTACAGACCTAGGAAGTAGTTAAGCACCTACTGTGCACCAAGCACCGACTGAGACACTGAGGATCCACATCAAGTCAGAAGAAGATATCTTGTGGTCAGGGGCTCCAGGAGGTGGGGTGGGGGTGGGGACAGAAGGATATATTAGAGAAAGACAGGAGAGCTACTAAGAGGAGGTGGCAAGTCGTGGCTTCATTTAGGTGTTGACGTTGGACCTGAGACAGAATAAATGTATGTGAGGTTGGGGTAAGGTAGGTAGCTATCCTCTAAAATTGGCTCATGAGCCAGGCCTAATGGTATAGATGATGGTATAGATCCAGGCCCTTGGGTAACTAAGGCTTATCACTGCCTGGAATATACAGCAAGATCTTATTGCAAAAACAAACAGACAGACAAACACACAAACTCTACATGAAAATCCTGTATCATGGAGCTATGTCCTCAGCTCTATCGAAACATTTCTAAGCTAAGTCATTAAGTAAAACAAAACAAAACAAAACAAACAAACAAACAAAAAACCATGGCATAGATTGTATGTTTCTCATTATGCTTTTCTAACAAAAAGTCATAAAATGAGTGTATTTGTGTTTTCTAGCATTTGCATTAAGCTTAGAAAAGAAACACACAAAACTAATATGCCGGGCTGGTGAGATGGCTCAGTGGGTAAGAGCACCCGACTGCTCTTCTGAAGGTCCAGAGTTCAAATCCCAGCAACCACATGGTGGCTCACAACCATCCGTAACAAGATCTGACTCCCTCTTCTGGTGTGTCTGAAGACAGCTACAGTGTACTTACATATATTAATAAATAAATCTTTAAAAAAAAAAAAAAAAAACTAATATGCCTTAATATTCACTTACAAATTTTTAAAATGTAAGATTAGGGTAACTCAAAAACATTAGTATTCTGCGTGTCAGGCTGTGCGAACTTGCTTAAACGCACTGTCACTGAGGCTTCATCTTGGTGATTGCTAACACAGCGAATGCTTATGCCTTTGACCCAGAGGTTTTCTTTTTGTGCATTGCATAATGATGTAAGATCAAGGTCACTAACTTCAGTCTCATTCGTGCTTGCAAAAGACTGGAAGCAACCCAAATGACAATCAGTAGGATATAAGTTAGGGTAGATTTACAAGGACTACGAGCACTAGAATCATGCAAAGCTGTGCTTCTGGGTCATTGAACCAGGCATTGTCTCTGCATCAGCAGGGAAGCACTTGGGTGTGCATGTTGGGCCAGGAATTCATACCTCATGTGTGCTAGACATATATGCTCTATGATGGAGATATACGCCCCCCCCCCCCAGCTCTATCGAAACATTTCTAAGGTAAGGAAAAAAAAAAAACAAACAAAACCAAAAACACCATCCAGACTGTGCAATGTTCACTGTCTTTCCTAACTAAAGGTCCTAAAGTAAGCATTCTTGTATTTACTTTCATTGCATTAAGAAGCTTAGGAAAGAAACACAGAGCCCATGTATGACAGTCTGGACCGGGTGAGTGGAAAGGGAAACTGGGTAAAAGGTGACAAAGAGACTTCACTGTATGGCTTTCAATTTTTCTTTCCTTTTTCTTTTCTTCTTCTTTTTTCTGGCTTTGGAATTAACTTAATTACAATTCCTAAGATCAACATTCTGCTATAAACAGAAAAAAATGATGCCTGGTTCTCTATGTACAATAATAAAGCTCTCTTATGATTTATTTATTTTTTTATGCACTGGTGTTTTTCCTCCGTGTGTCTGTGTGAGGGTATCAGGTCCCCTGGAATGGGAGTTACAGACGGTTGTAAACTGCCATGTGGGTGCTGGGAATTGAACCTGGGGCCTCTGGAAGAACAGTCAGTGTTCTTAACCACTGAGCCATCTCTCCTGCCCTCCAAATAAGGTTTCCTCAAGTATTGATTCGCACTTCGTGTTTATAAAGACAAAGCTCTTGATTTTTCTCCTTCTACTAAATAAGACATTTCAAGCCTGTGATTACATTTCCCCGAATGCTCTCCGCTGTGCTTCCCTGTTGGATAATACCTTCGCTTGCTAGCAACTGTCTGAATAGTCAAAATAAGATACAAATGTTTAAAAATCTTGTTACAAATATTTATTCATACTTGGGACATTCCTGTAAAACTACACAGTCATCATGGACCGTATTTTAGTGGACAAAAAAGTTAGAGCTACTTAAAATTTGTCCATTCTAAAACATTTTATCATGTCTGTGATCCCTAGTACTTTAGACCAATAATTAAATTAATATCTATCACTAACACATTTCATGTAAGCTTCTAAAAAGTAAAGACAATCAGGTGATTTCATTAATGAAAAACTAAAACCAAAAACCCTTCAGCCTCAAAAGAAAAATTGTACTTTTATATTTCTTTTCTTTGATATTTTTTTGTAGTGAGACAGGGTCTCACTATGTTACCCTAACTTCAATGGAACTCACTGTATAGACCAGGCTGGCCTTGAATTCTCAGAGTTGTGCAGTGCCACTGGAGGCCCACTTTTATATTTCTTTTTTCTGCTCTCCCCTCCCCTCCCCCCTCCCCTCCCCCTCCCCTCCTCCTTCTTCTCTCTCTCTCTCTCTCTCTCTCTCTCTCTCTCTCTCTCTCTCTCTCTCCCTCTTCTCCCCATCCCTCTCTCCCCAGGGTTTCTCTGTGCATCCCCGGTTGTCCTGGAATTCACTCTGTAGACCATGCTGGACTTGAACTCAAAGATCGGCCTGCCTCTCTCTGCCTCCTGAGAGCTAGGGCACCGTGTGTGCCACCATGGCCTTGCTCTTTGCTCCTAAAAACATCCAATGTCTTTGATAATTTTGATATCAATGTAATGCTTCTATGCTATGACTGTGTTAGAACTTCAATAGCGACTGTGTTGTGGGAACTTCAGCAGTGAGCATAGAGAGCTAAAATGTTGCAGGTCCAAACCCAGAGTTATCTTGGACTAGCTTAGTCTTTTAAATAGCCAACCAATCGCCTTCCTGTTTATGAGATTTAATACTCTTATGATCAAAACTCAGAAACAACTTAGAAGGATCGTCCGTAAGGAAATCTGTGGCACCCGGTGAGGGCTTGCCTGTCTTTGCTTTCAGACACCACCTTCTCTATCATAAAATCCTCAGACTTTGTAGGTCCCTGCTCCTCTTTGGCTTGCCCCAGCGTTGACTCTTCTATTTATACTCGAGAGGCTTAGAACTGCTGAGTCATAGCCCTTACAGCCTTTGCCCGCCCTCAAGGACTCTATTGCAGCCTTCTGCCAACAGCCTTGGGCTTTGTTCTACAGATGGGGCTCTCTCTCCTTTCTCTCTGTTCTCTCTCTCTCTTCCCCCTCCCTCTTCCTTCATTAAGTTACTCCCTCTCACCCCCCCTCCCCTCCCCCTCCCCCCTCCTGCCCTCCTCCTTTCTCCTCACAAAAGGGGAGGCATATCAAGTTGAAGGAAGACTAGGCACATCTTTTTCTATTGAGGCTAGACAAAGCCGCCCAGTTGGAGGGAAAGGGATCCAAAGGTAGACGAAGTAGTCAGAGACAGCTGCTCCTCACACTTTAGGAGTCCCACACGAAGAACCAGCGTCACAACCGTTACATACAGGTAGAAGGTCTGGGTCCATTCCACGCATGCTCCCTGGTTGGCAGTTCAGTCTCTATGGGCTCAGGTTAGTTGATTCTGTAGGTTTTCTCCTAGAGCCCTGGACCCCTCTGGCTCCTTCAATCCCCACCACCCCTTCCATAGGATTCCCCAAGCCCCGCTCAATGTTTGGCTGTGCATCTCTGCATCAGTTTCTATCCATTGCTGGGCGAAGTCTCTCTGATGACGGTTATGCTAGGCGCCTGTCTACAAGTGTAGTAGAATATCATTAATAGTGTGTCGGGGATGGGGGTGGGGGTTGGGGGCCCCTCCCTCTCCTGGCACAGGTCTCAAACTGGACCAGATGTTGGTTAGCCTACCCTCCACCCAGGGTTCTGTCCCCTCTTTTGTGGCTTCTAGTTTGGAACTCTGTTCCTCCTCCCTTCCCCCTGATAAAGCCCTTCGTTTTCGGAGAACCCTGTTCCCTGTGCTGTGATTTCAGAACTGGGTTGGGTGTTCCTCCGGGCTTGGAACTTACTCTCTTGTCTCGATCCACTGATTTCCTAAGATGCTAGGATCTCAGCTGTGAGTTTGGGCACAAAGACATGTCTACATTCTCTCTCTTTTTCCAGACCCATTTGCTTTACTAAACATTTCCTCCCCAGTGGTTGGTGTTCCTGCTGCTTACACAGTTCTTCTTCCTCTTCCCTGTGACCTGCCTTTCTCTGGCTGAGATAGAACGTTCTTCTCCCCACCTTGACGCTCCCTTCTGGCTACGTGGGCTTTGTTTGTTTGTTTGTTTGTTTGTTTGTTTGTTTTGTCTGCCTTTGCTGAGTGTTCTGAGCCCAGTCTGATGTCATTAGGCTCAACAGTAAGTTCCCAAGGAGGTTGGTAAATGTAACTGTTGGTAAATGTAAATGCTACTATGTCTCATAATATTAAAAATAAAATAAAGGACAAGGAAAAGCAAGGAAGAAAAGAGACAGTTAGAAGGCTATAGGAATGAAAGCATCTTTAGTGGGAGATAGAGAGATGGCTCAGTGGCTGAATGAGCTTACTCAGGACCTGAGGTTGGGTCCCAGCACCTATGCTGGGTGGCTCACAACCGCTTGTGACTCTGGTTTGAGGGGCTCTGACACCTTCATCTGGTCTCCAGTGACACCCACACACATGTTCACATCCTCACACATCCATGTTAATAAAAAAATCCTTAAAAGAGATGTTTTTAATAAAGGAGGAGTTCTGTATGAGACTTTGTCCAAAGCTAAGGTGGCTGGGTGTTTCCAGAATAGAAAAAAAAAGTTAAGGAAGCTTGAACAAGGAACCAAAGTCCTAAATTACATGAGGTATGTAAAAGATAAGACCACAGGACATATGTATAATAATTAAGGGTTATTAAGAATATCTAAGGTCAAAGTTCAACTTAAATCAATAGAATTCCCTTGTTATTGATTTTTTTCTTTAGTAGCATTTGTGAGTACCATCTTAAAAAGTAAGAATATATGTCCTAGCCACATTTATTTAAATGTGCTTAGATTTTGCACGAGCTTTTAGGTACCTGATAATCATATGTGAAGGCCTGTGTCTGCATGGACAGAAAGGCTAAAAGGGACAAAACTTAACCCTTGTTCTTAGGTCCCAGAGGACTACAGGACATATCTTAAAAGATGCCAAAGCTCTGGTAAGTCACCTGTCTTCCTGTTCGGAGATGCCTTGGGACTCCTCCAAACTGGATGCTAACCATTGTACATTCTGCTAAGAGGAGAGTCAACAAAAAAGGATTTGCCCGCTGTGCTCCCAAGGAGAGCCTCAGTCAGTAAGGCCTTGACTAATTCTCAACTGAAGACACGTTAGTTAAAAAAAAAAAAAGGGGCTCATGAGGGTTCTTAGCTCAGTGGCTAAGAACACTTGTTGCTCTTGCAAAGGACCTGGGTTCTGTTCCTAGCACCCACAAGGTAGTTCGCAACTGCTTGTAACTCTGAGGTTCTGAGAAACTCACACATTCAGGCAAAATATCAATATCCATAAAATAAAAATAAAGAAATTATTTTAAAAAATATACAACAGCTACAAAACTAAAGTATCCTTTAAAAGAGATGAAGGATCGGGCCCTTAAGGTTCTCCCCACTAAATCAACCTTGATTGTGTGTTACTGATGAACCAGGTGGAGAATTGAAGCCTCCCCAGCTGTAATTAGAGGAGAAGACTCATGCTTTTCCTAACTGTAAATGAAATATTGTTTGCAAAATCCTGATAATTCTGCTAATATCTCCTTTGCTTTACAAGGTCTACAAAACCACATCAAACACCCTCACCTTGTTGATGGACAGCTTTGGGATTAAATCTCTGCATCTTGCAGTAAGGGTGGATTGTATCCTTTAGACTCTCGATAGTGACCAGATTAATCTTTGGACCTTGTGTTACTTGCTTCTCTGTTACAATCTCACTGGTGGGACTATTAATCTTTGGACTTTGTATACTCAGCTGGTTCTTAATTTTATTTACTCTTGCTGACAGCTAATCCACATTTAGCTGATCGTGTGGCAATCTAACTCTGCCCATCTGGGTCCCCTAGGTTGTCCTTTAATGCCCGGAAGTCAGCGACAGTGGACACCCTAAATCCTTATGTGTCCCAGTTTCAGCAAGAAGTTTTCTGATTGACTTAAGGTCCATCTGCTGAGTGGTTTTAGGGTCTCAACTCTTTAGGGGAAATGTGACATAGGAAGATGGATATTGGTTCGCATGGGTGGGGGCTCCTCTGACATTTGGACCGTTTCACTCAGAGTCTGAAGCGCCTCTGCCTTCTGTCTGCTCTGTGGCTGCTCGCCGACCTTCATTACTGAAACTGCCTGTGTCCTAATTAAAAAAGCATGGTTTCCTACTCTTGTCTTTTGTGTCTTAGAGAACATCACTAGAAGTCATGTTGACAACATCCTTTCCCAGAATTGCTGATACCGGAGACAGTCGTCCCCCCACTGCTCCCATGAAGAAGCTACCCTTGTCCATTAGGAAAGAGCAACAAGGCCGGGCGGTGGTGGCGCACGCCTTTAATCCCAGCACTTGAGAGGCAGAGGCAGGTGGATTTCTGAGTTCAAGGCCAGCCTGGTCTACAGAGTGAGTTCCAGGACAGCCAGGGCTACACAGAGAAACCCTGTCTCGAAAAATCCAACCACCCCCCCCCCCCAAAAAAGGACAAGACCCAGGACTGTGAGCCAAGGCATTTTGTAATGTTCCTCTGTTTGGGTTAAATGGAGATAATTTACATTTTTAGGACTAACTTGTTTCTCTAGATTCTTTGAGGTTCATGCTTTATTAACCTCCAGTAACAGCCAGCCGGGAAAGATGTTTATCAGTCACCTAGTGCTCTTTAACTGCTTCCCCACCCCCAGCCCAGGGAGCTTTTCTAGCTCTTTGCCACCCCTTTTGTTATAAAATTGCAAGCTGTGACTGCCACTCTGCCATGTGGTCTGGACGCTGTGAGCCCTGGCCACGCTGATGTCCACCTGTCTCTCTATGGCGTTAGAAACTCTTCTAATAATCCCTAAAAGGACACTCTGTCTCAGAGCCTCCTTTTTAATCTGAAACCCCAAACCCTTTCCTGGGAATCAAATCAAGAACTTTGTCCATGCTTGGTAAGCATTCTACTACTGAGCTATATTCCCAGCCTGCTTTTGGTCAAAATTTTTTTAAAAGATTTATTTATTATTATACACAAGTACACTGTAGCTGTCTTCAGACAGTCCAGAAGAGGAAGTCAGATCTCATTATGGGTGGTTGTGAGCCACCATGTGGTTGCTGGGATTTGAACTCAGGACCTTTGGAAGAGCAGTCAGTGTTCTAACCTGCTGAGCCATCTCTCCAGCCCCTGGTCAATTTTTTAAAAAGACTTATTTTTATTATTTTAATTGTGTGTATGGAGGAGGGGGTGTCTGTGCACACAGATGCAGGTGCCCACAGAGGTCAGAGCTGTCAGATGTCCTGGGTTAGAGGCAGTTGTGAGCCACCTGATGTGGATGTTAGGGATGGAACTCAGGTCCTCAGTAAGAGCAATATATGCTCTTAACCACCGACCCATCTCTTCAGCCCGTATTGGTTAGTTTGAGATTTAAATCTATTGGGCAAGTAAGATGGTTCATGGCTATGGTAAAAGCACTCGCCGCCAAGCCCGATGGCCTGAGTTGGATTCCCAGGACCCATATGGCAGAAGCCCAGAACCAGCTCCTGCTTGTAATTACGTACATTTATTCGGTGTGTATGTGTGTTAATGATGAGTGTGAGTGAGCGCAGGTGCATGCCTGTTCTAGATGATGACACAGGCAGTTGATTCTCCTTCTACCATAGCTCTGAGGATCAAACTCAGGAACTCAGGTTTGTGTAGCAAGCACTTTTACCTGCAGATCCAGCTCTCCCTCCTGGTTAATTGATCTTCTGTAGAATAGTGAGAAGCCTTTACAGAATCTATAAGTACTTTACATTAGATATAAGACTTCCCAACATTCCCCCCCACCCCACCCCTTTTCCTTTCCTTTTGTTTTTGTTTTTGCTTTTCTCTGTGTAGTCCTGGACCTCACTCTGTACACCAGTCTGCCGTAGAATTCTCAGAGATCCCCTGCCTCTGCTTCCTGGGTGCTGGGATTAAAGGTGTACGCCACCACTGCCTGGCTATGAGCTGTTTTCTTGAGAGTATTCTTTGAAGAACTATTTTTTAAAAAATAATTTTGACTGGGCTGGAGAGATGGCTCAGTAATTAAGAGCACTGATTGTTCTTCCAGAGGCCCTGAGTTCAATTCCCAGCAACCACATGGTGGCTCACAACCATCTGGTGTGTCTGAGGACAGCAGACGTAAAATAAAGAAATCTTAAATACTTTTGACTGTGTTGGGTCTATGAGATGGTCTAGCAGATAAAAGTGCTTGTGGCGCAGTCCTGATCTCTAGACCCCATGGTGTAAGGCGGGAACTAGCTTGGCATACACCACACGCCCACACCCGTATGCACGTAGCACACATCACTCTCACACAAAAGTAATAATAAACAAAGAAAATGTAATATTGACGAGGCTCAAGTTATTTTTTGCTCTTGCTTTTTTTTTTGGCTCTTGCTTTGAATTGTCACAGTTGTTTTGAGAGAGGCAGAGAGAGAGAGAGAGAGATTAATCAACTCTCTATTTTCTCATGGAAGATGGAGATTAATGTTAGGTGTCCTCTGTTTTTTCCCCGACCTTATTTATTGAGACAGGGTCTCTCATTTACCCTGGGGCTTGTTGTGTAGATTAGAATGGCTGGCCAGTGAGCACCTAGCATCTGTCTGACTCCTCCTCCTCAGTGCTGGAATGATAGTCGTGTTCTCACAGGGTCTGTCCTTTTACGTGAGTTTTGAACTCAGGTCCTCATGCCTGGATAGCCAGAGCTCTATCCACAGAGCCATCTCCCCAGCCTGCTTCCCTGTTTCCAAACTTTGAGTTAACACAGTTGTGTTTATTTTTTCTTGTACTATACTTAAGTCTTTGGTTATGTTTGGATTTTAGCTTTATTGCTGTCTTGGAAAAACTCATAGCAAAATGTTTAATTATTAGTTTGTCCAGACACCATAGAAGGTCACCTTTCCTCTTTACTGTTTCCATGTCTGATTTGAAGAGACATTTCCATCCCACCATCTGTTCTAGTCTAGTTCTTTTCAGTGCTGAGGAAGACCCAAGGCTTCACCATTGATAGTTAAAGAGCTCTATTGTTAAGCTATAGTCTCAGCTCTCTCTCTATCTATCTATCTATCTATCTATATATATATATATATATAAAGTTAAGGACTGGAGACTTGGATCTCAAGAACCCACATGACAGGAGGAAAGAAACAACTCCCATCAGTTGTCATGTGACCATATGTGTGCCTATAAATGTGCATACATACACAGAGAGATAAATGCTTAAGAATTAAACAAATATTGTGAGACAGGATACTATCACTTGGATGTGAGTTGTTCCCCACAGGTTCATCATTGGAGCACTTGGGCCCAGCCAGTGGTGCAATTTAGGAAAGTTGTGAAATCTTCAAGAAGTGGAGCATGAATAAGGAAGTAGGCTACCAGATTATGAAACAAGGCATTCCAGGGACCTGGGATTTCTCCCAGGAATTCCATGCACTGAGAAGAAAAAGACTGAAGCCTTCCCACAGGCAATAGGGAAAACTTGTGTGCTGGCTTGTTGTATGTCAATTTGACAGAAGTCATCTGGGAGGAGGGAGCCTCAATTGAGAAAATGCCTCTGTAAGACTGGCTTTGGGCAAACCTGTAGAGCACTTTCTTTTTCTTTTTTCTTTTTCTTTTTTTTAAAGATTTATTTATTTATTATATAAGTACACTGTAGCTGTCTTCAGACACACCAGAAGAGGGTATTAGATCTCATTACAGATGGTTATGAGCCACCATGTGGTTGCTGGAAATTGAATGCAGGACCTCTGGAAGAGCTCTTAACCACTGAGCCGTCTTTCCAGCCCCCGAGCATTTTCTTAATTAGAGGTTGATGGGGGAGAGCCCGGCCTACTGTAGATGGTACCAGTCCTGAGCTAATGGTCCTGGATTCTGTAGAAAAGCAGGCAGGACAAGCTATGAGGAGGAAGCCAATAAGCAGCACCCCTCCATGGCCTCTGCATCAGCTTCAGGCGTGCACCATCACTGCCTGGATTACTTTTCTAATGTTCTTTACCAGTCAAAGCTAGGTCATGACTCTCTGGGTTGAAAGGCTCCTCTCCAAAAAAACCCCCAAAAGCTCATCCCTGAAGGGCAATTTTGCATCAGCTCCTGTCCAGCACCCCACTCACTGCCTTTTTTTCTAACAGAAGGAGAATGCATCCCATTGCCCACCTGGGATGCATTTCTTTAGTCTTTGCTTCTTACTCTTTCCCGGGGAACCGATTGGGCTTTGCCACGGAGACTTTCTGTTTGAATTCTACTTTTTATACAAAAATCAATAAAATAGTCTTGCAAAATAAATAATGATTCTCGTGGGGCAGGATCTCACATGATACATGCTCTGAAATAAATTACAGAGCATGCGTGTCAGGACCCGGCAGATGGCGTGGAGGGAGTGGGTTCAGATCTCTGTGACTTAACGGCCCGGGGAGAGGATTGCCTACTACATAACAGTAACAGTACTAAAATATTGATGTTCAAAGTGTTTCAAATGGTTCTGTCTTCCTCCGAATGTCACTTAAGAAGTGGACCCCTCTTATAATGTCTAGAAAGTATAACCTCCCATAGAATTCTGCCTCCTGATCTTCCGGGATGTGAGCAAGCTCTAACTGAAGATTTTAGCAGGCACTGTACTGAGAATTTTAATGGCCAGTCTGCTGCTGTGGCTCCTCTAAATACTTTTCAAAGAGCTTGAAAAAAAAAAATTAAAGCAGCCAGGGAAAGAAAACTATAGATTTTTCATGAATACATGGATACAGAGACTCTGTGGAACATTAACAGGACTCAAGAAGGCTGAGCCAGTAAAGGCTCTTGCACCCAGAATGGGTGACCTGAATTTGATCCCTCAGATTTACAGGGTAGATGGAGAGAATCGATTCCTGCAGGTTGTCCTCAAAACTAAATACTATATATATATTGAGAGTCACTTGTTCTGACGTCCCTTTCAGGCTGTTCACTTATCAAGTATGTTTTCCCTGCTTTTGACCGTAATCTCTAGAAATTAAATTACATACGCACACACATGTACATGCACATTCACATGTATACACACAGAGGCGGGGCCACACGTAGTGTGTGCCTGTTTATGAGTCTATCTTTTTATTTCTTTTGGAGGAGAACTGGTTTCTTTGGATTTTTTTTCCTTTGTTTTGAGCCCAACAACAACAACAACAACAACAACAACACACACACACACACACACATTAGGGGCCAGAGAAATGGCTCAGCTTATAAAAATGCTAAAGCTTGATGCTTTGAGTTTGATCTTTGGATTTTACATGGTAGAAGGAGAGAACTGACCACTACAGGTTCTCCTCTGACCTCTATAGGGACCCCTCCCCACCCCCATAAGCAAGTCAATGTACTTTTTTTTTAATTAGGTATTTTCCTCATTTACATTTTCAATGCTATCCCAAAGGTCCCCCATACCCCCCCAATCCCCTACCCACCCACTCCCCCTTTTTGGCCCTGGCATTCCCATGTACTGGGGCATATAAAGTTTGCAAGTCCAATGGGCCTCTCTTTGCAGTGATGGCCGACTAGGCCATCTTTTGATACATATGCAGCTAAAGACAAGAGCTCCCGGGTACTGGTTAGTTCATATTGTTGTTCCACCTATAGGGTTGCAGTTCCCTTTAGCTCCTTGGGTACTTTCTCTAGCTCCTCCATTAGGGGCCGTAAATGTACTTTTTAAAGGTGGAGCTGATGCAGATTTTCCATAAGCCCTAAATTCAACCACGTATAACTTTCTGGATTTTTTTTTTGGAAATCTTACTGCCTCACAAATTTTATAATAGGGTCTGTGGGAGAATGGCGATACAAGAAGCAAGCTCTTTGCTCTGTGTTTCATTTTCACTGTTTTGTAGGGATATGCAGTTTACAAATCTGTGTGCTCACTCCTACATGCACAAGGAAGCTGGAGGAGTGGTCACGTGTCTTCATCTGTCATTCCTCTTCAGGTTCCCTGAAAGAAAGTCTCTCCCTGAACTTGGGGCTTGCTGTTTTCAGCTCTACCAGATGGCCAGCAAGCTCTCAGGAGCTGCCTTCCTCCACCACCACCCCAGAACTAGAATTACAGGCATAGGAAGGCCTGCCGGGCTTTTACTGCCGAGGGAGGGAATGGTTAAGTCGTCACTTTTGCTCAGCAAGTGCTCTGAGTCTCTACTGTGGTGCCTTTCCCCTGTGCTGGCTGGTTTTGTGTGTCAATTTGATGCAGGCTGGAGTTATCACAGAGAAAGGAGCTTCAGTTGGGGAAATGCCTCCATGAGATCCGGCTGTAAGGCATTTTCTCAATTAGTGATCAAGTGGAGAGGGCCCATTGTGGGTGGTGCCATCCCTGGGCTGGTAGTTGTGGTTCTATAAAAGTGCAGGCTGAGCAAGCCAGGGGAAGCAAGCCTATAAAGAACATCCCTCCATGGCCTCTGCATCAGCTCCTGCTTCCTAACCTGCTTGAGTTCCAGTCCTGACTTCCTTGGTGATGAACAGCAATGTGGAAGTGTAAGCTGAATAAACCCTTTCCTCCCCAACTTGCTTCATGGTCATGATGTTTGTGCATAGAATAGAAACCCTGACTAAGACAATGGCTTATAACCTGCAAGCATAATAAACCTTCTACTTCTCCAGCTGGTTTTGGTCAGTATTTATGAGAGCCATCAGAGCAAACTACAGTACATAGTTTGTGTAATTAGGAACTTAGGTTATGGAAAGTAGACATGGTGGTGTCCTTTTAAGCCAGCACATGGGAGGCAGAGGCCTCTGAGTTCCAGGACAACCAGGCTTACATACTGATACATTTCTAAACAAACAAACAAACAATAAAATATTAGTGAAAGAGGTTGCAAATAGTTTACAGAGTCATGAGTGCTAGGTTGTGAAGTAACACCGTGAAACATTTTAGGATGATCAGCCTCTTAGTTTTCACCGCAATTAAAGAGAAAGGCTCGCAACCTTGCACATTAACTTAGAATTCCAAATTACCTAGACTTTTAGCAAGGGTCATTTGAAGTAAATCCTATTTTAGGCCATTTAGAAACTAAAACAGTGTAGATGAGCCCTGATCACTGAAGAATTCAGTTAGAGATTGTTTTGTCAGTAGTGGAAGAAACTTAGGACATCTACCCTTGCCCCAACTGCTGTCCTAAGGCCTTGTACCTAAGAGCCATGGAGTCCAACGCCACTTGTGATTTACACAGTGGATTGCTGGGCTCACGCCTCTCTTAGCACACTCTCTTTAACACACATCCCAAACCTCTGGGCAAGGAAGGTAGAGGTCACCACACCCATTTTAATTGTTGAGCCTTTTGGAGCCTAAAGGGAACCAGTCTGGGGGACAGCAAAGCTTGTAACCCCGGGGGCTGCAATTCTGGATGGGAAGATCAAGGGAAAATGCGGGTCCGTTCATTCGGGGACCCAGGGTGGCAGGAAGGGAAAAGAGACGCTGGAAACCGGCTCTTTTCTTTTAGGGCCGGGCCTGCCCATGGGCCGAGCAGAGAGAATGCTCTCCTGTGGTGACACTTGTCACCCGGCCACGTTTAGGCGCTGGTCCAAAATCACGATATCTGATTGGCAAGGTTGGAGGGGCTGGTCGACGCCGATTGGCCAGTCGGACGTCGGACCAGGTTTACCCGGTTACGGAAGCCGAGGAGGACCCAGCGCGGGCCGGCAAGTCAAGGAAGTTAGCGGTGGAAGCCCAGATAGCGGCGGAGAGGGCTTCGGATCCCATGGCGACCCCGGAGGCCAGCGGCAGTGGCGAGAAGGTCGAGGGCTCCGAGCCCTCCGTCACCTACTACCGGCTGGAGGAGGTGGCGAAGCGAAACTCGGCGGAAGAGACGTGGATGGTGATCCACGGGCGAGTCTACGATATCACCCGCTTCCTCAGCGAGGTGCGGGCCGGGGAGGCGGGAGGCCTCCGCGCGCTGCCGGGGTGGGGGTGGGGAGAGGCCACGCGTGGCTGTCCGGCGCCCGGAAGGAACCGTGACCCTCGGAGGGGCTGCAGTCTCAGCCTCGACTGACAACGTGCGTTTCTCAATGCATGGAGCACTTGCAGGATGCTAGATCACACGCCAGGCCATCAACCCGTTTCCCATAAAGAGAAACTGAGGCTCACGGAGGCCGGGAGCTCTCAAGGGCACACACTTAACGACCTAATCGAGCCCAGTTCAGAACTGCTCCTTTCCAGGAAGTATGCCTTAGAAAGCAGTGCTTTGGGGGGCTTTTATTTTCTAGAGGAGAAGGCAGTTTTTTTAAAAAGTAAAAACAATTAAATTTTGTATGTGGGGGGGGTGGGGGTGGGGGTGGGGGCATCTGCATCTGCGTTTGGTGCCAGAGGTCAGAACCCCAGGAGCTGGATAAGAGGAGGTTGTGAGCCTCCTGATGTGGGTGTTGGGTACTGGATCTTCCGAGAAAACAGAACATGTGCACATGTGCTCTTATCCAGTGAGCTGAGATTCCTCCCACCCCTGTTCCTGGTTAGGCAGTAGAGTGTGTGGGGTGTGTGTGTGTGTGTGTGTGTGTCCGTGGAACTTTTATGTAGAGCAGGCTGGCTTCGAACTCAGGGATCCTTCTGCCTCTGCCTTCTGAACGCTGGGGTTAAATGTGTGGGCCACCAACACCTGGCTTTCAACCCTTTTGTTAGTGCTTCAAATCAAATCTTATTACTCAAGATCTCTTTGAGACTGTTGGGCCACAGATAATTTTCCTCTTTGTGACAGGGCGTTTTTCAGCTTATTACATAGTCTCTGTAGACCTTGAACTTCTAATCTTCCTGTATATGCCTTTCTAGGGATCAGATCGCTCATGCTTATTAGGCAAACACTGTCAACTATATTACACCTCTAGCTGGGGTTTGACAAGTGTATTTGACCATGTAGTCACTACAGTAAGGAAAAAGAACATTTCACCCCACTAAGATGTTACTCTCTTGTTCCTTTGCTGACTGTCAATCTTTTTTTTTTTTTTTTTCCAAGACAGGGTTTCTCTGTGTAGCCCTGGCTGTCCTGGAACTCACTCTGTAGACCAGGCTGGCCTCAAACTCAGAAATTTGCCTGCCTCTGCCTCCCAAGTGCTGGGATTAAAGGCGCCACCACTGCCCAGCCTAAAGATTCTTTTTTTTTTTTTAAAGATTTATGCATTTATTTATTATGTGTAAGTACACTGTAGCTGTTTTCAGACGCACCAGAAGAGAGCATCTGATGTGAGCTACCATGTGGTTGCTGGGATTTGAACTCAGAACCTTTGGAAGAACAGTCAGTGTTCTTAACCACTGAGCCATTTCTCCAGTTCTTGTTTTCTCTCTCTCTCTCTCTCTCTCTCTCTCTCTCTCTCTCTCTCTCTCTCTTTTTTTTTTTTTTTTTTTTTGGTTTATCGAGACAGGGTTTCTCTGTGTAGCCCTGGCTGTCCTGGAACTCACTCTGTAGACCAGGCTGGCCTCGAACTCAGAAATCCGCCTGCCTCTGCCTCCCGAGTGCTGGGATTAAAGGCGTGTGCCACCACGCCCGGCTTTTTCCTCCTTTTAAAACAATGTTTTTTTGGCTTGAACCCAGGGCCTTAGATGAGTACAGGGCAAACACTGAACCAAACCCCTTATGCCCCCAGCCTAGCTGTTTGCTGTATCAATTGTTATTTTGAGATAGGATCTTATATAACCTAGAATTCCTGGTTCTTCTTCCTCTACCTCCCAAGCACTAGAATTATGGCTGTGTAATGTCAATCTTGGGCCAACATTTTGTTGTTGTTTGTTTGTTTGTTTGTTTGACACAGGGCCTTTCTACACAGCCCTGGCTGTCCTGGAACTCACGATGTAGACCAGACTGGCCTCGAACTCACAGAGATCTGCCTGCCTCTGCCGCTTGAGTGCTGAGATTAAAGGTGGCCCAGCTTCATTTTTAAATAACTGGTTGAGAGCAACATAGATAGACGTAACTATTATATTAATATGGATACCAGAAACAGTTTCTGTGACATTCTGATCATATATAATTGTCTGATGAGTGATGGAGCCTAGCTTAGAAGATTCCTTGATTTCTTTTGCCCATATCTTATTACTTCAAAATACTAGTCTTAACACTTGTTTTCTGGTATTTGTCTTTTAATACATTTACTGTTAAAGCATAGTATATAGACAGTCCATGTCCCAGAATTTCTTGATTGATTGAGCATAGATAGTGGGTTCGGAAGGACCCAGATAAGGGGACATTGCCAGCCTATTTCACCATGTTCTGATAAAGCTAGAGATATCTTCTAGGCAAGGCTTTCCTTAAACTTGAGATACAGATCTTTATCTGTGGTTAGCTATTTCTTTTATTATTGTCCTTATTGTTTAGACATGGTCTTACCTGTTGTCTAGGCCACCTCTTTGGTGCCCAGTCTGGCCCTGCATTTGTGGCAATCCTCCAGTGTCACCTTCCTCAGTGCTGAGAGGACACACTTGAACCACCACGCCGAGCTTGCAGCTGCCTGTTCCAAGTTAACTTGTTCCATTGTCTTTCACCCCGTCCAAGCTTACTCATCCATCTGCTTACTCGAATATCAAATCACTGCTTGGTACCAGCTACTGTTTTAGGTACTGAGGACACAGTAGTCAGTAAATACCTGTGCCATCTAGAGTAGGGAGCAGACAGCAAACAGAAAGTGAATGAATTGTATCCCACGGTTAGAGGGTAGATGGGTGCTAAGAGGATGGTGTAATCTGTGTATGTGGTGAGATCATGAAGAAGGAGGTTGACTTTTTTTTTTTTTTTTTTTTTTTTATGAAGGCCAGAGAGAATGTCATGGTGATGCCTTAAGGCCAGGAGTAAAATGAAGGAGTTATCCACGTGGGTGTCCATGTGAATTCTGGGGAATGGCAAGGGAAGTCTTGAGGTAGGAACATGGTATGTTTGAGACAGTCAGTGGTCGGATAGTGGCACATGATGAGATCAGAACGATCAGAGGGACGATCTCGTCTTAGGATGAACTTTTTTTTCCGATGAATTTTTGTTCTCAGATGGAAAAATTGCTGAGACAGTCCTGAGGTGCTATGATTTAATGATTAACTGAGTTGTTCTGGCAGCACCATTGAGAAAGCAACAATGGAGGACTAAAGTGGAATTGAAGAGCTCAGTTACGGAAGACGTAACTAAGGCAAGAAAGAGTGGCTCGGGCCAGAGTGGTTTCAGTGTGGGCAAGAAGAATTGCTGCCTGTGTGTGCACTGATGTTCTATGATGCAGTGGATTCCAGATGTGAAAGAAGACCCTGCTGAGGATGATCCAGGGTTCTGGGCTCTCGGGACTCAGCAGGCAGGAAGGCTGCTCTTAGATGAGATGAGAAAGACCTGCGTCTGTCTCCTTCCAGTCTGGAGTCACTTGGGGATTAGTGAGGGCCTCTTTTTTTTTTTTTTAAAGATTTATTTATTTATTATATGTAAGTACACTGTAGCTGTCTTCAGACACACCAGAAGAGGGCGTCAGATCTTGTTACGGATGGTTGTGAGCCACCATGTGGTTGCTGGGACTTGAACACTGGACCTTTGGAAGAGCAATCGGGTACTCTTACCCACTGAGCCATCTCACCAGCCCTAGTGAGGGCCTCTTGATCTGACTGTCTTGAATCTATAGGTTTGCCATTTTATTTTGTTACTGACTGGTTAGATTAGGATATGACTAGAGTGTGTGATAGTTTAGAATTGGTAATATCTATCTCCTACCAGATTACATTTGCCTGAAAAGAAAATCACTGCTATTGGTTTTATTTATTAAAATTTAGAAATGAAAATTAGTGCATATCATTGCTTGCTGGGTTTATGTGCGCATGTGTGTGTCTCCGTGTGTGTGTCTGTTTTGATTTGAAACAAGGTGTCATGTATACTAGACAGGCCTTAAATCCCTACGTTGATGAAGATGACCTCTGAACTTGTGAACCTCTGGCCTTCACCTCCTAAGTGTTGAGACTGTAGGTTGTCTACTTCCACACATGGTTTGTGGGATGCTATGCACTGACCAGGGCTTTATGTTAGCAAACACTCTGCTACCAACCTACATCCTTACCCCATATCAGTTGGTGCTTTTTTTCCCTTTTTCACTATTTAGTAGTTTAGAAAACTAATCATAGGAAAAAAGTAGTAAAAATATTATATAACATTGGCCTGAAGATATCAAAGTATATCTCTATTATCCAGTGTCTTGTTTTTCTGAAGCTACATTTGGCTAATTATATGTAATATTACATATAGTGTTTATATATATGGTGTTTATTAGATTGTAATGTGAAATTATTTTCTTCCTGTGTGTCATAGGTGAAAACACTTGGGCCAGTGAGATAGCTCAGTGGGTAAATGTATTTGCCATGCAAGCCTGACGGCCTGAGGTCCATCCCCAGGACCCATGGAAGGGGAGAGCAGAGGCTGTAGCATCATTTCTACACGCACACTGTGGCACATACATGACCCCTACATGAGCCCCGCCTAATAAGTAAAATAATTATTTAAAAAATGAAGTGAAAAAACTTAGCTAAGCTGGTGTGTGTGTGTGTGAGTGGCCTGTGTGAGTGTGTAAGTGGCCTGTGTGTGAGTGGTTTGTGTTGAGTGGCTTTCTCAGAAGAGTGGTTTAAGCTGGGCAGTGATTCACTGCAGTGTGCATCCTGCCCTCTTGAAGTTTCTATTCTAGGAAAGACAAAAAGAAACAAAACCAAATGAAAGGATTTTAATTTCTGTCTCTGTCTATGAAGGATACATAGAAGAAGTCAGACCAGGCAATATTGGTCGTTGGTGAGGCACTTAACAGTGTTCACAAGGCCTCAAAACCACCCTCCAGTAACTCTGGGACAAACCGCTCTGGAAAAACCTTCATGAGAAAATGACTCCTTTGGCTAGAGAACTATGCAGAGGCCATGATGTCTGGCTTGGTAGATAACTCATGCTAGGTGCTTGTGGAGGCTAGGTGTTAGAGCCTCTTAAACTAGAGTTTCAGGCAGTAATGAGTATCTGATGTAGGTGCTGGGAGCCAAACTCAAATCCTCTGTAAGCATTTTTAATCACTGAGCCCCTGCATTGCTTTTTTTGTTTTGTTTGTTTTTTGTTTTATTTTTTGTTTTTGGTTTTTTGGTTTTTTTTTGAAACAGGTTCTCACCATGAAGACTTGGCTGGTCTGGAACTCTCTATGTAGACAAGGCTGGCCTTGAACTCACAGAAATTCCCTTTTCTCTGCCTCCCTAATGCTGGGATTAAAGGTGTGTACCATCAGCCTGGCCTCTGCATTTCTTTTTATCTTTCTTTTTTAAAATTTCAAATGCATAGGTGTTCTGTCTGTATGTGTGTCTCTTGAGGGTGTCAGATCCCCTGGAATTGGAATTACCATGTGAGCTGCCATGTGGGTGCTGGGAATTAAACTAGAGTCCTCTAGAAAAGCAGGCAGTGCTCTCAACCACCGAGCCGTCTTTCCAGCCTGCCCTTCCTTTCTTCCTTTCTTCCTTTCTTCCTTCCTTCTTTCCTTCCTTCCTTCCTTCCTTCCTTCCTTCTTTCCTTCCTTTCTTTTCCTTCTTTCTTTCTTTCTTTCTTTCTTTCTTTCTTTCTTTCTTTCTTTCTTTCTTTCTTTCTTTCTTTCTCTCTCTCTCTCTCTCTCTCTCTCTTTCTCTCTTTCTCTCTCTCTCTCTCTCTTTCTCTCTTTCTTCTTCTTCTTCTTCTTCTTCTTCTTCTTCTTCTTCTTCTTCTTCTTCTTCTTCTTCTTTTTTAAAACCTGGTATCTGTTTTAGTTACTGTTCTATTGCTATGAAAATATACCATGATCAAGGCAACTATAAAAGGAAGCCTTTAACTGGGGATTTGCTTATAGTTTCCGAGGGTCAGTCTATAAATGTAATGATGGGAAGGAATAGGATCAGTAGCTAATCCACAAGTTGTCAGCAAAGAGAGGAAGAGGGAGACTGAGAACAAGACTAGGGCCTGGTGTGAGCTTTTAAGATCTCAAAACCCTCTCCCATCTCCAACAAGGCTACACCCACTCCAACAAGGCCACACCTCCCAATCCTTCCCAAACAGTTCCACTAACTGGGGACCAAGCATGCAGATATTTGGGAGGGGGTGTAGAGAGAACATTCTCATTTAAACCACCACAATACCTCAAGGACTATGTTGTTTCCAGCAACACTTATTTATTAGTGGTAGAGATCAAACCTAGGACTTCACCTATTCCAGTCTTTGGAATGCTGAGTGACTGGTGCTTTGAAACAGTTAAAGGTGAAATAGATGCCTAGGAATAGCATGGAGGGGCTGGCAGTAATTACTGTCATATTAGAAGACAGTAGCTTTGCCTGAAGGAAGGTAGCGAATGCAGGCTCTATGTAGTGTCATCAGTCCCCAGGGATCCCCTGAAATCTTGAATTTGACTCATCACTTATCATTCTTGTTTTTCCAAGGATGATAAAAACAACAACAAAGCAAAAACCAAACACTCCCTACACCCACAGTCCACTTGTTACCTAGGTGGTAGGTAGACATATATACAGAAGGCATTCTGTGTTCCCTCAGTGTTCATGTGGGTTGACCTAGAGAAGACTTGAAATAAGGTGAGAAAAAGGTCAGACCCTGGCCCTATGCAGGCAAGGTGGCAGGGTGACTCAATCAGTGTTTTTTTTTTTTTTTTTTCTTCATTTGTTTATTCATTTTGTGTGTGGTCATAGGCCTGTGTGCCTACTTGTGTGCATTTACGCACCTATGAGAACAGAGTGAGTGCTCCCAATCTCCCTATGCCTAAGGTATCATGCTCTGATCTCAGTCACACAGAAGACAACTGTGGTCCTGTTCCTAAGAGTTTATAGTCTAATGGGAAAGAAAGACATTCAATCAAAACCACAATTGTAGGTTCTAGATGGCTCAGCTGGTAGAGCATTTGTTCAAGTCTGACTCCCTGGGACCTGCATAAGGGGGAAGGTGAACCTCCTCCACAGTGTTGTTCTTGGCATGTGCTTTGGCATGTGTGAGGTCTGGTGACCTTGCCAGCTTACACCCTTTGGCATCAGGCTAGTTTCCTAGGCAACACCCCTGTCTTCCCAGGTTCACTCTTATCCCCAAGCCAAAGGCATCATTTCCTCCTGTGACCCACTAGTTCTGTTATCTTTCTCTGCCTTGCCATACTTTGATCTTTGTATTTGGCTTTAGTGATAGTCTGTGTTTGGCTAGAGATTGCTCTTTATCGTCCAGCCTAGTTCTGCAGCTTCCTCAAGCTAATGACTCTCATTCCATTTTCCAAGTCAGGTGGGCTTCAGGAGAGCTCCATTGTCACATTTTTACTGCATCGGTATGGAATTTCCATCCACAGAGAACTTGAATCATTTTTTCCCAGCTAGGATGTTAAACTGTAATTGTCCTCACATTCTCCTGTCAGCCCCCAGTCCTCTGTTCTTTCCTTAGACTTAGTAATCAGGAATGATTCCCATAAGTAGTTTGTCCTTTCGTTTCTTTACTAAAGCATAGATTTTTTGTGTCCTCTGTCAGTAGTATTTAGTACAGTAATTGAATTTAAGACCGTTTCTGTCCCTATTCTGAATTCTTGGGGGGGTTGATTGCCTGAGCTCCTTCACTAGGGGACAGTTTTCTAATAGCCGGAGTGTTTGACTTGGTTACTTTTGCTTGAGTGAGTCAGAAATAAATAGACCCACAGTTGTGTCTTCTCTCTTACTAGCTTGTGTGGTAGCTTACATGAGGTTTAAATGCATGCCGGCTGCGTGTCTCTTATCTGTAATCCCTGTACCTATTAAGCTGAGTTGGGGAGATCTTGAATTGGGAACTGCCTGAGCTACAATAAAACCCCAAAAACAAACACACAAGAAGTTTGTATGCAAAGCAGGCGCTAAGGCTCGTGGGCTCTGTGTTTTACTTAAGCTAGGTGAGGATTTTGTTTATTGTGGTGAAGAGGTTGGACCGGGACCTTTGACTTTCTAGGCAAACACTCTATGTATGAATGAACTGTATCTCTAGCTCCTGATTGTGTGATGGGTTTTGTTCAGATTTATTTTTATGTATGTCTGTGTATCTGGGCCTGAGTACAGAAGCCTGTGGAGGCTGGCCCAGTGTGGTTCTGGGAAGCAAACTGAGTGCTCCTCAAGATCAGTAAGTGCTCTCAACTGCAGAGGCAGCTCTCCAGCTTCCTGTAAGTTCTGGTGAGTTCTGGTGAGTGTTGCTGTGTTGGGTCTTGTTATGCTAAGAGTCAAACTCTGGGCTTCTGCATGTTTGAGGGACCACTGCCACTGTGCTGCACCCTAGGCCAAAGAAGAAACTTTTTTGTTGTCTAGTATTTTTAATTAGTATAGACAACTGATCTAGGTTACTGAGAATAGTCCCACACTCTTGTTTGATTGTGATTTAAAAGCAAATTTTGGCTTATGTTAACTATTGGTATGTATATTTAGCATCTCTTTTATAATAGTAAGTCTCTTTTATAATAGTAAGTAAATAATATATATATGTGTGTGTGTGTGTGTGTATTTATAGTGTGTGTAAAGCTATTTCGACCTTTTGCTTTTTCAGGGTTTAGGATTGACCCAGCTGTGCACCCTTAGCTCGTCTCCATTGTAACCATTTTGACCTGTGCAATTCAGTGGCACTCGCTTCACTTACAGTGTTGTGTAGGAAAACTTTCTGGAGTCCCTTCCTTTCTTCCCCCTTGTAGGTTCTGGTGATCAAACTCAGTTTGCCAGCAGGGACCATGACCTACTGAGCTATCTAATCAGCCCTTCGCTATACTCTTTAAATGAAAAACATTTTTAGTATCATGGTTTTTAAATGTAACTGTCACCATTTTCACCACTTTTAGGCATATAGTTTGGCATTAAGTGCATCCACATTTTTTGAGAACTGTCACCACTGTCCATCTTCAGAGCTTTCTCCTTCTAACTGAAATGCTCATCATTACGGATCAGATCCCAGTTCCTCAGCTCCCAGTCTCGGAGATCACTGTTCTGACTTCTGTCTCTCTGAATTTAATTACAGTAGGCACCCATGAAATGGAATCATATAAGTCAGTTGTGGCTCAGAATGCCTGTGATCCTAGTCCTCCGGATGCTGAGGCAGGAGGACTGATAAAAGTTTGAGGCCAGCCTGACTTCCTTGGCTATGGTTGAACTCAGGTAGTAATTCTTCCAGATGCTATTTTGAGAAGAATTGCTTTCCTTATTTTTCCTTGTCTTCCTCCTTTTTCTTCCTCCTCTTCTTTTTTCTTCTTCCTCCTCTCTTTTGGATCATTCATTGCTGGTTTATGCTAACATTTTTTTTTTTAGCTTGTTCCCTAAAACTTTGTTGACTTAGTTTGTGAGCTGCTAATATGTTTCTTACAAATCTTGGAAGATTTTCTTCTGCTTTTCCCTGTCTCCTTCCCTCCCCGTCTCCTTCCCTCCTTCCCTCCCTCCCTTCCTCCCTTCTTCCCCCATTCTGCCCCTCCCTTCCTCTTTCCTTTCTACCTTATTTCCTTCCTTCCTTCCTTCCTTCCTTCCTTCCTTCCTTCCTTCCTTCCTTCCATTTGTGTGTGTGTGTGAGTGTCTTGGCTAGGACTTTGAGTGCAGTACTGAACAGCAGTCCCTAGGACTGGTGTCTGGTTTTGTCACTGATCTAAGGAACAGTCTTTCACTTTTGAGCCTTCTAGTGTATGTTTTCTTTTTTTTTTCCTTTTTAAAAGATTTATTTACTTATTATATGTAAGTACACTGTAGCTGTCTTCAGACATCCCAGAAGAGGGCATCAGATCTCATCAGATGTTTGTGAGCCACCATGTGGTTGCTGGGATTTGAACTCAACCTTCATAAGAACAGTCTGTGCTCTTAACCTCTGAGCCATCTTTTCAATTCTTGTATGTTTTTCATAAGTGCTCTTTATTGCTGAAATTTCCCTGTCTCTAGTTTTTTGAGAGTATCAGGGTGCTGAACTTGGTCAAATGCTTTCCTCTGTCACTGAGATGACTGAGTTGTTTGTCCCTTCTTTTAATTAATGTGATCTGATACATTGATACATTTTATTTAAAAAAATTTTTTTTATGATTAAACATTCATTCAAAGTGTGAGTGTGTACACATGTGTATGTCATAACAGGTGTGGAAGTCGGTAGACAACTTTTAGGAATCTGATCTTGTTCTCTCCCTCTATCATGTGGCTCATGGGGAGTGAACTCAGGTCATTAGTCTGAGTACGTAAAGACTCAGGTCTTTCTACTGTGAGAAAAGCACTTTACTAACTGAGAATTTTCTCATCCTCACTGATCATTAAAAAAAAAACAAACAAATAAACAAACAAAAACAGAAAATAGGGCATGGTGACACACACCTTTAATCCCAGTATTTGGGAGATAAAGACAGGTATATCTCTGTGAGTCTAGGCCAGCCTGGTCTATGTAGTGAGTTCCAGGACAGCCAGGGCTATGTAGAGATACTTTGCCTCAAAAACAAAACAAATCTATCCACCCACCCACCTATCCATCCACCCACCCATCTCTCCATCATCCACCCACCCACCCATCCATTTATAGAGTCCTCTTGCTGGCATCACCCAGGAGGCAGAGGCAGGCGGATCTCTGAGTTTAAGGACAGCTGTTGCTACACAGAGAAGCCGTGTCTCAAAACAAAATAAAACAAAACAACAATGGGCTGGAGAGATGGCTCAGTGGTTAAGAGCACTGACTGCTCTTCCAGAGGTCCTGAGTTCAATTCCCAGCAACCACTTGTTGGCTTACAACCATCTGTAATGGGGTCTGATGCCTTCTTCTAACATGCAGGTATACATGCAGATAGAATAAATAAATATATATATATATTTAAAGATACAAACCTCTCTCTCTCTCAAAAAAAAAGGTTCCTTTTGTTCCTTTTTTTAAAAAAGATTTTTAATAGATATAAGTATGCTAGGTCATTTCTATCCCCCACTCTTTTCCCTCTAATTCTCCCATAGTCCCCTTTAATGTTAGATATATACATATGCATATACACGTGTTTAGGACTGACCACTTGGGATTGAGTAAGCTATCAGGAAGCTTCCCCCTGGAGAAGACCAACTCCTTTCAGCAGCCATTGATCACCTGTAGCTCTTCATCCAGGAGTGGGGGTCTTAGGAAATTTCCCCCATTCATGTTTCATTTCCAGTACTTGGGAGGCAGAAACAGGTGTGTTTCTGTGAGTTCAAGGACAGCCTGGACTACATAGTGAGTTCTAGGACAGCCAGGGCTACAAAATAGACGCCATCTTAAAATAAACAAAACAAACAAATTTCTTCCTGATTTGGGAGCATAGAAACTTGGCTTATTTTGTATTTTTAGTTAATGTAGTGGTTTGTTTTTTAAAAAAGTCCCATGCTTTGCCATGGTGGAACTGTTTTAGAAGCAAGCAGAGTAAAATGTTGTTATAGTTAGATTGTTAAAGTTTTCTTTTAAATTAAATTATTTTTGTAAATTTGATGCATTTTACACAGTTAGTGACATGCAGATTCTTTCGGTTTTTCCTTGGAGTGTGTGCATGGGGTGGCATGCGTGTGGTGTTGGGATTAAATGTAGGGTCGTGTCCTTACCACATAGGCCTCTGCCTCTGAACTCCTCTAACTGTAACCTCTCACTAGGAACAGTCGTCCCTAGTCCTCTTTTTCCCTCTTCCCAACTCGCCTGCCTTTCCTTCTCTTCCGAAGTACAAGAACAGTGAACGCTGGGTGAGTGTGCTTGCTGCAAAGCTTGCGTTCAGTTTCCAGAGTCCATGTGGTAGGAGAGAACTGACTCTTGCAAGTTGTCCTTGCAAAAATGTTCAAAAATGAAAGTTTCTATGAGAAAAGAAATACAGCAGTAGGCTGGAGAGATGGCTCAGCAGCATCTGCTATTCTTTAAGAAAACCCAAGTTTGGTTCCTAGATGGCAGCTTACAGCCATTGTAACTCTACTCCAGGGTCTGATACCTTCCTCTAGACCCCGCAGGCATGAAGCACACGCGTTATGATGCATAGACGTATGCAGGCACAGCACCCATATACATTAAAGAAAAGAAAGTACAGCAGGCAGGGCGCTGCATAGATGTGGCGGCCTCCTGAAGATTCCTACACTAACAGCGTCATTGGCTCCACTCCTGGTTTTGGCCTCTGTGGTTGTAGAAGCGTTAGAAGAGGCTGTGGAAACCAAGCCCCACCACATAATGCAAATGTCTTGCCTTATGCTGGGTCCCTCCTTCAGTATCAGCTCAGTGACTGCCTCCCATGCCTTTATATGGCAGCATTTTAAATTTATTTCCTTTCTGCCCTTAGTTGGGGAGTAGGAAAGAGGGAAAAAGAGGACTAGGGACGACTGCTCCTAGTGAGAGGTTACAGTTAGAGGAGTTCAGAGGCAGAGGCCTATGTGGTAAGGACACGACAAATGCCATCCCATGCACACACTCCAAGGAAAAACCGAAAGAATCTGCATGTCACTGTGTGTGTTGCTTCATCTGAACTTGTCTTGTAGTATCTTTAAGAACTTTTATCTTTTTACTATGTGTATATGTATGTGTCTGTGTGTAGATATGTGCATGTGAGTGCATGTATGTGTCTGTGTGTAGATATGTGCATGTGAGTGCATGTATGTGTCTGTGTGTAGATATGTGCTTGTTTACGGTGTCTGCAGATTCCAGATCCCCCTGGAGATGGAGTTACAGGAGGTTGTGAGCCGCACAATAAGGTGCTGGGAACTGAGCTCTGGCCCTTTCAAGAACAGCACATTGTCTTAATTGCTGAGCCATCTTTCCAGCCCTGAGCTCAGTCTTATTTCTGATGATTTTATCTCTGCCTCCGAGTGCTGGGTTTGCAGTCACGTGCCACTATGCCTAGCTTTCGATTTCTTTCTTTATTTTTTTTTTCCGAGACAGGGTTTCTCTGTATAGCCTTGGCTGTCCTGGAACTCACTCTGTAGACCAGGCTGGCCTCGAACTCGGAGATCTGCCTGCCTCTGCCTCCCAAGTGCTGGGATTAAAGGCGTGCACCATCACGCCCGGCTAGCTTTCAATTTCTTACTATTGTAGCCAAGACAGTGTTTATTATTTCTGTATTAGTGACTTTTTTCTTGCTGTGACAAATAGTTGGCATTATGGAGAGATTTATCTTGACTCACAGTTTGAGGGAACCTGCCACCATGGCAGGGAAAGTGTGACGAGTGATGTGAGAGGTGGCTGGTCACGTGCAGTCTCCTACATTCAAGGCCTTTCTTAGGAACATTCTAGAAACATCCTCACAGACACATCTAGAGCTGTGTTTTCTAGGTGAGTCTAAATCCTGGTAAATTGACACTGAACATTAACCAGCACAAAAACTGGCAGACAGGAGCTGTTTGGGCTACAATTGAACTTGGTCCCATCTCTCCTAACTTTGGGCTAGGTCTAGAATGTACTCTCTGCTACCATAGGACTTGCAGCCTTTGAGCGGGGTGGAGTGGCGCACCTTGTGAACTGTTCTCAAGTCTCCTTTCCTTATCTGACCTCTGAAGATAGCACAGCAGGGCATTTTTAAGTCCTGGCAGGCTACAAGCAGCTCTCAAAGTCCTGTGACGCTGACGCTAGGAACCGCCTTGTGCCTGCTACTGGTGGTGTTGATTTGTCATTTGTCCATTTATACGTGTGGATGGTTTTTAGATTGACTCTTGAAGGTTGCTGAACACTCTTCACTTGTACGTGAGTGTATATATTGGGCTTCCATCTAAAATGCTGCTTGAAGAAAGTGCTGTGCAGTGCAAAACATTCAAAACTTTCTGCCTGTGTCTAGTCAGTAAACATGCCCAGGTGTTTCCTCTTCTCTGATGTCAGCTGCATAGTTCTGAAGACATATTTTAAAAAACTGTAACACAAGAATGCACAAAGCCTGAAAGCATGCTTAGTGAGTTTTTCCTAAGTTTGTACATCTGTGAAATTGTGTTCCAAGTTCTGGAGTTTCTTCCTAATTAGTTCGCCTCCCGCTCCCCAAAGTGACTGCTGTGCTGATGTCTAGCTTTTGCATAATACACTATTATAAAGCACTCCTTTTATGCACTCTTATATACATCTTAGTTATTATGCATTGACTTAGAAATGCCCCCTTCAGACTTACTACCACTTGTCTGCCAAAGGCTGACAATATTTTGGGAGGCTGTGGATCTTTTAGGAGGTGGGGCCTAAGTTGACAAAAATAGGTCATTGGGAGCCGGTCTTTTGAAAACAGCACCAACTGCAGGTTCTAGTCCTACTCTCAATGTCTCCTGTTCCTGCCACCATGCCTTTCTACATGGAGCAGAAATCCTTTGAAATCCACACAATAGAAGTCTCCTCCGCCCTGATATTCTGTTACTTTTTTTGATCCAGTGATACAAAAGTAGCTAATGTGGTTACTGTCAAAAGCAAGAGTTAGAACCTTAACCATCAATCCAGTAAGCTTTTACAAGTGAGGATGGTGCCCCATGCTAATCTCGGCCCTGGAGAGGCAGTGGTGGATGCATCTCTTGTGAGTTTGAGGCCAGCCTAGTTAGTCTATTGTGAATTCCAGGACAGCCGGAGAGAGCTACATAGTGAGACCCGATCTCAAAACAACAACAACAAAAAAAAAAACAAATAAGCTGTCACCCATTTTTTTCCTCTTATCTTTCCCTTGCCTCAATTAATTCTATTTCATAATTTGCACTGCTTTTCTAGTTTGATCTGTAACACATCTGCATGTATTTTAAGATATTTATGCATACACATTTCTGGTTGGCTTACTCTTTTCACCCTGAGTTCTGGGGATTAAACTCAGTTTGTCAGGTTTGCACATCAAGTGCTGTCCTGGATAAACCATCTCACCGGCCCTACATCTACTTCTTGACAGAAATGTCACTCTGTCACTTCTCTGGGACATTTAATACAGGTAGAGTATCCCAGGGCAGCTCACTCATATCTGTGTCTGCAGCCATTGCCCTTCATCTACACCGTTGCGTAAACCAGCTTCGGCAGAGGAAGTCGGCCTTTAGTTCAGCCGAGTGATAGCTCACTTGTGGCAGCAGTGATCTCTCTGGGGATTTGGTATGTTCAGTGTCATGTTTTAAAATTTATGTGTGTGATGTAGGTGGATATGTTTGCGTGTGCTCTCTGTGTGAGTGTAGACATGTATGTGGAGGCTGAAGTTGACCTTGCCAGTCTTCTTTAGTTTGAGGCAGGATCTCTCAGCTGAATTCGGAGCTCACCGATATGGCTGGTCTAGCTAGCCACCTTGCTCCAATGATCCCTTATCTCTACCTTCTGAGCTCTGGAATTACAGGGAGCTGCCGTGGCCACCTGGCATTTATATGACTTCTGGTTTTCATGCATGTATTCACTGAGCCATCTCTCTGTCCTAAAATATTTCATTTTTAACTTTTTAAAGATTTTTTTTTTAACTGCAGCACTTGGGAGTCAGAGGCAGGTGGATCTCTGTGAATTCAAGGACTAAATAGTGAGTTCCTAGACAGTCAGGCTACATAGTGAGATTCTGTCTCAATTCCCACCCCCTAAAAAAAGATTTTTTTTACATGATATCATTTTTTTATTGTTATTTATTCATTTATTTTATATAGATGAAATGTCAGTGTTTTGCCTTCACGTATGTGTGCTTTGGTGCTTGCGGAAGGGATTGGGTTCCCTGGAATTGGAGTTACAGATGGTTGTGAATCACCATGTGGGGGCTGGGAACTGAACCTGGGTCCTCTGTAAGAGCCCACTAAACTGCTGAGCCCCCTAAAACATTTCTAGGTTGGCTTTTTCCTTGTGAATTACCAGCCACACATTTATTATTTCCTCTACTTTCTAGGTTTTAGGCTCAGGAAAGAATGGTCCTGTTGCATGTCCATGTATTTATTATACAGCTTCCCTTTTATTTAGAGAGACTCTTTTGAACAGTAGTTACCAGGTTGTTTTTTTCTTTTTTTTTTTTTCTTCGAGACAGGGTTTCTCTGTGTAGCCCTGACTGTCCTGGAACTCACTTTGTAGACCAGGCTGTCCTCGAACTCAGGAATCCATCTGCCTCTTCCTTCCAAGTGCTGGGATTAAAGACGTGTGCCACCACGCCCTGCTCAGTAGTTACCAGGTTAAGGGCAACTTTTTTTTTTTAATGCTCTCTCTCTCTCTTTTTTTTTAAGATTTATTTTTTTATTTATATGAGTATACTGTAGCTGTCTTCAGACATACACAGAAGAGTGCATCGGATCCCATTACAGATGGTTGTGAGCCACCATGTACTTGGTGGGAATCGAACTCAGGACCTCTGTGAGAGCGGTCAGCGCTCTTAACCGCTGAGCCATCTCTCCAGCCTGGCAACTTTTTAAAAAAAATCATATTTTATTTATTTTTAAAAAATACATGGTTGTTAATTTTTGAGATTGTATTTTAAGTACAATAGTTCTCTATCCAAATCCTCTCAAATACCCGTTCCTGCTCTCCTTCATATTTTTGGCCTTTTTTGTTTTAAATCAATCGTTATTATAGGCACATATGTACTTGTATATACATATATATTCTTTAAAATGACCTGTCAAATCTGTGTGGTGTTTCCTGTCTGCTTGTGTGTATGTGTGTGTGTATGTGTGTGTGTATGTGTGTATGTGTGTATGTATGTGTTTATGTATGTATGTATGTATGTATGTATGTTTTTAAGGCTGACCATTTGGCAGAAGATAGCCAACTAGTGTGTTCTTCCCTTGGGAGGACCACCTCTCTCCTCCCAGTTCTTCTCAGTGGTAAGGGCAGCTCTTAAGTCTTCACAGACGTCCACAGCCTCTGCCTCTGTCTCCTGAGTGCTGGGAACTAAAGGTGTGCGTCACTACGTCCAGCGCCACCACGTCCAGCTTGCTTTTCATTTTGATGCAGGAGCTGACAAAGTTGCCCCCACCGGCTTGAGTTTGGGATGCCCTGCCTCAGTCTCTTGTGACGCTGGGATTATGGGGCCTGTGCCACCAGGCTTGGCTTATCCTGACTAGGAAAGCCTGTTTGTTGGGAATAGGATAAAGGGGAAATATTTCCATAGTTTAGACATAGCGCAAATTGGGATGTGGTTCCCCATGCGGTGACTTCACTTTCTCTCAAGACGGAACAGCTGAGTGGTGACAGTCTCACTCCTGCACTAAAATAGCATGGTTAGACGCTGGGCTCTCCTGGGTGGAGACCTTTTAGGAGACTAAAATAGCAGCTGCTCTGATCCTCAGGGAGCTGATGAGTGAGTGACTGTGATGGGTAGGTGACTTGGAAAGGTTTGCATTTCTCTTGAATTAATCTTTAAAATAATAATGTTTTTAAAGTGGTTGTTATAAAAAGTAACTAAAAAGACATGAGTATTTCAGAAACATAGGCTTGGGTGTGCTAATGAAAATTCTAAATTTGCTAATAAGCAAATGTTTGCTGAGTATTGAAGTCAGGGACTGCTGTGTGTTAGTTTAGAAAATAAAGTTTTTAAATAGGGAATACTTGGTGAATACAGTTTCAGAAGATACAGTGTTCACTTGGTGCAGCCTCTGCAGTCCCCTTTGGCATTTTCATGTATCTACTTTTTGTCTGTCTGTCTGTCTGTTTGTAGACAGAGCCCTTCTTGCAGCCCTGGATGGCCTTAGAACTCTCTCTAATTGCCAGGCTGGCCTGGAACTCAGAGATCTGTTTGCTTCTGCCTTCCGTGTGCTGGGCTAAAAGGTATCTGTCATGCCTAGCAGGTGCCAACTTTTTAAAAATTAACTTTATTTATTTGTTTCTCTGTGTGCACATGTGTGTGAAACTGCTCCAGAGAGTGGAGGGAAGTCAGGACAACTTTTGGAAGTTGGTTCTATTCATAGGTTTCAGGGATCAAAATCAGGTTGTTGGGCTCTCTCATTTTTTTTTTTTTTAATTTAAAAACAATTTTAAGCTGGGTGAAGGTGGCAGATGCCTGTGATCCCAGCACTAGAGAAGGCAGAGCAGGTAGATCTCCGAGAATTTGAGTTCAGCCTGGTCTACAGAGCCACTTCCAGGACAGTCAAGGATACACAGAGAAAAAAACCTTGTCTCAAAACCAAAAAAAAAGAAAAGAAGAGAAGAGAAGGAAAAGAGTTTTAAATTTACAAAAAGTTTCGAGACTAACCATCCAGAAGCTGAGGCAGGAAGGATTAATGCACGTGCACACATGTACACACATGCACACATGTACACAAGCGAGTAGGTAAGTGTTTTCAAAAGAAAGAGAGAAAGGGCATGGGCAAAAGAATAGCTCAGCTGGGAGAGTCCCTGTCTGCCATGCATGAGGCCCTGGGTTCGGTCCCCAGCACCTCAGTAATGTGGACATGGTGGTCCACACCTGCAGTCCAAGGGGACAGGAAGATCTGGCGTTTAAGCTCTCTTGGGCTATACATTTCAGACCAGCTGTACCACATGAGACCCCATCTCCAAAAAGGAGTAAGTGGAGGGAAGGAGGAGGAAGAAAGAAAAAAATTCAAGAGTAGAATAAAGAGAGTTCCAGAGCTGAGCGTGGTGGCGCACGCCTTTAATCCCAGCACTTGGGAGGCAGAGGCAGGCAGATTTCTGAGTTTGAGGCCAGCCTGGTCTACAAAGTGAGCTCCAGGACAGCCAGGGCTATACAGAGAAACACTGTCTCAAAAAAAAAAAAAAAAAAAAAAGTTCCAGAAATTCTGGCGTTCTCACTTGTGAGTTTTGTTGCAGTTTTAATGTCAACAAAGGAAATCAATTAATATGCATATTATGCAGTCTGTGCCAGAATATTGTAGAAAATGATGCTGTATCCTTCCTGATACACCCTCAAAAGTGGCACACAATTTGTTCCACTAAAGGAAGAAAGGGGATGGAAAGAAAAAACTTTAGTTTGCTTTTTCAGAGAGCCCTCTATTCAGCAAATGCTATTTCTTCCTAGCATCCTGGCGGGGAAGAGGTTCTGCTGGAACAAGCGGGTGCTGATGCAACTGAAAGCTTTGAAGATGTCGGCCACTCCCCTGATGCCAGGGAGATGCTAAAGCAGTACTACATTGGAGATGTCCATCCGGTAAGAACTGTTGTAGCGCTCAGATGCTTATGCAGAGAAAACTACTTGACAGCCACCAGCAGGATGAAAGATTGAATTATTTAGAGTAAAAATTCATTCAGCCTGGCTCTCAGGCCAGGTTTGCCCCAGAATCATCGAGCCATCCTGTGTTGTACATACAGTATCTGAAAAGCCAAGGGAACTGGTTTTCGTCTTTTATTGATTGATTCTTGTAATTAATAACACCTGTTCCCCAAATAGTGGTTTGGTTATTCTTGCAAGTTTCTTGCTAACATTATTTATTATGTATCTATAAGTCCTTTGGGCTTAGCATTCTAATAGGGGATCCTGATGTGCTAACAGGTGGACCTGGCACCTTCTTCAGACTCTGACATCTCTGAAGGAGCTAACAGATTGCTCGCCCTCATTTAGATGCATCTTGAATATTGTTTTTCTCTCTCTTTTTAAACAGAGTGACCTTAAACCTAAAGGCGATGACAAGGTAAGAAGTCACTACTTTGTCTTGTGTGTTTCAAGTATTTCTATTAACTTGAGTAAAATTGCTTTTAAAAATAATTTTAATAGGAGAAGTTAAAATTGGCTGGAAAAACCAGGTGGTGGTGGCGCACGCCTTTAATTCCAGCACTCAGGGAGGCAGAGGCAGGCAGATCTCTGAGTTTGAGGCCAGCCTGGTCTACAGGGTAAGTTCCAGGATAGCTAGAGTTATACAGAGAAACCTTCTCACAAAACAAAACAAAACAAAACACAAAACCAAACCAAACCGAACCGGTTACACACACATACAACAAAAACAAACAAAACAAGAACAAACAAGCAAAAAACCAAAATGATAACAACAAAAAATTCCCTGGGGAGATTGCTCAGTGGCTAAGAATGCAGTTGCTCTCCAGGAGATGAGGGTTGATCCCTAGCACCCTTCTGGTAGCTCCGAATTGTTTATAATCCCAGTCCCAGGGGTCCAGCCTCCTCTTCTGGCGTCTGCTGACCCTGCATACACACTGTGCACAGTGGCATTCCTATAGGCAGAACAGTCATGCATATAAATGAAATAAAAAGAGCCAGAGAATGTGATCTATGCTTTCAGTCCCAGTGCTTGGGAGGGAAGACAGACGGATCTCTGCAAGTTCATCTTCACTTTTATCCAAACAACAATTCTGGGTTTTTGTTGTTGTTTTTGTTTTTCATGATAGAGTTTCTCTGTGGAACAGCCCTGACTGTGCCTTGTAGACCAGGCTAGCCTTAAATTCCCCGAGATTCCCCTGCCTCTGGCTCCTGAGTGCTGGGATTTAAGGTTTGTGTCACCCTGCTTGGCTCCCAGAATTCTATTTTTTTTTTTTTTTTAAAGATTTATTTATTTATTATATGTAAGTACACTGTAGCTGTCCAGAAGAGGGAGTCAGATCTTGTTACAGATGGTTGTGAGCCACCATGTGGTTGCTGGGATTTGAACTCCGGACCTTCGGGAGAACAGTAGGGTGCTCTTACCCACTGAGCCATCTCACCAGCCCCAGAATTCTATTTTTAAGGAATTTGGACTTTACACCTGTCAGGAAAAAAGGAAAAGCTAAATCTTAGACAGAAGGAATCATTTTAACATTTCTGTTGTGAGCCCAGCCTTGAATGGCTGAGACAGCTCTTCAGCCCAGTAGGAAACACCTTATTAATGCTCTGCGAGCTTTCTTTATTGAGACTCCAAAGTGTGTTTACTGTGGCTTTGAAAGAAATTAGTTTATGGGTTCAGTTTGGGAAGACCTCTTATTTTTACTTAAAACATGTGATGGATACTGTGATAAATTTTTTTTCTACAAGATATCTTCTTTATAATATAAAGGTCTTTCTTAGCCAGGCGGTGGTGGCGCACGCCTTTAATCCTAGCACTTGGGAGGCAGAGGCAGGCGAATTTCTGAGTTCGAGGCCAGCCTGGTCTACAGAGTGAGTTCCAGGACAGCCAGGGCTACACAGAGAAACCCTGTCTCGAAAAACCAAAAAAAGAAAAGAAAAGAAAAGAAAAAAAAGGTCTTTCTTTCTTTCTGTCCTCATTTCCTCAGAAATTTAAACTCCTCTGTGCTCAGATTGTCCACACCTTCCCAGTTCTCTCACCGGCTCAGCTAGAACAGCAAGTGTAGCACTTGGGTGTTGGAAACCCCCGGTGTGCTTTGCCTCACTTACGGACCAAGAGGAAAGCGTGGAAGTCTTTTCTACTTCCTATAAGCAGGCAGTGGCACCTCCCATGTTCTCGGCTGCTTCCCTTGACTTCTGTCATTTAGAGGTTGTTCCGTGCCCTTTAGTAAAGGGATAGCAGTCTGGGTGTCTCCTAGCTCATCCTGGACACAATAGTCTCCCCCTCTTCCTTCTAGATTCTCATTCTTCATTGAGCCAGGAAATAATGAGCGGGTTTGACACAGCAATTCAGATTGGCCTGGGCACAAGAATTCTTTCAATTCAAGAGGCTGCTTGCTTGGCAGCGTGTGCCTTCTGTTGCCCTGAAATCCAGGGTGTGTATATAATTAACTCTTCTATACTGCTCGCTCGCTCTGTTAAGTTACTAAGGAGATGGAATGACTCTTTAAACGTTTGTGACCACTGACGGTTGGTTTTCCCTCTCCCTCCTCTTACCTCACTCAGTCTTGAATCCTCTTGTGACATTAAGGTAAAATTTGAGCTAATATGATCTTAATTGAACATTTCTAGAGAACGCCACCCTGAGTCCAAGCTTTCACAGGCGACCTTGAACCTAGTGGCCCTCACCAGTTTCCCAAGGCGATCATGAACGCACTCATATGTTAAAGCAAGAGAAAGACACTGGTCAGTTACGGTCTCTAGAACTCTATCAGTTGTTTCTTGTTGGTTTTCTTATTGTTGATACAGGAGGCACAACGTTTGTGCGGAATCCACTGCAGTGTTTCAGAAATTCTGTTCCTTGCACCAGTGTTCTTTTCCTGGGCTTGCACTAATTCTGTTTAGAATCTCTGGAGTCGAGCTAGCTTTGCAGTTTGTTTGTTTTTTTTTTTAGATAATTTATTTAATTTTATTTTCTGTACATTGGTGTGAACGGGAGCTACAGACAGTTGAGGGCTGCCATGAAGGTGCAGAGAAAGGAACCCTGGTCCTCTGGAAGAGTAGCCAGTGCTCTTAACCAGTGAGCCACTTGTTCAGCCTCCTGGGTTTGCACTTTAAAGAGCACAGGTGATAGGAAGGAAGGCAGGCAGCACACCCTGTGCTGACCGACGTGCCTGTCTGCCTGCCACTGCAGATAAAACCCGGGGACACTGAATTTGCTCCTGTGCAAGCATTGCTGCCTTCTGTAAGCCAAGCAATTAGAGACTGATCAGCTGAAATAAAATGATTGGCCCTGGATTTTCCCCCCCTGCAAGAAGTATAGAAAAGCCTCCTCGGAGCACCAAGTAGCATGGTGACTTAGATGTGGAAATGTAGTATAGCCCCATCCAGGTTAGGGAGGGACGGAGAGCTGTGCTTTCAAGCCTGTTTTTCTCCAGTTACTTGTTCCCCAGGGACCCGTCTCCATTAGGATCCTTCTGGCTGTTGTTTGTTTCCAGCAGGTCGTCTCTTACCCTCCAGGCACATTAGGCAAAGGCAGCCTTTTGGAAAAATTTCAAGGCTACCTACCAGGTCTTCATAGAATTATATTCCAAACTGATTTCTTTTCCAGGAAGAAAGTCTTGATCCCTCAGCTTTATCTCCGTGCTTGATGTTAGCAAAAGGCTGAGAAGTGATCCGGCTTCTCACAGAGGATGAGGCAGACACTTCCTATCCTAGGATGCAGAGATGGCTTTCCTTCCCGAATGGGAGGGAAGCTCATTTATTAATTAGTTTCCTTTCTGTGGTTCAGGGTTTCTGAATCTGTAAAAATATGATTTCTGAAGCACAGCCTTCATTTTTGTGGGATAGAGTTCTCATCTTCTCCTTCCCTTCCCTTCTCTGCACCACTTCTCCCCCTCAGGCAGCCTCTGCCTTCTTCCCAGAGAAAGTCAGTGTTCCAGACCTGGGTCTGCTGTGTCTGCTGAGGATGACCTCGAACTTCAGCCCTCCTGCCTTCCCTTCTGGAGCTCTGGGTTATAGGCATAGGCCACCGTGCCCAGTCTTCATTTCCCTCTTCTTTTAGAAACAGCTTTTCATGTTCCAGCTAATAAGTGGTAATGGTCACCATTGTTTCACAGTAGACTGATAATATCCCAGTTGATGGCAGCACATAGTACAATATAAAATTTTTGAAGATTTTTAATTTGTCGATCTGACAAGTTTATTTTTCTCTGTAGCTTTGGCTGGCTTAGAACTAAGATCAGCCAGCCTCTGCCTCCCAAGTGCTGAGGTAGAAGGTGTGCCATGACACCTGCTTTAGTCGGTAATAACTAATTAGAATTAAAAATAATTCTACTCTTTGGGATATGCTGATGCCATATGGTCAGACTGTTGTCTTCAAAAATAAAAAAATAATAAAAAGAGACTTGGTAGGTGGGGTAAGAGAGTCAGTACTTGAAGACCACCTTAGCTATACCATGGTCTACATGAGAACCTGCTTCAGAAAAATAAAAAACAGTTCTTTGCTGTACCTGTCTTAACTACCTAACTTCCTGGAGTTTGCAATGGTCAATAGTAACTGCCGCTGATCAAGACTTCTCTCTGGTAATGTGATTTTCCAGACAGCTATGGTCTTTGGGAATTAAGCATAAAATGTCCTGGCCAGTCTCTCTTGAAAAACAAAATGCTGTTCTCTGAGCAGTGTCAGGCATTAATGTCTCACCAAGTTCTAGAAACAAAGTGAGCGTGAGAAGCCGGGCAGTGCTCTCCCACACTTCCCAGCTGGAATTGCTCGCTCACATGTTTCGGTCCAAATAGGGATGCTCACCTCGGGAGGGAGGGCTTTTCCTCGAGACACAATCTCATGCAGCCAGGCTGGCCTCAAGCTCACCACTTCATGAATGCTGACCTTTTGGTTCTCCTTTCACCACCTCCGAAGCTCTGGGGTCACTTGTGTGGGCAGCCATACCTGGTTAATGTGGTGATCAAACCCAGGCCTTCATATGTGCTAGGCAGCCATCCTACCAACTGAACTACACCCCCAGGCTTTTTCCCCAGTGATGTATTATATGTATTATCACAGGGGGTTCTTTTTGTTCTTATTTTGATACAGTTTCTCAATATGAATCTGATAGTTGTTCTTAAGAGAATTTAGAAAATCACATTAGGGAGTTTTTCTTGTTTTGTATTTTTTTCTCTCATCAGGAAAACATTTTTATATACAACTACACTAACTATAGGGTCATATACTTTATGAGGCAGTAATTATTGAACTGTATTTTCATCTGGAAAAATTATTTGGAACCAGAAAGATGGTTCAGCAGTTAAGAGTGTGTGCTGTTCTTTCAGAGGACTGAAGTTTGATTTCCAGCACCCATATGTGGCTCCCAGGGACCCACACCCTCTTTCAGCTTCCCAGGGCTCTGTACTCACACATACATACATATACATACATACTCATACATACATATACATACATACTCATACATACATACTCATAATACATATACATACATACTCATACATACATATACATACATACATACTCATACATACATATGCATACATATACATACACACTCATATAGACATAGCGTACTCAAAATCAACAGTAAAACATGAAGTTTTTATTGAAAAAAATTGCAGTAACTGATATATTTTAGTATGCTGGAATTTCATGAGAAGCCTGTTCCAAGGATTATATACTACATGATATTATGTAACTGGATTTATAAAATGTTTACATCTTAAGTCTTCTGTCTTCTAACTTTTTAAGTAATATGCACCTAATAAAATTCATACAGTGGTACCTTGTGATATAAGGGCCATGATATGATGGGGGAAAGAAAATCCTTTCCATAAGTATTTTATTTTATTTATTTATTTTTTGTTTTTCGAGACAGGGTTTCTCTGTATAGCCCTGGTTGTCCTGGAATTCACTCTGTAGACCAGGCTGGCCTCAAACTCAGAAATCTGCCTGCCTCTGCTTCCCAAATGCTGGGATTAAAGGCGTGTGCCACCATGCCTGGCTCCATAAGTATTTTAAATCAGAAGTTACCAACTTGTTTTTCTTAAGATAGTGGCCACAGAACACCATCGAGTAAAACGCTGAGGAAACCATACTGTTGGATTTGTTGAAGATGTCTTTTTTTTTTTAAAGATGTATTTATTTTTATTATATGTAAGTATACTGTAGCTGTTGTCAAACACTCCAGAAGAGGGAGTCAGATTTCATTACGGATGGTTGTGAGCCACCATGTGGTTGCTGGGATTTGAACTCAGGACCTTTGGGAGAGCAGTCGGGTGCTCTTACCAACTGAACCATCTCACCAGCCCTGTTGAATGTCTTAAGGCTTAAATTTTAAATATTTAGAATCCTCTTGGAATAGCAAATGCCCAGCTTAGGAATTGAATGCAAGCTCCTTCTATATTTTGTTTATCAGTTATTTATGCTTTTGAAAGCCTAATTATAATCTCTAATTAGCCAAAGACCCTGTGTCTACTGTCATACCTTATAATCATAAATCTGACTTTCTCTTTCCTACCTTTGTGCTCTGGTGATGAAGTGCACCTCCCTTAAGTGTGTGCTCTCTTTCACATTTTCTTATAAACAGAAGTTCATCGTGCAGTCCTCCCTCACTGACCCCAGCAGCCCTGCCTATGACTGCCAGACTAACGTTTCTTTCTTATTATTTTTAGATTAAGTCAGTATTCAGTGTACAGTGCTTCTAGAGGAAATGTCTGGGAAAATAGTCTCTTGTGGAGCTAGTGAAAGAGAAAGAGATGACATGGGGTAGTGAGCTCCTACAGTCTCCCCCACGAGTGAGAGATTCCTCTCCTGCCCTTTGGAATGCTCATCTTAAAGGTCTTGCTAAGATGCCTTGACTCAGAAAGCTGTGCTGGAATAGTGATGTTAGAATTCAGTTCATCTGAATCTTCATTCTACAGACAAGGAAGCTGACTTAGCCTTGAGCTGGAAGATACACATACTTTCACTTATGGGCAGCTTTAGAAAAAGTTGACGGGATTGGAGAAACGCCATAGTGGTTAAGAGCATTGGCTGTTCTTTCAGAGGACCTGGGTCGCCATGCTCAGCTAAGCAGTTGATTTTAATTATTGACAATATTGGACTAAAATCATAGCTAACTGAGAAATTGTGTTTGCAAGTGTACTCCTTGGGAAATACAGACGCATGCACACTGGTTGTGTGGTAGGGTCTCTGCAGGAAGAGTGTAGGATCTGATCTGACCTCTCACTACTAAAGCCTTAGTGAAGAGCAGTAACATCTGGTATGGCTCAGCCAGACGTGCCCATCCGTAGCTTGTCAGATTGTCACTTAGGTACCCAGTAGATTCGTCAGCGTTCTGACATGGAAATGAGGACGGTGGGAAGTGTGTAAACTGGCAGAAAATTATTACTTTTCTTTTTAGTTTTATAAAATTAAGAAAGAATTGAAAAACAAAATTAAACTTAACTTAGGTGGCTTCTTTCTAAACTGACTGAAGGACTTGACTGTCAGGGGCTGTGCCCTTATTATGTATCGCTTATTATGTCTGACTCAAAAGGGGTCTGCAGCTAAGCATGTTCGTACTGTCAGTGTCCCGAGGGCAGTGCACACCTCTCTTCTCCTTCCTCCAGTGTGCTATGAAAGTTCTTCTTGCCCCGGCCCCGAAATGAATTGCTTGTAAAACAGGGGTACTTTAAGGTACTTAGTTAAAAAACAACCAACCAACCATGATTTTCCATGATTTCTTATTTGTTAGAATTGATTACCACCCACATATTGCAGGCTTAGCTCTCTGCTTTCTCTTCTGATGATGCAGTACAAGGCTCACTGTAGTTAGCACACGTTTAGAACTTTCAGTTGTTAAAACAGTAGAAAAGATTTGAACTGTACCAGCTGTGTGTTTTCAGGCTTGAAGTATGTATTCATCTGCTTAGCAGTGTTTTCAATTGATGGCACTGTAAGATAATAAGCATAATCAATTTTAGGACAACTTGATCACTCCACGAAGAAGCCACAGGCCTCTTAGTAGCCATATTCTTGTTGCCCAGCTTTCTGTGCCACTCCTCTGTCCTCAGGGAGGGACTTATAGAACAGGTGGTCTTTTGTGTCTGTCCCTTCTCGATAGCCTAGGTAATGTTTTGAAGGTTCATCCATCTTGTCACAGAGATGAGTAATTCGTTGCTTCTTATTCCCAATGTTTTACTTGTGTTTATGTGTTTCAGTGTTTTGTTTGCTTTCTTATCTGTGCATCATGTCCACGATGGTGCTTGTGGAGACCAGAAGAGGGCGTCAGGTTCCTGTGGGACTGCACTTACAGAGTTGGAGCTACTATCTGGGTGCTAGGAATTGAACCCAGATCCTCTGGAAGAGCAGCCAGTGCTCTTACCTGCTAAGTCAGCTCCCCATCCCTCAAATCTGATTTTAAAGATCATTTTGGAGGCAGTTATGGTGATAATATACATGGACTCTCAGCACTGAGAAGGTTAAAGCAGTAGGATCTTGAGGTTAAGGCTACCCTGGACCGTTTGGTAATCTTTTTCCTTTACCTCCTCTTCCCCTCTCATTGTTAATAACCCCAGGTCGGAGAGGTGGCTCATTGCCTGCTCTGCAGAGGACCCAGGCTTGATTCCCAGCACCCATAGATAAAGAGGTTTACAAGTATTTACATCCATTTCCTGGGTGTCCAACACCGTCTCCTGCTGTACATGCAGACATTCAGGCAAGCACTTATACATACAACATTAAGTAAAACTTAAAAAGAAAAAAGAAGTGTTAAATAATCCCCAAAGTCCCTAGTTTCAGTGTCAAAGAGTAAGCTGGGTCATTTCTGTAAGCCAGGAAGCCACTATCTGCATGTCTAGGAGCATTTGACAGCTGATAGTTTTGCAAGAGAAGACTTTTGAGAGCCTTTTAAAATGTTTTCAGAAGGGCTGGGGAGATGGCTCCGAGGTCCTGAGTTCAATTCCCAGCAACCACATGGTGGCTCTCAACCATCTGTAATGGGATCTGATGCCCTCTTCTGGTATGTCTGAAGACAGCAACAGTGTACTCATACATAAAATAAATACATCTTTTAAAAAATGTTTTCAGAAAATGTGATCATAGCCATGCTGGTGGTAAACCTGGTTAATAGGCCTGTCATTGTGACTCAAAATATTAGTCCATTTCAATAGAGTTTTATTATTGATATTTTTACATGTACATCATTTCTATGTTCTCAGTAATGACTCTCCACTAAGAAATACCAAAGTGTTAAAAGAAGTAAAAGATTCCAAGCCTCTACCCATTGTCTAGAGGTAGTAGGGAGGCGTCAAAGCGCATGAAGGAAATTTTGTTACTAGCTACAGTTTCTCTAGAGAGCCAAGAAGGCGTGTGTTTACTGTACTAATGCTTTCTTTTTATCATTTTTGAACATGTGACTTCTTCAGGATCCTTCCAAGAACAATTCATGCCAAAGGTCAGTTATCTCTTAATGGTCTTCCTCATACTCTATATAATATTTAATGGTCTTCCTCATACTCTACATAATATTTGGCAAGAGGTTCTTTCTAAAAACACTTGTCTCGGGGCTGGAGAGATGGCTCAGCGACGAAGAAGAGCACAGGCTGTTTTTCTAGAGGACCTAGTAACTTCAGCATGGGGTACGTGGGTGGGTGGCGGAGGGAGTGTCTTATGCCCTCTTCTAGTCTCTGTGGGCACTAGGTATGCATGGTAGACCAACAGACATGCAGGCAAAATATACATATACATAAATGTTTTGTTTTGAGACAAAGTTTCTCTGTGTAGCCCTGGCTGCCCTGGAGTTCTGTAGACCAGGCTGACCTCAAACTCAGAGCTCCTCCTGCCTCTACCTCCAGAGTGCTGGGATTAAAGGTGTGTGCCATATAACTAAAGTTTTAAGAAGGAAAACCAAAGCAAAGAATTTTATGCAGTTACGGGCAGCACTAATTGGTTTTGGGGAGGGAGGGTATTAATTATTTTTAAACAGAGGATGTAAAGCTGAGAGGGAGACAGGGTTGAAGCCCTCGACGGAGACAGAGGAGGGCAGTGGTGGAAGGGTATCACCAAATAAATTATATGAGTGTATGAAATTTTCAAAGAATCAGTGTTGTTTTTCAAAGAACTAGTATCCAAAGTACATAAAGAATTAAAATATCTCAATAGGATATGCACAAAGATTTGCATTTAAATGCTTTACACAAATACAAGCATATGGAAAAGATTTAATGTCTTTATCATTAAAATCATGGGTCTATTTCACACCCGGGTGGACAAAACTACTATTTCTACACCTGAGACTTGCTTACTAAGAAGTGAGTTACCAAGACTCTAAATCCTACCTCAGGGCTGTTAATAGGCACATTTCCTTTGAGAACACTTTGGCAGTGTCTAGTAAAACTGACACTATGAATAACTTTTGACCTACCAATTCCACTTCTATGGGACTTGTAATAGAAACATATCACAAACTGGGCATAGTGTGCCCGCCTTGTGGTTCCAGTTGCTGTAAAGGATTGTTTGACCCAGGAGTTTTGAGACCACCCTTGGCAACATAGTAAGACTATTGCTCAAAAGAAAAGCACAAGGAAATAGATACATGAATGTTTATAGCTGGGGCTGGAGAGAAGGCTCAGTGGTAAGGGACGTGGGCTGTTCTTGTAGAGGACCCAGGCTTAGTTCTGGCATCTACTTGACAGCTCCCAACCAGCTGTAATTGCAGTTCTAGGGGATCCAACACCTTCTGACCTTTGAGGGCACCAGGAGCTCATGTGGTGCACACACATGCATTCAGGCAAAACACCCATACACATAAACTAAATAAATTATAAAGTTTTAAGTTTTCCTCAAGTGCAGTGACACACACCTTTAATCTCAGAACGTGGGAGACAGGCAGGTGGATGTGTATCAGTTCAGCTGATACACGCTGAAGTTACCAGGTCCTCTCAAATCAACGACAAAAAGAATGCTTATAGCAACATTTTTCAAGACATTCAAACATTAGGGAAATTCATATATTCAATAATGAGTTCTAGTAAAGTCATATGATAAAATATTACTAAGCAAAAAAAATTTAACAAATCACAGTTATCTGCAATAACCTGGATATGTCTCCGAGAAGAGAATGTTGTCTGACACAGAGTTAGTCACTGGTGCTCCGTCTCCTTGAGTGCACTGGAAGTGCAGTTCCTGTTGGTCTTCACAGTGACAAACACTGCAAAAGGAAAGTTGGTGGCAACCATTCTCTCTTGGTTGGAAGAATTTTTCTTCAGTGTTTCCTTGAGGGTCCTATCTTTGGACCCAACTCTTTCATGGTTCCTCTTCAGGAAGCCTCAATTACGTAGAAGTTTCCGTGTGCCATAGTTTCTGCTGTGCATGCGTATTTGCGTTTTAAGCAGAGCTGCCTGCTTGCCATCTCACTTGTTGAGAGTAGCTTGCCACCGTCCTTCCTTGTACATTATGGTAAATATGGTTAGGCAAAGAGAGGATTTTTGTTAACAATCTCAGCTTGTTTTATTGGCTTGGAACTTTTTCATACTAAAACTGAATATGTCTTAAGTTGAGGGGCAACCAGGACATTTGAGTCATAAAAAGCCTCATAGTCCAAGCCAGGCAGAGCTAGTAAACTCTGTAAAGAAGTGGTTTAAGGGGCTGGAGAGGTGGCTCAGTGGTTAAGAGCACTGACTGCTCTTCCAGAGGTCCTGAGTTCAATTCCCAGCACCCACACGGTAGCTCACAGCCAGCCATCCATAACTTCAGTTCCAGGGGTATGTGATGCCTTCTTTTGATCTCTGAGGGTACCACAAACCCACATGGTACACATACATACAGGCAAAACTCTCATAGACTTTAAATAAATAATAAACCCTAAACAAAACAAAACTGCACATTGAGAGTCTGGCCACCTGACTCCATCACCAGCTTCTTACTCGGATGCAAGGGCTATGTGGTTTCCTTGGTAGGAAAGAGAAATATTGGTTATGGATGGATAGTATTGCTTCTAAACTTGTAATAGGATAGATAATACAAAAATCTATATGGAATTATTATTTTCCTCAAGGGATCCTGCTGCTAGCACCATACACATAAAAATTGATATTGTAGTATAATAATTTATTTTAGAAAATCAGAAAGGCAAAATTTAATAGCTATAACCCCATAACCCAGAAATAACAATGTCTATATAAAAACACCTAGAATGGTATGTATGTATGTATGTCTTATTTATCTTTTGAAACACCAGAGTGACTATAAACTTTTTTTTAAGTGCATGTGTCTTTGCCTGCATTCTCAGGAACACTGTCTCCTTTGAGACATGGCCTTTCGCTGTCCTGTGGTATACTAGCTCAGCCAGGCTGGCAAATGCATGGGATCTTCCCATCTTTATTCCCCGGCACTGACGTTTCAAGCATAGCCACTGCACCCTGAATTTTTACTTGAGTCCTGGGATCACAATTAATTTCCTGAACAAGTACTTTAAATAACTATTTCCTAGTCCTTAAACTCTGGATCCTCCTGCCTCCGTATCCAAATTCCGTGATTGTGGGCTGTGTGTACGTATGTATCTGTTTCCTTTTTTGCTGTTCTTGTTTGCTTGCTTGACAGCATCTTGATGCATACATAGCTGGGGCTGGGCTGGCACTTACAGAGTAGCCCAGGATAGTCTTTAGGTGGCTGCAATTCTGCCTCAGCCTCCAGAGGCTGTACCGTGTAGGCATGTACCACCGTGTCCAGCTTGTATATATGTTTTGACAGCTTATTGTGCATTCTGTTTTTGGCCAGTGGATTTTTTTTTCTTTTTTAAGTTTTATTTATTTATTATTTATATGAGTATATTGTAGCTGTCTTCAGACATACCAGAAGAGGGCATCAGATCCCATTTCAGATGGTTGGGAGCCACCATGTGGTGGCTGGGAATTGAACTCAGGACCTCTAGAAGAGCAGTCCCTGCTCTTAACCGCTGAGCCACCTCTCCAGTCCCACATTCTGTTTTTGATGTGTTGTGGTGCTAGGGTTCAAAGTCAGAGCTTTATGCATGATAAGATAAGATAGATAGATAGAAAGTCCTCTACCACTAAGCTACATCCTTTTTTTTTTTTGAATTTTTTTTTTTTTTTGAGAAGTGTCAACTGTGTGGCCTTGAACTCTCAATAGATTTACGTGCTTTTGCCCCCCAGAGTACTGGGATTAAAAGCACACAACCATGTCTTGCATATCAGATTCTTTTTATTTTTAGCATCTTTTTTTAAAGGGGCTCTTTAGGGCCCTGCAGGTTAGCTTAACAAGAAGACCCCTGCCAAGTCTGCTGGTTTAAGTTCTCATGTGCTAGAAAGAGAGAACCAACTCCTACACGTTGTCCTCTGACCTCCACAAATACATCATGCCTGGGCACTTGTTTGCACATACACAAATAAATGTAGACTTGGCTTTGTTTTTCCTTTCAAATACTCTATGGTAAAAGCAATTAAATTAAGAGAAAAATCAAGATAAATCAAGACCCCTGTCTCATGTATATTAAACATAAGCGCTGAAAAACATTCAATTATTTGCTTAGAATATTCTTAACATACTGCTTTTTCTTCCTTCTTTTCCAGTTCCTGGGCGTATTGGTTTGTCCCCATCGTGGGCGCTATTCTTATAGGTTTCTTGTATCGTCACTTCTGGGCTGACAGCAAATCCTCCTGAGGAGACCTCGTTGAAGTGCGGAGCACGTGCTCCTGCGATGAGAGGAGGAGACTTGTGTGGAGGCTGCAGGGTGTTCCCTCCTTGGAACCTGCCAGTTGTTTTCTTTCCCCTTGGAGCCAAGATGGTTGACCAGATATCTATCCTCCTTCAGTGTACGACCAGAGTCTTTCATCCGCCAGAGCCTGACGCCCAAAGCACCTGCTCACTCTGTGTCCTTGCCAGGGTTTCTCTCATTGGTTCCCACTCCTTCCTTTCATTTCAAAAGTTGATGCCAATGACTTAGAGTTCCTATGTTGTAGTGACATGGCCTTTGGGGACAGTACATGATTTCTCATAATTTGAATTCATAGTAGATATAGTTAAGGGAACAGCAGTCAGGTTATGAATCTTTTCCCATTTTTCTTTTTAAGTAAATTTATTTTTTTAATTCTGATTTAATTTTGTCATTCATCATAAGGGATTTAATTCATGAAGTTGTGTGTATCTTATTTCAAACACAGCTGCCAGATGATCTTATTTATGATTGTTAGAAGTAAGGGGCCAGCAAGATGGCTCAGTGGATAAAAGCAATTGCCGCGAAGCCTGATGACCTGTGTCTGAGTCACTGCACTCACAGGATAGAAAGAACCGATTCCCAAAAGTTGTCCTCTGACTTCCACATGTGTGCTATGGTCTTTGCACACACACGCACACACACACACCCCAGATGTTATTTTTAAAAATGAAGTACAGCAACAGTGGCTATCTACCCCTGCCCCCTCCAGACAGTGTAGCTGATGGCTCCTCCTGTCTCTAAGTCCCGCCTCTTTTCCCAAAATACTTCACAAAGTGTGCATCCCTTTGATTTCTTAGGAATCTAAGAGCTGAAGAAGGACTGACTTCAGAGTAATCTCTTTTACAAAGAGAACCAAACACTACTTACAGGAGAGCAGTTTAAAAAGGGACCAACATGCGCTCTCTGGTCTGACACTGGTTTCTAACCATCTTCCACCCTGGCTGTCTTTACCAGTGAAAGATGTGTGTGTGTGCTTACCTTCTATACACTTCTCTCCGGTCCGTGGGGCTTCACAAAGGCCTTTCTGCTGTTTTTCTTTACCGATTAGCAAATTTCTGATTCCTTGTCTTAAAGTACAAGACTCAAGTTTGAACTTATGTTTATCTCAGTAAAATAACTTAGATGTAAATGTCATTGTCCGGCATGCCCCTTCAGATTGGGAGACCATGCCAAGAGACTTCGGTTTTCATCTGGGTTTTACCTCCATGGCGCCAACTTTTGGTTTTGTCCTACTTTCTATTGAGGGTAATGATAAATCTGGAAGCTTTCTTTCCTCTTGGATATGAATTTCACTGGAAAGTAGGCAGTCATTTAAAATTCCTTCTCTCGTTGGTCCAGGCATTTTCCTGGCACCTCTGACTGTATTCTCTCTCCCTGTGGCAGTGCCTGACAGTACCCAGCTGTTTCTTAGTTTCTATGATCTTTCTTCACATCTTTGTTCATTACCAGTCAGCTTCTGGGCTGGTGTCACATCCAGCAGGAAACCATGGGATTCCAGCAGGACCAGAGATGTTGGGAAGTGTCCTCCTGCCTCCCTTCCAGCTTGCCAGGGGCTTGACAGGACAGGAAACTGCACAGTAAACCAGTCTGCCCGTGTAAACTATTTTTTAAAAAGTTCAGTCCAGGACTCGTATCCTGTGATTTAGCAGTTGAATGAATTCAGAATTCATCAAAATAACATTAACCTTTTCCTTACACACTTGAATATGATATTTTAGAGTGATTTCTAGGTGACTTTTATGTCAGAGATGAAGACTTAATCAACCATTCGTCTTTAGAAACGTCTGTAATATTGTGTCATAGATTGACAGCGTAATTAGTCTGTAACAAAAGCGGCATGCGGCGCGCATCTCCAGGTAAAGGCAGGGAAGGTTGTGTGCAGGGAGCCCGGGACCTGCATGCTGGGATAGCGAAGTCACATGGAGTATGCTGGGTAGAAGGGAAGAACAAAGGAACATTGAGTGCAGGACAGGAGCGTCCCAGCTAACTCCAAACTTGATGGGACACCTAGTGAAAAACATCTGGCTTGTAGGAAATGTTAAAGAACTGCATTTTCGGCTGGGCATGGTGGTGCACACCATTAATCCCGATGTAGGAGAGACAGAGGCTGCAGAATCTCTGAGTTGAGGCCAGTCTGGTCCACATAGTAAGTTCCAGGACAGTCAGGCTACATAGAGAGACCATGTCACAACCACTCCACCAAATAAAAGAACTGTATTCTTAAGTAGAATCGGTGTTTTGATATTTCTACAGTAAACATCAATACCAAAAGCCGTTTTTTCTATTTCACATTTGTGTCTTTCCCAGCTTCTTATAGCTGAGCTTTTTCTCCCGAGAGCCAGAAGGAAAAGATTTTCATACTTTTGTCTTTGCGATCCATGAAATCCGTCAATACCCAGGGCTTCTTTTGAACTACTGATAATGTAATGTCATTTTATATTATATAAAAAGGATGCTTTTTTTTTTTTAAATCTTTAATCCCAGCACTTGGGAGGCAGAAGCAGACAGTTCTCTTGGGTTGTAGGTCAGCCTGGTCTACAGAGCAAGCTCCAAGCCAGCCAAAGCTACATAATGAGATTCTGTTCAGGTCTACTTGTTGTAATCCTGTTGCCTACATAAACAGCTAGGGGAAAGGTAGGTTTTAGGTGATCGTTTGTCAAGGCTTTCCGTAAACGGCAAAGCAACACAACATGTGCACAGGTGTACTTTTAAAAGTCTAAACTTGTCAAAGAAGCCTGGACATTTGAGGGTCATGAAAAAACATTAAGACCAAGAGGAGGCAGTTCCTATCCACTGACAGCACCTCCTGACCTGTGGGCGTGGGCAGGTTTGATTGTTTATTCTTGAGGTGACCAGCTGCTGCCACATATACAGGTAATGGCAGGTGAACATGAGAGATTTGTGCTACCCAGATAAAATGTGTTAACACCCATTCTCTAAAAGTTTCTACCCAGCCCTGGGAGCTGGTTTTCATCACTGAGTGATGTACAGAAAGCAATAGCACACAGTGTATGGACTTACTTAAGCAGAGACAAGTCTGTCCAGAGCTGTCACTTGAGCTGGCTGGCTCTTCCAGCAGTTGCCATCGGGGCTCACGGTGTAGGGTTTGTGCTCATTAAGTGCTGATGGCAAGCAGTGGAAAGTGATTTACAAGCAAGGTGTGTCATCACATGCAGCACTCATGCTTCTGTCTCCAGTGATGCCCGTCCGGCTGAAGTCGACCTGAGATGACTGAAGCAAGGATCGTAAATGTTCATTGCCTCCTACCCCAAGGGAAGTGGACTCAGACATGTCTTGTCTCAACGAGAAACCGAAGGGTTGAAGCTGTGAGATTCAGTTGCCAAATATCCCAAAAGTAACGGGGAGCTCCGTCACATTTGGCCAGCTTTGGGATTTGTGGGAGTGGTCTAGGAGGGAGGCTGAAGAAGCAGGGGTGTGCCAGTCACCTGCCTTACACCCAGTGTCCTACTCATGAATGGCAGGGGCCACTCCTTGCCCACGCCTGCCTCGTCTAATCAGCTGCTTGGGCAGACGCTCCTTTCGGTTATTTGGCTTGTCTTTTCCTGCACCCTCAACTGAGTGGCTAATACTACATTCCTTTTGTGAATTCAACGATGGGGTTTGTTTACCTATTTGGTTTCAGCTTATTTTGAACAAAGATCTTTGTCTCTTTCTACTGGAATGTGCACACAGTGAATGTTTGTTAGAACTACACAATAAAGATACTGTTTTCCTTTTCTTGTCCTGACTACGGTTGCTTTTTTTTTTTTTTTTTTTTTATAAGACTTTTGTTTTTAAGGAAAGGGTACTGTGCTGCTTAGGTGTTGTGGATGAAGACAGTTGGGGTGCACAATGTTCTTCGGTGCCTCTGCTAACATTTCGTATAACCTAAGATAGGGTGCGCGGTGGCTCCCTAGGGTTCTTTGTTGGAAGTGGATTTCTCATTTGATAGTTGAGAGATATAGCCATCCTGGTTTGGCCCTGTTAGGGGATATGAAGTGGGAAGCAGAAAACAGCTTGGAGTTCTCTTTCTACCAGTAAAGAAAAGCCAACATGAGGTAATGTTTTATTGTCCGCAGTGCTGGGCTTCAGTTGATTGTTTTCCTTGGAACTAGCTAAACTGTTGGGGAAATTTATACACAGAGGTTGAGGTTCTAGTGACTGTGTGAAGCAAGGGAAATAGGCCATTTTATAATTACCTCTCACACACTGATAGCCTTTTCGCATGACCAACATCAGGTCAGAGTAGATCACTCATTAGGCCCCGGCGATTCCACTACAACAGGAATCGAGGATTAGTCACAGGAAGGGATAGCCCCATTCTTAATGCCAGCATTTGAATCCAATGTTTAATCCTGATGCTAATAGGAATTCATTATCAAGGCACTCTTCCTGCTGTTTGATAGTTGCGTGACAAATCTTGCTTGATTCACAATAATCTGAGAAGGCTGTGACTCCATTTACAAAAGTTTAAGGTAAGAAGACCCCACATAATTTATTACAATCTGGTGATGGGTAGCATACATTTGACAGCATTTCTAGCTAGATGTCTGATCTGTGTAGTTCAAAGCTTGCTCAGCTGAGTCGCTTTATATGCGTTTTGAAAAATTAATTCTTGTGGCTAGAGAGATGACTTAGAAGCTGAGAGCACTGCTCTTCTAAAGGACCTGGGTTCAAGTCTTAGTACCCATGTGACAGCTAGCAATCTGATGTCCTCTTCTGGCCTCTATAGTCACTGTTCATATGTGATGTGTACATACATGCAAACAGAACACGCATACACATAATTGAAAAACAGACAAACAACGACTCAATTCTTTTATGAAGCATTGAGAGGGCAATTGCTTTTCTGAGGGACTCTTGAGAACTCAGGTGTAAAATTGTTTATCATTTGTGTGACACCTGCTGTGTGTTACAAAGTAACAGCTCCGGGTGTTCCTGATCTTTATTATGGGAGCCTCACAAGTGAAATGGGGTCCCGGGTTTTACTACAGAACGTCACCAAAGGGAGGGGCAGAACGTGAACCTGCCTGGATATTTTTGTTTGTTTTGCTTCTTGCAACAAGGCCTAACCATGTAGCCCAGGATAGCCTCTGAGCTATCATCATCCATCTGCTTCAGCCACCTGGGTGCTGGGTTATAAATTGATGCCACCACATATCTTTGTAGTGATGATAGGCTTGAAATGACTCAATTTTCCTGCAAAACACATTTTTTTTTCCATGGTGCTGGGGATCCAATCCAGGGCTTTCATATGTGCTAAGCTAATACTGCACACTCAGTTTCATTTGTAGCACCACAAAACATTCATTATTTAAGAGAGTCTCACTGTGCACCTAAGCTGACTTAGGATTCCATCTCTCCTCCCCAGCCTTCCAAATGTCACATACTTACAAGCTTATGGTTAAAAGGTACTCAGATACACAGGTGTCAGGGAAATGTTTTCTGGCTATCCAGTGGAAGATAGAATCTCAATGGGAGATTGAGTCAAGTAGATCTTGAATTTGAGGCCAGCCCAGAAATTAAAAAGAAAAAAGAAAGAAAGAAAAAAGAATATATGTTCTAGAACTGTACTTAGAATAGTCCTAATGTAAATGCTGAAGGAAAACCTATAAGGAGCCCGTGTGGGGTTGCTGTGTGTGAACGTGCAAGCTGATTATTCTTATTAAATTCTCATTATTTAGAACGAGAACGTCAGGAAGTGGTGATGAGAACAACAAAACCACGTTCTTTTCAAGATGGAGTTAAATCTTAGAAGAAACTCAGTTGAATCGCTTCCCTGTACCTCAGCAGCTGTGAGGTGGAGAGCTGAGCATGGTGGCCCAATGCCCTCCATCCCTGCACTGGGAGGCAGAAGCAGGCAGATCTCTCTGAGTTTGAGACTAGCCTGGTCTACATAGCAAGTTCTAGGCCAACCAGGGCTACATAGTAAGACCCTGCCTTAAAAAGAGAGAGAGAGAAAAGAGAAAAAAAAGTGAGTAGTGTATTAGTTAAGGCTCTCTATAGGAACAAAACTGATAGATGAGTCTACATATATGATGGGGATTTATTAGAATGGCTTACAGGCTGTGGTCCAGCTCATCCAACAAGGGCTTTCTACCAACAGAAAGCCTAAGAACCCAGTAGTTCAGTCTGTGAGGCTGGATGTCTCAGCTGCTTTTCAGTACACCAGAATCCTGAAGAAGTATGCTCTAATGCCAGTGAAGGAATGACCTTGCCAGAGAGTTTCCTTCTTCCTTGTCCTTTATACAGGCTGCCAGCAGACAGTGTGGCCCAGGTTAAAGGTGGGTCGTCTTCCCACTTCAAATGATTTAACTCAGAAAAGTCCCTCCCAGGTGAACACAGTTGCTTGAGCCTTAGTTAATCCCAGATGCAATCAGATTGACACCAACAATAGCCACCACACGTCAGACCCTTGTCACCTTGACACAAAATCACATCTTCTGAGGTAGCGTGGGTGTGATGAGGTGGAGCCTGGAGGATAACAAGTTGGAGATCAGCCTGGTCCATAAGATGCATCATTTCAAAATAGGAAAAATTAGGGCTGGAGAGGAGAGATGGCTGAGTGTTTGAGAACACTCATTGACTGTTCTAAGGGACCCAGCTTAAATTTCCAGCACATATGGCAGCTCAAATCTGTAACTCCAGTCCCAGGGTTCCAACACCCTCTGAGGGCACATGGTGTACAGACCTGCATGTATGCAAAACACCCATACACATATAATAGTGATACTTAAAAAAAAATGGCTTAGTGTGCTGAAGTTCATGCTACACAAGTTTGATAGGATTTGTTCAATTACCCAAACCCATGTAAAGGTGGGAAGAGAGAAGGGACTCTAGATATTTGTTCCAATCCCCATGCCTGTGCAGGACCATACTCATATAAATATGATCAGGCCGGCCTCTAATTTAGAGAAATCCACCTGCCTCTGCCTCCCAAGTGCTGGGATTAAAGTCATGCACCACCACTGCCTGGCAATAAAATAATTTTTTAAAAGAAGCAAACAAACAAACAACTGGAGAGGCAGCAGCCTTGTGCCTCATCTTATAATCTTAGCTACTTGCAAGAGGGCCTGTGGCAGGTTCGTGTGTAGCTGTCCACGTGAAAGCTTGAAGGGCCAGTCTGCTCTAGCAGGAGACTGCAACACTATTTAGCCCTTAGAAATATGTACATGTGTTTCATTGGCTCAAAATAAGGTTTTCAAGCTGGGTTTGCTGGCTAGTATCATGTCAGTTTGACACAAGCTGGAGTCAACAGAGATATGAGTCTCTCTCTCTCTCTCTCTCTCTCTCTCTCTCTCTCTCTCTCTCTCACACACACACACACACACACACACACACACACAAAGTGAAAAAAATCTGTCAAACTCAGTGTGCCACCTTTCTGTCTTAGTACACAGCACACTGGAGACTGGAGTCAGGCCTGCGCCTGAACTGACAATCAGCTGTGATAATTCTCTGTTAAAAACCGAGTTCACACTTACACAGTGTTTATGAGGCACCCCTACACATTACCTCATTTGGTTCTCTTTAACACTCCTACTAAAGAACTTTTATCCTCCCCTGTTTACAGAAAGAGAAACTGAGGTATAAAAGGTTACATGACTTATGTTTACAAGGTGGATTATGGGTCAGAGTCTGCACCCAGGCTGTCTTGCTCTGGCTTCGAAACCTGCACCACATATGATACCATTACGTTAAGTGCTTCATATGCATCTGAGTCTCATTATTAACAGACCTTAGGAGGCGGATGCTGCCACCCCGCCCGAGCTTAGAGGGTCTGCACTGAGAACACGTGTTTGTGATTCCACTGTGCAAAAAGCATTTGGTAGCATCACTGTTTTCAAATGCATTTCAGTCTATCAGGAAACACTTTGTGCAAGCAGGGTGCAGTAGCAATTCTATAGTGCCAGTACTGGAAGGCAGAGGCAGGAAGATCACAGCAAGTTCAAGGGGCACTCTTTTCTGTATAACAAGTTCAGGCCTGTCATAGACTCTATTTCAAAACCTAATTGATTAATATAATAACTAAAACTTTAAAAATCCTTTATTTACAAGAATTAGGAATTACCGGTTAGGGCAGCCAGGAAGGAATGGTTTCATGTAGCAAAAGTCATATGGAGACTGGGAATCACAAGTTCAAGGCCAGTCTGGGCTACATAATGAGATCCTGCTAAAAAGAAAAAAATGAAAACACACACACACATACATGTTTTGTTTCTTGTTTCTTTTTGGAGACAGTTTCATATGGCCCAGGCTGGCTTCATACTCCCCATGTAGCCAGAGCTTGAATGAAGTTCCTCCCACCTCTTCCATCTGAATGGGGGGATTCTGGGTGTGTACTGCCACACTCAATTTATGTGGTGCTAAGGACTGAAGCCATGGCTTCATGCATGCTAGCCAAGCAGTCTACCAACAGATCTATGTCCCCAGCAACTAATGAAAGTTTTTAATGGCTCGGTACGAAAAGGCGCCTGTCACCCTGAGATTGACCCCTGGAACTCACATGGTAGAAGGAGGGAATCTACTCCCCCAAGTTATCCTCTAATCTCCACATGCATGGTGGGGCACACATGTGCCTCTGCTACACACAGCATATAATTGTAATAAAAAGTAAATATTCTTGGGGCTGGAGAGATGGCTCAGCGGGTAAGAGCACTGACTGCTCTTCCAGAGGTTCTGAGTTCAAATCCCAGCAACCACATGGTGGCTCACAACCATCAGTAATGGGATCCGATGCCCTCTTCTGGTGTGTCTGAAGACAGCTACAGTGTAGTCATATACATAAAATAAATAAACGATTCTTCAAGAAAAGTAAATATATAGTTGCATTTTCAAGGCATGTCCCTTCCAGTCTATTTTATCTAATTTTATTATGTATTTATTAATTATTTGGCGATACTAGGGATTGAGCACAGGGCCCTATACATGCTGGGCAAGAAAATATTTTCTTTAAGATTTATTTTTATTGTTTAAAATTATGTATGCACATAATTATGTATGTGTGTGTGTGGGGAATTGTGCAAGTGAGTGCGTGTGCCAGAGTGGATTCTCAAGAATGCCAGCTTTCGTTATGCAAACCTTGCTCCTTAATTGGTAGAATAAAAATGCCAATAGCCTGTAGCTTGGCAGAAGAGAGGTAGGCGGGGCTTCGGTTCCCTGGCTTGGCGTCAGAGGCAGAGACCAGGAGGGATGGAGCAGGAGAAGAAGCTCCCATGGGGTCGGTGGATCATAAGCGAATTGACACGAGGGCCTGCCTGACTGAGTAGGAAAGGTCTAGGCAGACCCTGGCAAGTGACATCTCTGGATTGTTGACAGGGAAGTAGATAAAATAGCATACAGGGCTGACTTCTGCCCAACTCCATTGCTTTATGGCTTCTTTATAAATATAGAGGGTTTTGTGGGATTTTTTTAGATTTATTTATTTATGTAAGTACACTGTAGCTGTCTTCAGACACACCAGAAGAGGGTGTCAGATCCCATTACAGATAGTTGTGAGCCACCATGTGGCTGCTGGGATTTGAACTCAGGACCTTCTGAAGAGCAATTAATGCTCTTAACCGCTGAGCCATCTCTCCAGCCCAGGTTTTGTGATTTTATATTTAGGAATTAAATGATCAAGGTGGGGTAGAAACCCCCAATTAATATTTACTGTAACAGCATCAGATCCCCTGGAGCTGGGATCACAGGGGATTGTGAGCCACTCAACATGAGTACTGAGAACCAAGAGTCCTCTGGAAGAGTGAGCTGTGTGGTCTTAACTGCCGAGCCTCAAGAAAAGCATTGCTTATTGAGTGCATTCTTTATCTGTGAACACCATCTGCATTCTCTGTGACCTTACCCAGCGTGCTTCACTCCAGACGAATGCTAACAGAAGAGCTGTAGAGCCTTCCTAAAAGCTTTGCAATCCCTTTATAAAAACATCATTTAAAGCCAGGCGGTGACGGTGCACACCCTTTAATCCCAGCACCTGAGACGCAGAGAGGCATGCTGAGCTCTGAGTCTGAGGCTAGCCTGGTCTACAGAGCAAATTCCAGGACAGCCAGGGAAAGAAACCCTACAAAGAGAAAGAAATCCTTTCAATAATAATAATAATAATGATAATAATAATAATAATAATAAGTTCAACTAATTTTTTCTAAAATGTTATTTTTAATTTGTAAAGATTTGTTTACCTGTATGAGTGCTTTGTCGGCATTATGGTGGTGCACTACAGGCGTGCCTGGTGCCCACCGAGGTCAGAGGAGATAGAACCCAGGTCCTCTGCCAAGAGCAACAAGTGCTGTAAACCCCAACCATCTCTTTAACCTTGGTTTTTCTTTGACAGACAACACACGCATGTAATTCAAAAGGTGCTGCAAGTCTTCGGCTAGGGCAGACTGGTCCTTTCCCACTCGGTAAGCTGTCCCGTGAAAGCCTGGCAGGAATGGGTTCTCAGGTTTGAGTCTGACCTGAGTTCTGGGCAATGGAAGTAACTTTGCTCCACCCCAGCTGCCAGGAGACCAGTCTTCCCGTCCTGTCTGTCATTAGGGGTAAATTTCGCTGTTTGTTAGCAGAATGTAGGAAAATTACTCTCATGTCATACCAGCTACTTCGTGTGTGTGTGTGTGTGTGTGTGTGTCCTTGCGAGGTCTCTCTGGCAAGTCAATCCACAGAGAACCCATCGACACTCTATCCCCTTGCCTCCTGATGGGTTTTGTTGTTAGGTCTGGCTCCAGTCGATAGGTTACGTGGAGCACTGTATTGGGTCTGATGGCCCAGTGGATCCACGTGGGCATTGACTAGCAATGTCTGCCAGAGGCAGGAAGAGAGAGGTGGGAGATACGCAGTCCGTTTCCCGTTTGACGACGATGGGCTTCACAGTCTCTCAATCTTCAAGAAACCTCAGCTAGCCCGGCAGTGGTGGTGCACACCTTTAATCCCAGCACTCGGGAGGCAGAGGCAGGCAGATTACTGAGTTCGAGGCCAGCCTGGTCTACAGAGTGAGTTAAACCTCAGATGACTCCAGTCCAGGTTGACTGAATTGTTTGTTTTTTCATCCCTGCGCTTTTCGTTGTTTGCCTGTGTGTTGTTTTCCCCGTCTACACTGGGGTTTCTCTTGAGGGCAGACGTTGGCTGGGGTACCTCTTTTGAGTTCCAGTGCTTGGCCTAGTGGCAATACAGAATTGTGTTGCGTTGCTTGCTTGGGATAGTTACTGCAAAACAAACAAACAAACAAACAACCGGAAACAGAGGATGCACCCTCTCCTGGCGAGGCAGGGAAGGGCACTCCTGTTAAAGTCTTCAACCTGACCTGACCTCGTGGAGCGTCGAGAGACATTTGCCTAACTGTACAGAGAATCCCAAATAAAAGCAACCTTGACTACACTGGGGTACTTTATTTTGTACGAATAAGTGTTTTTGTGTGTACATATATCTGGGCACCACTGGGCACCACATGTGTGCCCGGTGCCTGTGGAGGTCAGAAGAGAGTACTAGATGACAGATGGATGTGAGCCACCATGTGGCTGCGGGAACTTGTGCAAGAGCAGCCAAGATTCTTAACCACTGAACCATCACTCCAGCTCCTGGAAGGGGGCGGAGCATCTGGATATGAAATCGGTTCACTTTCTTCACAAACGCTTACCTCAGATTGCAAAGTGGAGGTGGACTGGAGGTCTGAATAAAAGACACATCCCAGCTGACACAGGATTGAAAACCACATGACTCAGGTCACTCTGAGGGGGAAAGTTGAATCATAACAAGAATGCAAATTCAATTTAATCCCAGCACTTGGGAGGCAGAGGCAGGTGACTCTCTGAGTTTGAGGCCAGCCTGGTCTACAGAGTGAGTTCCAGGACAGCCAGGGCTACACAGAGAAACCCTGTCTCGGGAAAAAAAAAAAAAAAAAAAAAGCAAACCAAAACAAAAGAATGCAAATTCAAACATCCCGGGGTTCCAATGGCAGCTATCATAACAGTACAAGGAAGGCCATCACACAGCCTTATATGTATATACTTTTTGTCTTTAAAATTATTTTTTATTTTTCTGCGCAGATGTTTTGCCCACATGTGTGTCTGTGCACCATAGTACCTGCCTGGTGCCCAACGAGGTCAGAAGAGGGTGTTGGAGTTATGTGGTGCTGGGAACTGGATTCACATCCTTTGGAAGGTCAGGCTCTAAACCACGGAGGCGTCTCTCCAGATCCATAGTGTTTTCTTTTTTATTTTAGTAGAAACAATAGACACTTTTAAATAAAGCATGCTATTGAGGTATTTGTTTTTATAACGGTAATATTATAAATATTATATAGAGTGGCTACATGTGCTGATGGTACCTTATAAAGGTGGTATAATTATAATATTAAAAACAAACAACAATATTAAAAACATTTGCGACTGGGCCTGGGGAGAGAATTCAATTTGTAAAGAGTTTGCTGTCTCCCAACCCCTTAGAGCTTTTTAAACCAAAATGTAACATTATTGGTACATATGTATTGTGGTGGCTATTCTGGGTGTCAGCCTGATGACATGTGCAGTCAACTCAAAGCCAGTCAGTTGGATACATCTGTGAGGAGTTTTTCTGTATTAAATCATTTGAAGTGGGAAGACCCACCTTTAATCTGGGCCACACCGTCTGCTGGCTGCCTGTGTAAGGGACAGGGAAGAAGGAAGCAATTGCTCCTGGCCTGTTTATCCTCACTCTCTTGGGCAAGTCCATTCCTTTTCTGGCATCGAGCCTGCTTCTTCAGGATTCTGGGATGTACAGAAGACATCCAGCCTCATGGACTGAACAACTGCTGGATTCAGACTGTCCGTGTGTGTGTGTGTATGTATATGTGCATATATGTGTGCATATGTGTGTATGTGTATATATGTGTGTTTATGAATATATATATATATATACATATATATATATTCATTATGTCAGTTCTGCTCCTCTAGAGAACCCTAACACATGCACACATCTGTATAAACTGTTACATATGTATATAACACAGTACCTCACCATTAAAAGTTATGTGCTGGGGCTGGTGAGATGGCTCAGTGGGTAAGAGCACTCGACTGCTCTTCCGAAGGTCAGAAGTTCAAATCCCAGCAACCACATGGTGGCTCACAACCACCCATAATGAGATCTGATGCCCTCTTCTGGTGCGTCTGAAGACAGCTACAGTGTACTTACATATAATAAATTAAAAAAAAAAAAGTTATGTGCTGTTTATACTATCATTCACAGATATGTAAACTTTGCCATTTAATACAAAATTATCTCTATTGTATTTGCCATTAGTTTGATTACTAGTTACCGATGAGGGTGTGTCAGTCATTCACATCTTCAGTGACAAGAGTCTTCCAGTTAGGTTTGTTCAGTATTTTAAAATTTTTATTTATATATTTATGTATGTTTCTAATTTTTTGGAGTTTTTTTTTCTTTTCTTTTCAAGACAGGGTTTCTCTGTGTAGCCCTAGTTAGCCTGGAACTCACTCTGTAGTAGACCAGGCTGGCCTTGAACTCACAGAGACCCCTCTTGCCTCTGCTTTGAGTGCTAGGATTAAAGGCATGCACCACCACACCTGGTTTCATTGATTGCTTTAATAAGATTATGACTCCCAAATTGAAAAACATAATACATTCCCAGTTACCCCTGTAAAAGAAGTATTGGCGGTGCTGGAAAGATGGCTCAGCAGGTAAGAACACTTGTTGCTCTTGCAGCTGACCTGAGTTCAGTCCCTAATACCAACATGGCAGCTCGCAAGCATCAGTAACTCCAGTGTCCAGGGATCTGATGCTCTGTTCTGACCTGGGAGGGCACTGCATACACATACATACATGTAGGCAGACACCCATACACATAACAGAAATAAATACATCTTTTAAAAAATAAATATAAATACAGTCATATATATGACTCCTACTAATAACTTTTTGAAGGAATATGTTGGGCTTTTTTTTTTTCTTAAGCATGACAGAATAGTCTAGAACATATTTATAACTCTTTGGGGAGCTCATGACTGTGGTTGGTGTACCTTGTAGCATTGTTTTGTTTTGTTTTGTTTGGTTTTTCGAGACAGGGTTTCTCTGTATAGCCCTGGCTGTCCTGGAACTCACTTTGTAGACCAGGCTGGCCTCCAACTCAGAAATCTGCCTGCCTCTGCCCCCCAAGTGCTGGGATTAAAGGCGTGCGCCATCACCACCCGGCACCTTGTAGCATTTTAAATGGCACACCTCTTGTGTGCTGCAGGCCAGCACGTGACTTGAAAGAGGTAGAATTTGTCCTAAGCGTAGACCGAGACATTCTGTCCCATGTTTAGCATAACTGGTAACAGACACCATTCCAATAAGTTTCAAAAAATATCTTTATGACTCAGTGCCCAAACAGGCAGCTCAGAGAGGCAGGATCATTAGCATTCCGAGGAGAGAGAGGGCAAAGGCTTCCGTGTTTACTTTGTCATGGTCAATTTGTTCTTTCCTCACAGTCGCTTACCCTAACCTTGAATCTCCAACAGTCTGTCCAGCCGCAAATCCACTGTTTATAGCCCTCGGTACCGTTTAGCAATAGGAAGCCTGTTGATAAATACAAAGAAGACGTCTTCAGTTTCATGACGTGGTTCTTCATACAGCGCGATGGGGGAGACATCTCAACGTCCACGCCGAGTGCTAAGCCCAAGACAGCTGGAATAAATAAGTCTGTCCACCGGTCTGGTGGGCTGCACATGTGACCCAGTTCTTTCTCTCGGGATGTGAGGGGACATCTGGGAGCTGTCTCTTGTCCAAAAGAGAGGGCCACAAGAAAGAACTAACGTGAACAGCTTGTGAAATCCACAAGAGCTGAGCCTGGCTGAGTAGGCTCATGCAACTCACCCCCAAGCTTGCTGTACAGCAAGTCTTCCATTTCTGGAGAGGGCATAAATTTTCCTATTGTTGAGGCTGTTTGTTTGAGGGCTCTATTGCTTACAGCTGGAAGCATCCTCGCTGATAAACTATGCCGAAGAGAAACGACTCACGGGAAAATAACGCTCCCAGCTTCTGATTAACTCTGGCCTCTAGAGATAATTATCTGGGCCATCAGATATATAAAAATATGGAGGTCAGAGGATTAAAATTATAGTGGCTGCCTTTGGGGAGAGGGTGGGGAGTGACTGGGAGGGGGCCTGAGAGGGGCTTCTGGAATGTTAGGCATTTCTTGACTGGGGTGGTGTTTTGTAAGGGTGTTTACTTTGGGCAAATTCGTTGAGCTGTGCACTCAAGGGCTGTGTATTTTTCTGCTTCAATTTTCAGATCCTGACTGGAAGGCTATATGGATGGTGGATCATCATCATTTTATCAGATAACCAAATGAACCTATAGGAATATGTTTTTGTTTTCTTTTTTTTTTTAATTTAAAAAATATTTATTACATTTACAGGTGAGTCCAATGCCTCTGGCTTCCAAGGGAACCAATGCTCATATGCACATACCCACACAATTAAATTGAAAAATAACTAAACTTTTAAAATTAAATATAATCAAAATTAAAAAAATAACTAACATGGATGAAAACCAACTGAAAATAAAATAAAATTTAAAATTTTATTGCTTTTAGCAGGGCAGTGGTGGCACATGCCTTTAATCCCAGCACTTGGGAGGCAGAGGCAGGCGGATTTCTGAGTTCAAGGCCAGCCTGTTCTACAGAGTGAGTTCCAGGATAGCCAGGGCTATACAGAGAAACCCTGTCTCGAAAAACAAAACAAAACAAAACAAATTTTATGTCTTTTATTAATCTATGATTATGGGGTAGGAAAGTGTGTGTGCATGTGTGTGTGTGTGTGTGTGTGTGTGTGTGTGTGTGTGTGTGTGTCTGTGATAGCACACATGTGGAGGTCAGAGGACAATGCTCAGGAGTTGGTTCTGTCCTTCCACCATGGACCCAGGGATGGAACTCAGGTTGTCACGATTAGCAGCAAACACCTTTAGCTGTCAGCCATCTTGCCAGCTCAGGATACGTTTTCTTCTATAAACACCCAGATGCTCTTGGTACAGTTTCCCTGTCAGTCATGGAGGGCCAACTCACTTCTCTCAGCCAAGATGCTTCCCTGTCTGGCTTGGAAGGGAAAGCCTCAGGAAGAACTCCATGGTCTCTAGAATTGAGCCACAACTAATTAAAAACCTGAATAAAACCCTACAGATGAAGACTTCATGGAGAGGTTTTTTTTTTTTTTTTTTTTTTCCCCAGCAAGTGTCCCAGGGAGGGTGTTTTAGTTATGACGAGTTCACGCCAAGGAGACATGTCTTTAGAGGAAAGCAGCCTTTTTTTCATGAAGGAAGAGGTGTAATTTGTTTTGCCAGTGGCTTTTGGGGACTGTTGTTTGGATCAGAACAGCCCCCATAGGACATAGAAGAAAAGGACTTAGGAAGCAACCATATTTGAATCCCTGCTCCTCAGTTAGTGGACTGATTTGGGAAGGATTAGGAGTTATGGCCTTGAGGAGGTATGTCACTGGGGGTGGGGTTTTGAGGTTTCCAGACTTGCGCATTCCTGTTGTGTGGTGTCCAGCTTGTAGATGTGACTTCTCAGTGGCTGCTCCAGTCACCTGTCACCATGCCCTTGCCCTGCCATCATGGATTCTAATTCTGTAGAGCCGTATGTTCAGTGACGTTCTTTTCTTTTACAATTTGCCTTGGTAATGATGTCTCATCACAGTAATGGTAAAGAACTAACACAGGGCCTGGTTATCTGGAGCTAGTTCTAGCAAGGGCAGCTGTGGTAAGGCATAACATAGAGAGTTGGAATTAGATAGAGGAAGCTAATAACCTGAAATAGCAGTCCTCATGAACGGGGCTGGCAGGACAGCTCACTGCAAAGGAGCCTACAGCCAACACTGACAATCCAAGCTCAATTCCTGGGACCTACTTGATAGACCGAAATGACTCCCCTGAAAGTTACCTTTTGATTTGTATATACTCAACACAGTACACATACATCCACATACATGAACACCCATAAACACAGACATACACAGATAAGTTAATAAATTGTAACTTAAAAAAAAAAAGTCTCAATCCCCGTGAAGAAAAGGACCTAGGAAGCAGCCACATTGGGAAGCCACCAAACGTGGAATGTGGTTGGTCGGCGACGGAGAGTCCTGTCCTGTTGAGCAGCTCTACGTGAAACACACAAGAAGAATTTGCAGACTTGGTGATCTGTGTCTCACCTAGCTCTTCAAGGTGTGTTCGCACTGATAGCATCTCAACTCTATGAGGCAAGTTAGACATTACCATGAGGGAGACCATGACTAAGAATAGGCTTTAGGGTCAGACCAGCCAGGATGTGGATCCTGGTTCTGTGTTAGGAGTGGAAGGATTGTACAATTCAAGGGCCTGTTTCAATGGTTCCCAGCACATTTGACATAACCTAGAGTGGATTGAACACAGGGCTTTACACACAATAAGGACAAAGCACATCCAGCCCCTATTTCTTTAAAAGATTTTATGTATTTTGACTTTACGTGTGTGTGTGTGTGTGTGTGTGTGTCTGCTTCTCTGTATGCGCACCATATGAGCAGGTGCCTTCAAGGATCATAAGAGGGCGTCAGAGTCCCTGGAACTGGAGTTAAAGGTTGCTATGGGCTGTCTGATGTGGGTGCTAGGAACTGAATCCTGGTCTTCTGCAAGAGCAAAAATGCTCTTCACTGCTGATGCATCTCTACAGCCCTCACTAGTGACATTTTTCCTGTCACATCTGTAAGAGTGCCAATGGCATCATCTAGCTAAGAGAGGCCAGGGCTGCTTGCTAACCAACCATGTCATGGTGCAAATGAGAGCCTTACAGATAACTGCTGATCCCAAAACATTCACAGTGCTGCTCTTAAAGAACCGTGGGCAGCCAAGTGGTGGTGGCGCACGCCTTTAATCCCAGCACGTAGGAGGCAGAGGCAGACAGAACTCTGAGTTTGAGGCCAGCCTGGTCTACAGAGTGAGTTCCAGGATAGCCAGGACTATACAAAGAAACCCTGCCTCAAAAAACAAACAAACAATCAAACAAACAAAAACAAAACAAAACAAAACAAAAAAACCCCAGCAACTATCAAAAGAACCCTGGGTTTTCAGTCTGTCTGTCTGTAAAATGGGTAGATTCACATTGCCTCAGTGGGTATTATAGAGGTTTGGTTAAGGAGGAGTTGATGCCCATTGGTCTGTTCTGTGCTCCCTTCCCTACCCGTTCTAGGGCCATGCGGGTTCCTTTACAAAATTAGATTTCTGTGTGCTCAGAGTCAACCACTGTGTTCCCACTCAGTTTCACAGTCCGTGCCCCATTTTCTGCTCCTTCACCACAGCTGAGTGGCTCAGGGGTGGACACTTGATCCCCATTAGATCAGTACCATTCCTATCCTTGTGACTCTTGTAGTCTGTATTTAGGCATGCTAGGTTCTGTTTTCTGGTGTCTTAAGTGGAGAAGATACAAATCTGAGAGTTGTGGTTAGTTTTCTCACCTTGACTGGGATGTGGAGACAGCCATTCCCATTGGGGGGCTGGGAGGGGGATGCTGCCTTTGGAACTGGCAACATCCCATTGAGAGGTGGAGACCCCAGGCTCCATTCCTAGTTGTATGTATCCTTAGGCAGGCTCTAGCTTCTAACATTTTTTTAATCCTGAAGGTGGCTTCAATCAGCCTTGGAGTTGCAGAATGGCTACTGATAACACAAGTAGACTCCCTTAGTGTAGCAGCTAGAGATAGGAAGCAACGCAGGGTAAGTGGCTAATGTCATGATCGTCCTTGTTTTAGAGATATGGAATCTGAGACAGAGATTAAGTCATTTGACTTGTATCACACAGCTAGATGGCGAATCCAGGCCTCTGACACCTGGACCTAGGCTCTGTTCTGCCTAGTCTTTGAAGTATCAAATCAAACTTCGGAACAGAAAAGAAATAGGCAAGTGTTATCCAGCTGTGATTATTCAAAGAGCACTGGCTGTGATCTACGGATGTTTCCTGTGCCCTTCCCTGACACGAGTTTCCCTCTTGCTGCCAGAGACAACCAATATCCTGGGTTTTTTTTTTTTTCCCCTTAGAATCATTTTAATAGTTTTTCCACCTACACATATAACCTTAAGCCACATGATTCTGTTTCCTTTGTTTTGGAAGTTAACGTGAATGAAATCACCCCTTACGTATTCTTTTGGGATTTGGTTCTTTCAACACTACGTGAGGTCCCCCTGGGCTCTTCCGAATAGCGACAGTTCGTTTAGTTTTCTTTGCTGGACAGTCCACAAGGTATTTATGCAATCTATGTTCAATGAACAGTGGATTGTTTCCAATTTTTAAACCAGCAATGGTACTGTGAACATTTTCTTTTTTTCTTTTCTTTCTTTTTTTAAAGGCTTATTTATTTTATGTTTATGAATACACTATTTGTATTCATAAATACACTATAGCTGTCTTCAGACACACCAGAAAAGGGCATCAGATCCCATTACAGATGGTTGTGAGCTACCATGTGGTTGCTGGGAATTGAACTCAGGACCTCTGGAAGAGCAGTCAGTGCTTCGTAACCACTGAGCCATCTCCCCAGCCCTACTATGAGTGTTTTCCTTTGTGTAGTCTGATCAGCTGATGTGTATCTAAAGGCAGATCTGCAGTTGTCAAGATGTCCTTTGTTCCATGCCCTGATCTGTATGGGTACTGCACCATGCAGATGTCAATACCTGTGGCCACATGGGAAAGAACACACTATGTATGATGTGGGAAACACAGAAACCTAAAATACAGGGTTCTTCCTGAAAACAATGACCAAAGAGAGATCATGTGACCCAGCAATTTCCCCTCCTCCGTATGTGCCGTGAGTACTGAGAACATGTTCAGCAAGGCCTAGTGTCATATATTTGTAACTCCACTGCTCAGGAGGCTGAGGCAGGAGGATCATGAATTAGAGGCTAGCCTAGAGTATATGGCAAGATTCTGACTCAAAATAACAGTGTGGGGTGGGTGCGAGGAGGCTGGAGAGATGGTTCAGCACTTTAAAGCTCTTATAGAGAACCCAGGTTCAATTTCCAGCGTCTACATGCGGGCTTACAACTATATGGAGCTCAAGCATGATCATGGTACACATACACACATGCAGGCAAAAACCTCATACACATAGAATAAAAAAAAATAAAGAAGAAAATAGATGTTCATATAAAGTATATAAAATACCCACCGTAGCCTTTTCAAGTATCCAGAGATGAAATGCAGTGTGTGTACACGTGTGCATGTACGTGCACACATGGACATGTGCATGATGGAAAACTATTCAGCAGTAAGAATTAAGGAGTTACTGATACATGGATGAGTTTTGAAAGCATGACATTAAATGAAAGAAAAACCAGACACCAAAAAAATCACATACAATATGATCCGACTTATGTGACATGTCCAGAATAGTCAAGTTCAGACACAGATTGGGACAAATTGGACTTGACAGGGATGGAAGGGTCATGTTGCTAGGGACTGCTTGTGAATATAGGGGGATGAAGGCTTCAGTTAGTGGTCATGGCTGTTTAAGTATAGCAAAGGCCCTACACTGTAGGGCCTTTTTTTTTTTTTTTGGCTTTTCGAGACAGGGTTTCTCTGTATATCCCTGGCTGTCCTGGAACTCACTCTGTAGACCAGGCTGGCCTCGAACTCAGAAATCCACCTGCCTCTGCCTCCCAAGTGCTGGGATTAAAGGTGTGTGCCACCATGCCCAGCTCCTACAGTGTATTCTTAAAAGGGTGAATTTTATGATATATGAATAGAAGCACAACACTTTATTTTTAGACAGTGTCTGTCTATGTGGCCCTGCCTGTCTTAGAACTCATTTTCTAGACCAGGCTGGCCTTGAACTCACAGAGAGCTGCTTGCCTCTGTCTCCTGAGTGCTGGGGTTAAAGTTGTCTACCACCATGCCGGGATAGCATTCTCCTTTTCAAAGCTATTTTAATTTTGTGTATGTTGTCTGTGTGCTGGTATGCCCACATGTGTGGGTGCCTGAGGAGGCTAGAAGAGAGTGTTGGGTCTCCTGGTGCTGGAGTTACAAAAAGCCGTCTCAATAGGTGAGCCATCACATCTCTCCGGGCTCAACCATCCTTCTCTGTCGTTCATGCTTCGAGACTGGGATATAGCTCAGTGACAACAGGAGCTTACCTGGGATGCTCAGGACCCTGGATTCAACTCCCCTGCAAGTACTGCACTAAAGTAAAAAAAAAAAAAAAAATCACCTATTCAAAGCAGGGTGTGGAGTACCTAAGACAGGCCAGCCCGGAATTGGTCCTGGAAAGCAACAACTGGATCGCCCCAAGGGCAGTTTAATGATGGTACCAAGTGCAGAGTGTAGGGAGGGTCTAGGGAAAATTTGTCTCAAGTCATAATGAAGCAGTTCAGGGTCGGTGGAGGGGCAGCCAATACTATCCTGATCTGAAAAGGGGTGTAGGGGCAAGGTGTGAGCGATCTCCAGGAAGAACTGTGGAGGAGGGCTTCCAAAGGGGGCTTCCACATTGAGCAAGCTCCCTACTGCATCCTGTCCTCCGCTCAGCCTCTCCTCTGTGTGGACACCCATCAGGGCACCCACCTGTCAGCCAGTGGGACAGGGGCTTAGGCAATGGGGGCCTTCAGTGCACAGTGCGCATGCGTGAGTCTGACATCTACAGAGGCAGTTGGCATTGGCCCCATTCAAGCACTCCCCGAGGTCTACAGTGGAGAAGAGAAGGCTGCCAAGCCCCTGTGAAGAAGAAAGAGACTGTGTATCGTCCCAGCCCCTCGTGACTTCACACTGGGTGTGAAGACAGAATAGGATCCTGAAAGAGGCCGACTTTAACGAAAGGAATGAGTGTGTGCACTTTTGGACATGGCGTCTAGATGTCCTTCCAATTAAGCGGTGCACAGTAAGTTGGGGTGAGTCCTGGTGATGAAGGTGCCCTTCATGACCATGGGGAAGCTTGGAAATGGATACTAAGCACCCCTGGGGGTGTATTAATGCAAGTACAGAAGGACAACTCCACGCTGAGGGACACCCCTCTGGGGCTCAAAGCCTAGGGTTGAGCCGGAGAGTCTGATAATGGGCAGACACCCAAGGCCTGCTCTTGGAAGCCAGGATGTGTGTGGACTGCGCCCTCCCCGGAGGTTACCCCGAGTGCTGGCGCAGCTCTCTGGCTCAACCGCCCGAGCACTCACGGGGCTCCTTCCAGCCTTTATTGGGACATCTGCCACCTCCCAGGTCCTCCTCTTCCAAAGCCAAGAAGGGTCAGAGGAAGGGAGTGTCCCTGTATACCAACGTAGCAGAGCAGCTTCTGAAAGCTGAGGGGGGCCCCCAGGGAGAAAACATGGCCGTGCCAATTTTGAAAGGTCCCCAAACGACTTCTAAAAGCACCAAGGCCCATGAGTAAGACTGCGGTGCTGGATGGAACGCGGGGGCAGGAATGCTGCCCAGATCCCTGGCAGGAGCTGCGGGAAGAAAGCAGGCCAGGGCGCTGCCTCTGCAGCAGACGCATTGTCCCCCCTGTTCTGTGGGCTCTTGGGTATCTCTGTCCAGGCAAAGCCCGAGCCCACCCGTGGGCAGCTTCTAGCCTGCAAGGCTCAGCACCCTGCAGGATTCTCTTCCACACAGGTCCCTCACCTCTGGCTCCACGCCCAGCCAGTTGCCCACAGACTGGAAAACAAAGGAACACTGCCTTCCCTGGAGACCTGTGCTTAAGGGATGGAAGGGATGGGCCTTGGGCAGGCTGGGCGGATACTCTGTTGATTTTTTTTTTTTTTTTCCGAGTGCAGAGACTATGACAGCCAATTCCTGTTGGAAGTAGCTTTGTTTTCTTTGGATGGTGGAACACTTTTCCTTTCTCGTGACTGTGGCAGTTTTGGGTCATGTTTAGGATGGTGACTAGTTAGCCTAATTATGTGCCTTCCACAACCACGTTCTTAACCTTTTGGGGCACAGATGTTATTACAACCTTGATTGAGAAGAGGGGTCACCTCTTCTCTCTCCCCTCTGCGCCTCAATCGGAGCATTTAACTCCTAGTGGGTTAGGACTCTTTGTAGAGGCCAGGAGTGCGTAGCTCAACAGGTTCAAGGCCCTGAATTCTGTCCCAGTTTGGGGACAAAAATGAGAAACTGTTGGGTTAAGGAAAATAAGGAAAGGCCCTTCCTGTCCCCCTATATTCTACCCTAGATTTCCTTCAGTCTGGTTTTTAAGATTCCTAGCACTGGTTGGGTCAGTGCGCCCTGCTTGGCTCCTGTCTGAATCAGTCCATGTGTCTAGGCACGTTTCTAGCTAAGGCTGCCTCTGGGTGAAGGCTCCAGGACCGCACCACGCCTCTCTTTCAGGCATCAGGCTATTCCAGAGGGATTTGTAAGCTCTTTGTCTTATCTCTGTCTCTCTATTACACAGAAGCCGGGCAACCAGAGTCTCTGTAGCTTCAAGGAGAGGTGGCCCTATTTCCAAGGAGCAGGTTCTAGGGAGACAGGCGTTGTCTGGTTTTGTTAAATTCCAGCAGAAAGTCACTTTGCCAAAAATGCCAAAAATAAAAAGGACTGTCTAGACACTCACATATTAGACACTCTAATATGAACAGAGACTTTGACCTTGACGTCATCAGGTTTTGCTTCCATGGCAAGATGAAGGGGTAGGTCAATTAACAGACAGGGCTGTGTACCTGCTGTGCACCAGGCTGTGTTCTTGGCACCTGGAGGCATGTGGTGATGAGACAGACACCCAAACACTGGTAATTGTAGAAAGTAGAAAATACAAAGATGAAAGTAATGTAGTGTGGAATGACCAGGGTTGCCGTGGTAGGGACGTGATGAGAAAGGTCTCTGAGAATTCACAACTGGGACAGAGACCTGCTTTCCGGCTCACTTACCTGCCCGCTCTCCACCTCACTTTCTGTAGCCAGTTAAAGGTCGGCTGTGAAAGAAATGCAACATAACATTCTAGGAATAGACAACTTACAATGTTTGCATTGGGTATTATTCTGAGGAACATGAAAAAAATGTCACACAATGCCAGCTCATGGCCCATGCTCCCACACAGTGTGCCCATGCTGTGTGGCTGTGCCACCTACCTGCTGATCCCTTGGCAGCCATTCTGAGGGAGCCCACCGTTCTGCAGCTTTGATCACAGTATACTGTGACATTTGTTCGATCTTATTAATGGTTATTATCAGTCTCTTTGTAAATTATTCCTATGGAGAGATAGGAAAAACACACATAGGATTTGGTGCTGTCTGATGCTTTAGACTCCCTCTGCGGATCTTGCAACCTATCCCCCATTGGTGAGCCGAGGCTACAGTATTCAAAAGATAGTAGCCACTTGGAGGACTTCAGGCTGAGGGGACAGCTATTGCGAAGGCTCTGAGACTTGAATGGTTGACCTGCTTAAGGAACAGAGAAACAGTAGACTTGGACAGAGTGAGGAATGGGAAGACGGGAGATGGCACACATCCTATAGGATCACATCCTATATAAGCCTTTCAAGGAAGTGGAAGTTGGGTTTTTATTACACTGTGACAGAGGAGCATAGAGAGGAGGATGCTGCTGGCATTCTTAGAGCTGGTATCCATAGAGAGGAGGGTGTTAGAGCAGGGGTGGGTGAGAGGTCCAGGTGAGAGGGGTGATTGTAGCTTGGTCCTTTTTGGTAGCAAGACAAACAAAAGCCTGTGGACTCTTTTTCACGTGGGCATACACAGTGCAAGTGGTTTTCTCTTCCCTCCTGTACCTAATGTATTATAAACTCATGGTGGCTAAAGCCCCTAAAGGTCCAGGCATGGTGGCACATGCCTTTAATCCCAGTACTTGCAAGGCAGAGACAGGAGGATCTCTGTATGTTTGAGACCCAGCCTGGTTTACATACCAAGCTCCAGTACCACTAGGACTGACTATATAGAAAGACCCTATCTCAAAAAAAAAAATCATAGAGACTGTCTCTTAATTCACTTCTCTCTCTCTCCCCCTCTCCCTCTCTCTCCCTTTCTTTCTTAACTTTAAAACAGGTCTCGTTCTACAATCCTGGCATCCCCGAACTCTTTACATAGAACAGGCTGGCCTTGAACTCACAGAGATGTACCTGTCCTGCCATCCAATTGCTGAGTTAAAGGAATACACCACAACTCTTGACCCATTTATTTCTTTTGAGACAGGGTCTCATGTAGCCTAGGATGGCCCCAGACTCTCTATGTAGCCAAAGATAACCTTAAGCTTCTGATCCTCCCATCTCTACCTCCTGAGTTCTGGGACCACTAATGCACATCCCCAAACTCGTCATGGCACACTGAGGATTGATTGCAGGGCTTTGCGCACAGCAAGCAAGCAGTCTACCAACTGACCTACATCCCTAGACTGCATAATGGGCCTTCAGTGGCCACCCTACAGCTCTCTTGTCCAAGCTGTCTGCTCCTGCTCTTTGCAGGAAATTGAAATAATGATAGGAATCCTCGTATGAGCAAATGCATGGCTGATCTTGTCTCTGCAGAGTGTCAATATCCACAGCAGGCAGCAGTGGTGTGTGTGTGTGTGTGTGTGTGTGTGTGTGTGTGTGTGTGTGTGTGTGTGCGTGTGCATATTAAGTGTCGGCTGCACACCTTTGATCCCTCTTTGCTCTATAATAACCACACCAGACTCCGGCCACTAGCCTTGGATCCGTTCCTTGCGGTTTGTATCTCTTGTTTGGTTTTTGGTTTTTAGATAAGAGTTTTGACAGCCAGAAAGGGCGGATGCATTGCCCAAGGTCACATAGCTAACAAATGACAGAGCTGGGACCCATGTCTGTCTGATTCTTGCCACATCAAGAGGCTGGTGAGACCAGTTCTGCACATCGAGGAGGCCCTAAGAACACCAAGGCTCCTGTGGTCTTCTTTGGGGGATGGGGTGGGGGATGTCTTCTGATTTGCTGAAACTGTGAAGTTATGCTGAGCACAGTCAGGGTCAAGGGTGTCTTTGTAAGGCTTCCCTGAAAAGGACAACATTTAACAATGCCCATGAATCTAAAGGAGAAAGAGGGAGTGTAGGTCCTGAGATAAATAGACTCATTGTGTAGCAATAAACAAACTAGGGTGAGACCAATTGGTATGGACTGGAGGGCAGAGCTGATGCCATCCGTCTGGGCTCTTTTGACATGAGAAACTGACGGTGGCTATGGGTGTTTCGTGGAGGAGCACCCAGGAACCAAGATCCTGGTGACAAAGAAATTATTTTTGTTAAAATTTAATCCCATGGCCAGATGGTAGAGGTACATGCCTTTAATCCCAGCACTTGGGAGGCAGACGCAGGCAGATCTCTGAGTTGGAGGCCAGCCTGATCTACAGAACAAGTTCCAGGACTGCCAGGGTTACACAGACAAACTCTGTCTGGAAAAACAAAAACAAAGCAACAAAAAAGATTTATACGAGTGCAGTGTCCACAGAGGCCAGAGGTGTTGGGTGCTCTAGGGGTGGAGTTGCAGCAGGTTGTGAGCACAGTGTGCCCCCCCCCCCCCAGTCTGCAGAGCCATTTCTTCAGCTCCAGAAGTTCTAAGAAATAGTCTTCCTCTTCCTCTTCCTCTTCCTCTCCTTCTCCTTCTCCTCCTCCTCCTTCTTCAATTTAATTTATTTATTTAGTGTGTGTGTGAGTTTCTTTCTTTCTTTCTTTCTTTCTTTCTTTCTTTCTTTCTTTCTTTCTTTCTTTCAAGTATAAGTATACTATAACTGTCTTCAGACATACCAGAAGAGGACATCAGATCCCATTACAGACAGTTGTGAGGCACCATGTGGTTGCTGGGAATTGAACTCAGGACCTCTGGAAGAGCAGTCAGTGCTCTTAACCACCGAGCCATCTCTCCAGCCCCTGGCCCTGCTTCTTGGTGACTATTACTCCCTACAGAGGCTTGGGGCTGGGGTACCCATGATTCCTGCAAGATCTGCTGGCCCACCAGAACTGCAGGTACCACTCAGGGATCCCTCAAGCCTCAAAAACCTTGAGAGCAGCCCATAAACAAGTAGCATTTGCAAGGTTGGCCTGACCTGGCTGGCCAGGACTGTGTCAGGAAAGGGCTAGAACAGCATTTCCAAAGAGAAATAGGGAGAGCCGGGCCCTCTAGCCCAAGCAATGGCAGTTCAACTTTGGGTTACAAAGAACACTACCTAGCTGTGCGCTCCCCCTGGGTGCCTGGAGCTGTCTGGAGAGTGAGTTTGCCTACTGCTGTCCAGCAGGCTCTTAACTTCCACCCTCCTTTCCTTCTTAGAGCGTGATCTTTACTTCGTGAGTGAATGAACTTAGGTTGACTGACAATCCTGAGCCTACCAGAATGCATTTCAGTAGGAGTTACAAAGTCTGTTGCGAAGAAGTGGATGCATTCAGATCTGGCCTTCAAGGAGGAGGTTCTGGCATCGACTTCCGTAGGAGTCAGGACATAGGGTATAAACTTAGGCCCTCTGTAAGAGCAGTGCACACTCTTAACTGCTGAGCTATCTGGCCAGATCCCAAACCTCTATTCTAAAGTGGACAGCTCAGAAGTTTGTGGTCTATCTACAGAATAGCCATCTAATTCCAGACACCCATTGCTCCAAAAAGGAACTGTACACATTAAAAAAAAAGTCACCCCCACATTCCTACCCCTGTGTTAGATCTGAATGTAAAATATCCCACCCCGTGTATTTGAACACTGGACCTCCAATAGGTGGTGGCTGTTTTGGGAGGCTGTTTTGGATATGGAGCCTAACTGGATGGCCAGGATTATAAAGGTCGATCCAATTCAGGCCCAGCATCTTACTTCCCAACTGGTGTGGAAGCCACCCACCCTCAAGCGTCCATTGCTGGGAGCCACTCCTGCTCCCACAGAGCCTTTGCCACCATGATGTCCTGTATCCTCTGAACTGTGAGCCAGCATATATCTTCATCCCTTCTTTCTCTTAGGCACTGTGTCACAGTGAGGACAAAACACTGATTCAAGGGGAGAGACTCTGAGGACAGACCCACCTCTGGACCTCAAAGTGAATGGGCACACCCACCGTCTATCCTCAACTAAGGCCTGAACTGGAGTTTCTGGCTTTGGTCCAAGTCCTAGGCTGTGAATTCCAGGAGTATCCGAGACCACCATGCCAGACTTTTATAGAGGGGTGTGTGTGTGTGTGTGTGTGTGTGTGTGTGTGTGTGTGTGTGCCTGTGTGATGTTCAAGCATGCTCATGTGCAGAAGATGCAAGAAGAGAGATACCCTGTGTTCTCCTTTATAATCCTCTCCCTTTTTTTTAATCCGTGGCAGGGTCTCTCCCTAAGACCCTGAGCTGGCAGCCAGGAAGCCCAGTGGTGTATTCTCTACTTGCATCAGTACCAGGGTTACTGGCCTGTGCAGGACCACATCTGGCTCTTTGTACCAGTGCTAGGTCTGAACTCTGGTTTCCATGCTTGCACAGCAAGCACTCTTAGCTGCTAAGTCTTCTCTCCAGCCCGATTTAGAGATGTTTTGAATACACATTCATTGAACTCTATCTTTGGAAAGGAAACCGGATTCAGATGCAAGGTTCGCAGCAAAGGCGCTAAAGAATCGCACAGTCAACCTCGTCTACAGATGGCTGGAGGCATGAGACACAAGCTTTCAAAGCAGTTTTTAAGCCACCAACCATAAAGGCTCAGGAAAGAATCCAGAAACTACCCCAAAATTTCCCATGATGATTGACATCAAGAGAACACCATTCTGGACCAGTTTCTGAGGTAACGGGAGTATTTTCTCTGCCACCAGTTCCTGTAAACAGTAGCAATGTGTGTTCACTGCGCTTGAGATGTACCCACTGCAACTGAGGCTCTGGATCATTTATTTAAGTTAACTTAACTTTACATAGTCATGCTCAGCTAGTGTCTGCTGGAAAAAAAGAACATGGCCTGGCCTTTCCCCTATGCTCACGGATTGTGAAGGGACATAAGGAAAGGTAGGAACATGTGTCATTGTGACCTCGCTTCCTCCAACCTGGTATGTGTGCTTACTAATTAACCTACTTATAGAAGGGTTAGAGAGATGGCTCAGTGGTTAATAGCACCAGCTGCCCTTATATAAGACCTGAGTTCAATTCTCAGCGGCCACATGGCGAGTCACAACTGTCTATAACTCTTGTTCCAGACAGTCGGGGCTCTCTTAGACACACATGGAGCTAAAGACCCACGCATGCAAAATAAATAAACAAAATTTAAAACAAAAAGGAAGAAAAGAAATTATCCTAGTGGGGACAGAGACAAAAGGATGGAGTTGGAAGCCTGATGTGGGCCATCTTAAGAAAAAGAGGAAAAGGACCCTGGGATTTGCTCAGAGTCTAGCTCTGAGAACATTCATTATCATATACAACTGGAATGTTGTAGACAATTATTTCCCAACATGGGATATGTTCACAAGTGTATCAAGAGCTAGGTCAGTTACAAAGCAGGATAATATCACTAAAGTGCCAGGGGTGGGGCTGGAGAGAGGACTCAGTGTTTAAAGTCTTCCAGAGGACCAGAGTTCAATTCCCAGCAGCAATGTCAGATGGCTCAAAATGGTCCATGACTCCAACTCCAGGAGATCTGGTTATCCTCTTCTGGTTTCCATGGGTACATGGAAAACACACACACACACACACACACACACACACACACACACACACACACACACACACACATATACACGTAAAAACCTAAATCTTAGAAAATGAGAGAAAGAACCAGGGGTGGTAGAACAGGCCTTGAACCCCAGGGACATAAAATTTGCCAGCAGGCTTACAGGCTTGCAGGCTTGCAGGCTTGCATCTAGGACTTTGGGGGAAATCCCCCATAGTGACACAAGGCCCCAGAAAGGACTCTGACCTTTCCTATACCTTCTCTATCATGGGTAATACCTTGTCACATCAAAAGAAGTCCCAAATTAGAAGGCCGTGGCCTTGCTCAAGACACACGGCATGAAACTTATCTAAAGGGAAGCCATCTCTTTTGGAGAGAGGTCCCCTAAACGTCCCCTGGATGGTAATGGGTGATCTTCATGATACCAACACACAGTACTGGGTTGCCTATCTCACCCACCACCAGGAAACCCAGAAGGTGAACCTCCCTCTCCCACCATTCTCCAGCAATCCTGCTGCCATCCATCAATGCATAGGCCTCTCAGGGTCCACCAAGGGTGCTCTGCCCTACATCAGACAAGTCGGATGATGATGCCCCTGGGAACTGACCCTCAGCAGCCCTTGCAGCCCTTAAAAAGGTGACTGAGGATATCCACAAGACTATTACCCCCTCAGCCTCTGCAACAAGCTTCAACCCTGTTCAAACCACTGTGTATCCCCTGTCCCCTTACCGTCCCTTGCCCCCTAGTAAGATGCCACATAAACTCATGGCTCCCTCCACCCCTTCTTCTACCACCCAACAGCTTTGCAACAACCAGGACTCTGCTACAAATCCAGAGTTCCAGGCATTCCAGGTCAATGTCCACCCCCCAGGAGCTAGGCCTTAAACTGGTTCCTCATCAGGCTGGAGACCTAAAGGAGCTAAGGCAGGCAGGCAGGCAAGGAGATGGACTAAGTCTCTACTCCTAAGTTGAATCGCCATCTTAAACACTCCCAAGGATTGGCAGGATATTTGCTACTCCTCTTTGACTGGCCCACTCTTCCTACAATGGGCAGCTCTATATAGAGATGAATGCCTCCAACAGGTCAGGCAAAATCAAGACCAACAAGACATCAGGAGGGCTTTGATGAATGTTTTGGCCAGGGAGCCTTCTCTACTGGGGCTCAACAGGCTGCATTGCCCACAGTATACTTTGACCAGATATGCCTGTGTTCTTCAAGCCTGGGATAGGATCACATGCCCACCTCTGGCTTCCAGGACAATACCTCCTCCCTGATCTTCACCAAAGACCAGAAGAGACCCTTTCCAATTTCACTCTTAGGACTAAAACAGGCTTAGAAAGAAAAATTCCCAATCCAGCAGCCCAGGGACCTCCTTCTTAAAAATGTCATTTGGGGGCTGGGGAGATGGCTCAGTGGTTAAGAGCACTGACTGCTCTTCGGAAGGACCCGAGTTCAAATCCCAGCAACCACATGGTGGCTCACAGCCATCGTAGTGAGATGTGATGCCCTCTTCTGGTGTGTCTGAAGACAGCTACAGTATACTTACATATAATAAATAAACCTTAAAATTAATATTATTTGGGAGGGTATGACTTCTGCATGCAGGCTTGTCTGCCAAGGTCTCAAAGATGAACATTATGGTAGGTGGATTGTACCCACTCAAGATATTGGGGTTGCATCTCATAAGGCTGCATCCCTGGCACAAGCCTTTGTGGCAGCAATAAAAACAGATGGGACTTGTTTTAAGTGTGCCCAAAAAAGGCACTGGAAAAATGAATGCCCTAAGGTCACCCCTCATTGTGGATACCGCTACCCCAGGACACTCTGCCCCTGATTCTGTAAGGGCTTCCACTGGAGAAAAGATTGTCACTCCTGCTATGACAAAGATGGAAAACTGTTGTAGCCTTTAAACATAAAACCAAGCAGCCCTCAGACCTGACAGTAAGAAGAAGGAACACCCCAATAAGAGCTCTAAGAGTTTCTAACATTTCAGAAGGATCTCACCCCCAAATCATCAACATAGGTGGCAAACCAGGCAAATGGCTTATTGATATGGGGGTGGGGCAGACAAGAGTATTTTGAGGCATCAAGAGGTCTCACAGGACTGGGAGTTAATCCCTAGATCTCAAACTATGAGGGGTAGGATTTTGCTTCCATACTTTTACCACCAGACAAGCCTACAAATGGGAAGAACTTGAAGGGTCTAGTGTCCTGATATGTCCTCTCATTGCCAAAATTGCCACCAACCTTCTGGGTAGAGATGTTTTGAAAGCCCTGGAAGTTGTTCTTGCTAGACAGTCAGAAGGAGACTGTATTAAAATAGATGAAAGGACCTGTAAACATCACAGAACTCATAGAAAATGAGATAACCCTCCTCCAGGTGATCTCCAGTTCTAAGGGCCATTGTTAAATTTGATACCCCCTGCCTTGACTGGCCTTTTAATGATCCTATCTGGGTTGAACAATGACCTTTGTCAAGGGAGAAACTTGAAGCCTTCACATAACTACTAAAAGAACTATTTCAACTCTGCCAATATTCGCCCCTCTCACAGCCCATAGAATACTCCCGAGTTTGCCTCAAAGAGCTCTGGGGATGGAAGCTACTACAAGATTTAGAGCAATTAATAAAAACTACACAGGTTCATTTCAGCCATCCCCGCCAATGTTCCTCTCCTGGCAATAGACATTAAAAATTGTTTTTCTATTCCTCTCCATCCTTGGGACTGCCAATGCTTTGAATTTTCGGTACCCCTACTAACAACTCTGGGATGGCCTCACATTATGGATGGACAGTCCCTCTTCAGGAGATGGAAAACATCATCCCATCTGTCAGGAGGACCTTACACAGCATTGAGGCCCTACTTAGACAAAGGCCCCCACATTTACCATTTCATGGATGACACCTTGGTATGAGGAGACTCCTTCCTGTACCCTTCCTAACTTAAAGGTCAATTGATACCTTCTCTGTCCTCCCTAGTGTTTGAGAGAGCCACCCCACCCCAAAACCACAGCTTATTTCACCTGTCACATTACTAGGAACAAAAAATCTCCCTTATGTCAATATGCCCCTTTAAACTCACCCTTTCTTCCCTCAAACCTTGACCCTTGCCTCCCATTGACATGCACTCTCATTTCATACGGGCCACACCCCAAACAGGAGACAACACAGAGAACTTAACTTGCCACATGTGGTGAATCTGCCATCATGGGCATTCCTCAACAAATAAAGGCTGACAAGTGTCCCCACTTACACTAGCTCCCAATCCAAGGCCTTCTGCTCACAAAGGGAGATTGCCCGCCACCTGGGGCTTCCTTACAATCCTCAGGGCCAAAGGATTGTAGAAAGAACACATCAAACACTAACGGCTCAACTTTAAAACAACCCAGCATCTATTCCCGAAATATACAATTGATAATAGCCCTGGCCACCCTAAATATATTTAATATCTACAAGAACTCCAAATAGCATCCCATTTTCCTACATGGGCACACACCAGGAGCAATCCCTTCTGTCTTAGTATGATGGCAAAACCCCCTGAGTGGAATATGGAAGGGGCCTGACGCACTCTTCATAAGGGGAAGGGGTTTTGTTTGTGGTTTTCTTTAGGACTAACTGAGGCCTATTTGGGTCCCAGCCAGAAATGTCCGACATCACCTTGCTGATAGGAAAGACGGCTGCTTCTCCATGAGCAGCCAGGAATAGAGAAGATGGAGGTTAAGTCACCCTTGACGGAGTAACAGGATTTCCTAGAAGATGCCATACTCAAGCAGCCCCGACCCCGACCCCACCCTGCCACCACCCAAGTCTATCTATCCTCTGTTCCCATGGCTGTTTTTGTTATCCTCCATTCTAATTCTGCCACTGCTCAGTTGCTGCCCACACTGCTCAAACTCCCCACTCATCGCTGCCATTTTTCTAGGAATGGGGATTGCACTCTAAATGGATGCCAAGAAACCATAAGCCAGGCGTGGTGGTGCATGCCTTTAATCCCAGCACTCGGGAGGCAGAGGCAGGTGGATTTCTGAGTTGGAGGCCAGCCTGGTCTACAAAGTGAGTTCCAGGACAGCCAGAGATACACAGAGAAACCCTGTCTCGAAAAACCAAAAAAAAAAAAAAAAAAAAAAAAAAAAGTTCCAGATACAACCCAACTGCTATAGCTGGGATAGCACACCCTTGACCTGTTTTCCATATAGACACATGGAAGACAGGGACCTCTGTCTTCAACAGGTCGAGACTATGGAGATTGCCATTATTGAATGTAGTCTCCCCTCCCCCAGCCTGAAACCAGCTTGCTCAGGGGTGGAGCTTCCTGCTCATTCGTTCTGCCACGCCCACTGCTGGAACCTGCGGAGCCATACACGTGCACCTTTCTACTGGACCAGAGATTATTCGGCGGGAATCGGGTCCCCTCCCCCTTCCTTCATAACTGAGTGTCGCAACAGTAAAATTTGAGCTTTGATCAGAATAACTGTCTTGGCTACATTTCTTTCTCTCGCCACATAGCCCCTCTTCTCTTCCAGGTTTCCAAAATGCCTTTCCAGGCTAGAACCCAGGTTGTGGTCTGCTGGCCGGACACAACAATTGAACCTACAAGTTAGAGCAGGACCATAAAACAGACATAATTCAGGAGAGTTACACTGCATATATCCCAGACCCCGGGGACAAGCACTGGAGCACGGGAGTGGCTGGCAAGTTCTATGAGGATCTTGCCTGATCCTTGTGCGGATCTCCATATTTCCCGACAACTTGTTCAGGCTCCACAGCCAGTCCTGGTCCATCGATACATTTTGTACAAAGAAACTCAAGTAGCCCAAGAGGTCCAGGCTATTCTGACTTGGCAACAATGTATCCAATATACTTCGGACCTTCTTCTCTTTATGACCCACCTAGTAACTACTCTCTCTTCTTGCGCTTCACTCTCTCAGCGTTGTTTGCAGCTCTTCTTCCTGTTAGTGTCTCCTTACAAGATAATTCTTCGATATCTCCTTTTTGAAAGCTCCATGACCCGCCCATCCCCCCACGCCCTGCCTTTGACTCCTCTCTCCTCCTTTGTCTTATGAGGCCCTCTTCAAAATTCCATCCTATGTGCTATTCCAAAACCATTATTAACAAAACAACCCGTGCTAGCTCCCCTGCCTTTCTCTAATGTCAAAGTTCTCTGATGTCAAAGAACTGCTGGCCCTTGCATTTAACTCATCTTTTGCGAGCTTCTGCAACCCTATAATGATTATCCTGTAGGTCTACCTATGTGAATTTGAGGAACTTGCCTGGCTACTGAGAGAAGATGGGGGGGGAAAAAGCGGGAGTTTCATCCCCTACTCATCAGGCTCAACCTCACAGTTTGTTAGGTGCCTGCGTGTGGGGGTTCGGGCACCCACATCCAGATGCACCACTTAGCTGGTGACTTCTAAGGTAAGCTTGCTCAAGGCATGGCCTGACCACGAACAGCCTTGAGTCTCTTCATGGACAGATAAACTCCCTAGTGGGAGTTGTACTACAAAACAAAAGGGACCTAGATGTAATAACTGCTGAACAAGGTGGGACTTGTGTTGTGTTGGGGGAAGAATGTTGCTTTTATATCAATGAATCTGGACTGATGGAACAAAATATACTAATACTCAAAACCCTCCCATCGGCCCCCGAACTCCCACACCATGGTATTCAAGTCTGCTCACTTAACTCCTTCCCTGCCTTGGCCCCATCCTAGCTATTGGGACCTTCCTTACCCTAGACCTCTGCCTTACTCAATTTCTACAGCTACAGATAAACAACTGTACCAGGATTGCCACTAATCAGGCCCTGGCTCAATACTAGACCCTCATACAAATGGTGACCAGTGATTATGATATCTCATCATATCACTTATTTAAAAAAAAGAAAAGAAAACAGAAGGGGTGCTCCCACAGTGCAGACTAGGAACTGAGAAGGGTATGAACCGTGCTCCCAAACCCCAGATATTCTCAGCCTGAGAGTGGCAAGAGATTGGCTGCTCCCCCACATTGCCCTGGTGCTAGCAGACTCCAGCAGATGGGCTTCCCCAGGTACTGATGTCCCTCATGCACATAGCAACTGATATGTTCACACTTCTCCAGAGTTACAACGGTTGGTTAGCATTTATCTGACCTGTGGGCCTGAAGCATCTGGACTTCCCTTCTGCATGACCTTATAAGGTTCCTTCCCCTGGCCCCTGCTGCTCCCAAATATGCAAATGAAGCATCTTCAATTGGCCCCAGACAATAGCATACTACATGGACCCAACCTGCCATTTTCCCTAGGGAATATTTATCCTCTGGCCCCTCCTAATAAACAAGCTGTCCTCTAACACAGTCTCCCAGGTGTTCCCATCATGCTCTCTGCTGCTCAGGAAGGTTCGTGCATGTGCACATTTGTGATATATATGCATATATATACATGTATATATATGCATATATATACATATATATACACACACACATATATATATCATTGTATTTTAAGTTTTTGAGACATGTATATATACGTACATATGCATGTGTATAATGTGTATGTATATATGTGTCTGTGTGTGTGTGTGTGTGTGTGTGTATCTGTCATGGAACTCATTCTGTAGACCAGGCTGGCCTCAAACTCAGAGATCTGCCCATCTCTTCCTCCCGAGTGCTGAAATTAAAAATGTTCACCACTGCCTGGCAATTTTTTTCTTTAATCTTTGAACAAGACAGAAAATTCCGACACAGTCTAGAGGAACCTAGAGGGCATTATGATAAGTAAAGTAAGGCAACTAACAGTTTCTTAATTTAAAAACTAAAATAATTGTCAAAGTAATAAAAATAAGGAAATTCTGACCAATTTTCACAGCCCAGAGGAATCTAAAGAGAATAAAGCAATTCACTGTAGTGTGAAACCTGGACGATGGATCCCAGGACACAAAGGGAGGCTGGGAAGCTGGGAAATCTGGATGAGTGGTGAACTTGAATAATACTACATCAACTTTGGTGCACAACTCATAGCAAATGTATCAATATAAGAGGAACGACATCATGGGGCTTGGGACATATGGGACCTGGTATATATGTAATTCTTCTGTAAATCTAAACTGTTCTGCATAAGAAACCTATTAAAAATGGTAACTTATGGATCCAGAGAGATGGTTCAACGGTTAAGAGTTCTTGTTGCTCTTGTGAGTTCAGATCCAATAACACGTCAGATGGTCCATAACTGCCTGGAATTCCAACTTCAGGGGATAGGATGTCCTCTTCTGGCCTGATTGACACCTGCATCCACATGCATATACCCACACACAGAAACACACACATGCACATAAAATTAAATAAATGAATCTTAAATATCCTAATAATTTAAGGCTGACAAGAAGCCTTTGTGGTAAAAGCTCTTGCCACATATGCTTGACATCCTGAATTTGAGCCCCAGAATCCACAGTGGAAGGAGAGAAATACCCGAGAGTTGTCCTGTAACCTGTGTGTCTGTTCATGTGAGTTCATGCATGTGTGAGGATCATGCACGCGCGCACACACACACACACACACACACACACACACACACACACACAGTCAGAGGGGCATATCATCCTCCTCTATTGCAGCTAAGCTGAGGCTCAGTCTAAGCTTGTCCGAGGCTAAATACACAGACGCTTGCAGGAACCACATGAGAATTCTTGCAGACCAACCACCAAGCACTTACATTTCTTGACTTCAAATTGATCAGATTAGCAACATCCTCAACCAGCCAGAGGGAACACTTAGCAGTTTGTTTTGAATCTCCCACCTAGTACATTTCAGAGTGCACACACAGGGGAGGCCCCAGGATCACCTCCACGTACGGAGGAAAAACCTGACTCACCAAGAACCAACAGTCAACACTGAGGAACCACAGTCAGGTGGTGGGGATGCCAGAACCTGAGCCCAGGATACAAACTCTAAATTCAGGTTTTCATATCCCCAGCCCCGACATTCCTTGAGGAGAAGACTTTAATAATAATAATAATTATAGGTATAATTATAATTATTATTTTGAGACAGAGTCTCTCTGTAAAGCTCAAACTGGCCTTGAACTCATAATCTTTCTGCTTTAGCCTTTAAGTGCTGGGGACTACTGACGACACCAGTCTAAGCTAATTTTTTTTATTTAATTATTTTCAGTACTATAAATGGAACATAGAGCCTCACACAAAATGCTGTGCCTCTGAGTTGTCTTCTGAGCCTTTCCTTTTCTCTTTTCTTTTCTTCCTTCCTTCCTTCCTTCCTTCCTTCCTTCCTTCCTTCCTTCCTTTCTTCCTTCCTTCCTCTTCTTCTTCCTCCTCCTCTTCCTCCTCCTCCTCCTCCTACTCTTCTTCTTCTTCTTCTTCTTCTTCTTCTTCTTCTTCTTCTTCTTGTAACCTCTTGTTTTTAGAATAAGGTTTCACTAAGTTATCCTGGCAGGCCTGATGAATTATGATCTGCTAGTAGCTGGGAATATGGGCCTACATCTCCAGACCTGACTTAAGTTATTAATTTAAAATTTTAAATCTTTATTATTATGATGATGATGTGTGTGTGTCTCTGTCTTTTTGTCTCTGTCTGTGCATATTTGTGTGTGTGTGTGTTTGGGAAAGGAATGTGTTAGGCTCCCAGTCAGTGGAGTCGAATGGAGAAAGAAGAATGCATGTCAGTCTAGAGCAGTTACTAATACAAACTTCCAGGGTTTCCAGAAGTAGAGGGGGTCTGCTGTGGCTTGGGGCTGAGCTGCCCATAGGCCTATATAACCTTCTCCCCCAACCCCACAAGGTCTTCCCAGGTCCCCAGTGATGGGAGAGAGCCTGAGCCTGCCTCCTCCCACTGATCTGTCTGTGCTCTGATTAGGCCCTTATCTTTCTGGCTTTGCCTTGGTTGGCTGCCTGTCAAGTTCAATTGCACTGCAGGGCCTTCATCCTGCCGTGCGCTGAGTGTCCCTGAGTGGAAGGTTCTCAGACTCCGGGCCTGCTCCTGATAGTCCTGGGTTCTATAATCCAGAGCAGTGTTTCTGCAACACAGCAGGCTCCCAGTGTGTGTCTGAATCAAATTAAGGAGAAGCTACCTCCCCGTGCCCTGATGTTGGATTTCAAGGCATTGAGAGATGCCCACACATCTCCCCCTTCCAAAATAACTTCCCTTTCTCCAGACTCTCTTTTGCCCCACATTCTATGATTAGGCTCCGTTTTTTTTTTTTTTTTTTGGCTTATGCCAAATAGAAACTTTGTACATGATTAAAAAAAAAACAAAACAAAACAAAAAACAAACCAACAACATTCTTAGTTCTAGCAGGAAATAGAAGGTACATTGAAAAAGGTTTATCTGAGGTGTGGCGGGGTGGGGGTGGGGGGATTAATACAAGAAGCCCAGAGTCGAAGCACCCTAGGTCTTGCAGTAACAGGAAGTTGTTAGCTCTCTAGGGCTGAAGGGCCAAAGGGAGCCCAGAGTGCTTTGCTTAGGGGCACAGAGGCTGTGGCTGCCCCATTATGCAAGTCTGAAGCAGATGTCTTCGTGTTGCTCTCTTGAAGCAGCAACTGTGCCCCCCAACTTCCCCCCAACCCTCTCCCCCACTCACACAGAGGCCACATTCACCCAGAAACCAGAGGGTGAGTGAGAGCTCTTCTGAGCTTTTAAGGCTCAGCTTCCCAGGGCCAAAGAACAGCAGAAAATGCATCCTATCTAGTTTTAATAGAATAAAGAATAATGAACCTAATGGATTATGCTTAGAGTAAAGATATTACACTCTTTAAGAAGGGCTGGGCCTGGGCCTGAGGATACAGGACTATACTCCCAGCTGCTTGGAAGGTTGAAGCAGGAGGATGGGCTCAAGGCCTACTCGGGCTACATAGTAGGTTCAAGGCAACTTTACGATACCCTATCTCAAAAATAAAAGGCCAAGGCGATGATAGCTCAACTGGTAGAGTGCTCGCTAGCCTACACCAGGCTTCAATTCCCAGCACCACTTAACCTGGCCATGGTGGGAGCACAGCTATAATTTCAACACACAGGAGGTGGAGAAGGGGAAGGAGAAGTTCAAGGTCACCTTTGGTTACATTAAAAACCCTGTCTCAAATAAACAAGTAAAAACAATAGATAAAATGAAAAGGGCCTGCGGATATACCTCAGTGGTAGAGGGCTTGCCCAGCATGCGCAAAGCCCGAGGTTCAATCCCTGTTACTGGGGCGGGAGTGGGAGGGAGGCAATGAGAGAGGAAAGGAGAGTTAAGGTGACTTCGAGCCTGGTCCTGAGTAAGAGGTTGTGGATGGCAGCCCAGTAGCCTGGGAAAGCCTGGGGGAGCGCAACAGTGGAGCAAATGCTTTGTCATCCATCACCTGGGTTTGACTAGCCAGTCTGGGGCTGGGAGGCCTCAATCAGAGCTCTGCTCCCCAGTTCTGGGCTGTGCCTTGGCAATGGGTGTTTCTTTCCTGTGCCTCTGATGCAGAACCCTTGTTTCTGCTTCAGGCAACTGTAGGGATTGCATAAATTATCTTTGATCCTGGGTCTGGGAGAGAGAAGGGAAAATGGTTGTCGGAGCTGCCTAAGGTTGGGAAGCACTGTCAGGAGGAGCAGGGGACGGAGGACTGGAGTCCTAGATGGTAGATGGGGCTCCCTCAGGGCTGGCAAGGGTCATGGAACATCTAGGGTCTCATGCTTAAAGTGAGGTCCAGGGGCCGGTAGTATTAGATTACCAGAAAGTTCATTAGAAGCAAGGAGTCTGGGTCCCCACCATTTACTGACTCACTCAGGGTTTATATTTTTTCCAATTTTAAATTATTGTTTTTTCTCTTTAAGAAAATGTTTGCACATGTGCACATGCATTTGTGTATGTGCTTGGGTGCGTGTAGAGGCCAGAGATTGACTGGTGTTGGTTCTCTCTCTCTCTCTCCCTCCCTCCCCTCCCCACCTTCCAACTCCCGTTTTTTTGAGATGGGATTTCTCTGTAAAAACAGCATGGCTGTCCTGGAACTTGCTTTATTGGCGATGCTGGCTTCGAACTCACAGAGAACTTCCTGCCTCTGCCTCCCACTTGCTGGGATTAAAGGCATGTGCCACCATGCTGGGACTCTGTAGTGTTTTTTAAAAAACGTGAATGGGTGTTTTGTCTGCGTATGTCTGTGTACCTCGTGTGTGTTTAATACTATCACAGGGGCCAGAAGGGTATGCCATACCCCTTGGAACTGGAGTTATAGATGTTGTAAGCCATTGTGTGGGTGCTAGGAATCAAACCCAGACCCTCTGGAAGAACAGCCATTGCTCTTACCCGTTGTCATCTTTCCAACCCCACCTCTACCACATTTTTTGAGACAACCTCTCTCTGAACCTGGAGCTCACCTATCTGACTGAGTTAGTCGGCCAGCCAGCATCGTAGATATTCCTGTTTCCCCTTCCCCAGCACTCGGGCTACATGCATCCCCATCATACTTGGCTTTTAACCTACTTGCTAGGGATTCAAACGTGGGTCCTCACGCATGCACTACAAACGCTTTGCCAACTGAGCCACGTCTCCAACCCATGCTAGGATTTTTTTTAATTGATTTTTTTTTTGAGCACACGATGCTAATTCTTTTTTAATTATATGTAAGTACACTGTAGCTGTCTTCAGACACACAAGAAGAGGGCATAGGATTCCTTTACAGATGGTTGTGAGCCACTATGTGGTTGCTGGGATTTGAACTCAGGACCTCCGGAAGAGCAGCCAGTGCTCTTAACCGCTGAGCCATCTCTCCAGCCCCCCATGCTAGGAATTTTAGAGACTGTGAAGGGCTCTCTCTAGTTCTCATTTCCCTTTCGTAAGCTGTGTGTTGGTCTCCAGGGCCAGCTTCCCGTTTGCTTGCATGTTTGAGACAGATTCTCATGTATCCCAAGGTGGTTTCAAACTCCATGTGTATCCCAGGGTGCCCTTGTGTATCTCATCCCCCTGCCTCCACATCTAAGTACCGGGTCTACAGGCGCCATGATACCTGGCTCCACACTAACTTTTTTTTCTTTCAGAAAGTCATTCAACAAAAATGGAGTCCTTTCTTAGCACTGATGATGAGGAAACTTTAAAAAAAAAAATGTAGCTTAGAGATAATGGGCTTGCTTAGCGTGCATGAGACCACAGGTTCGATTCCGGCACTACAAGAGAAACAAGGGATACTTAATAACAAAGAATCAACTAGGAAACTTCAAACCAATGGAAGAAATGCTGAACCTGAAGCTGCTGTACCTGAGTGTGGAATGTGATTTTTTTTTTTTTTTTTAACAAGGGGCTAGAGCTATGTCAGGGGCTAAGAACACTGGCTGCTTTAGCAGAGGACCCGGGTTCAGTTCCTAGCACCCACACAGAGGTTCAAAACTCTTTTTAAGTCCGGTTCCAGGGGATCTGATGTCCTCTTCTGGTCTCTACAGGCTCCTGCCATGTGGTGCACACAAATTTATGCAGGTGGACACATACATTCACACACACACACACACACACACACACACACACACACAAATGACAGATAAGTCTTCAAGGAAGAAAAGTTTGGATCTGGAACACTCTCCAAAGGCCTACCAGTAGAAGACATGGTCCTTTAAGAGGTAGGCATCTTAGGTCACTGGGCACTTGTTCTTGAAAGGAGTTTTAGGAAGCTGGGTTCTTCCTGTGTGTCTCATGGCTACCAAGATGTGAGCCAGTTGGTTTAACACAGTTTCCTGCTATGACCACTGCTTTGAAACAGAGCATCAGGGTCATTGACTAGAACCCTCCAATGCTGTGAGCCAAAATTAACTTACTTAAGATGATGATGATGATAAAAAAAAAGACATTTTGTTGCTGTAATGGAAAGCTAATGCTATCTGTGTCTCAGTTTCTCTGCTGGCGAGGATTATAGTTGTACTGTGAACATGGGATTACTATAGGGACTATAACACACCTAGGCCAGCACTTGATAAGCAAGATGAAGGGATTTGCCGAAAACTCACTTTGGGCCTGGGATTCACGGACCTAATCTCAGGTAAGCAGGGCAAGCCAGGAATGTCATCTGTGAACGGTGACCAGCTGCAGGCTGATCTCAACCCCATGTGCATAAGATCTGGAGGAGGAACTCTCCGGCCCCAGGAGGGGGCCATCTGGGCTGTGGGCCATCACAGTCAGTAAGCACTTTCGTGAGAACTAGAAAGATCTTTGTGGCAGACGCTCTCCCCAGGCGCTCTGTGATTGATGCTCTTGCTGGGATCTCCCTGACCTCCCGCTCTTTGAAGCCCTGGGCTGAGTGCCCTCTCTACTTCCTCTCACTGCTAATTGGAAGTCAGTGGGTTGGCTCTGGCCGGCAGATGGTGATACCCAGGCTGGACCGGCATTGGAACTTTTCTGTAGAGTTCAGAGTTAGTGAGTTATGAAAACCAGAGGCTCCATGTGCTTAACGTGGGCATTTCTTGGGCCTTGGTCTGCTTCTGCTTCTGGGTCTGCTTCTGTAGGGCTGCTGTCTGAGCTGAGCAACATTGTGTGCATATGTTCATGTGTGTGTGAGCGTGTGTGAGCATGTGTGTGTGTGTGTGAGCATGTGTGTGAGCATGTGTGAGCATGTGTGTGAGTGTGTGTGAGAGCACGTATGTGTGAGTGTGTGAGTATGTGTGTGCGAGTGAGCGTGTGTGTGAGTGTATGCGTTCTGTGTGTGTGAGCATGTGTGTGTGAGTGTATGTGAGTATGTGTGTGTGTTCTGTGTGTCTGTGAGCATGTGTGTTGTATGTGTGTGAGCATGTGTGTTCTGTGTGTGTGTGTGTGTGTGTGTGTGTGAGCATGTATGTGTGTGTGTGTGTGTGTGTGGTTTCTCACTCTGGGCCAGCGCAGATTCGGTTACATTGAGCCTCTGACTCAGAGGATGTTCTTGGGAATGTGGGGAATTTTGTCTTTGATCTGGGGGGTCAGGAAAGATCTCTGTCTTGTAGCCCAAGGCCCAATCAGCAGACGGAACTCAATTTCTAAGATAGCGATGTCACGGCTCGGCCACTGAGATGGCCCGTAAATCCAAGGCAAGGACAGCAAGATGACACAGAGCTTTTAGGGTTTGACTCTGGGTGGTAACAGGGATGGACAAAGCTTGCACACAAGGACAAGGACGATTCAACACTTGTGTGGCGCTGGGGTCCCTAACCATCTGCTGGCAGATGCTATCACTCAGCCACTTGTCACCTCAGCACTGAGACTCAGGCCACTCCTTCACACAGGAGACTGGCAGCCAGCTGATCTCAGCAGCTGCTTTCACCTGCTGTGAAAGAGGGGACACTGCTGGCCCTCCCCCTCTGCAGAGGACTTAGGAGGCTCTTGTTTTGGCACAATTTCGAGTTTTCGCAAAAACTACAAATATGAAGAATTCTCATCCACCCTCCACCAATGTCATTGACATTTTGTTGTTTTTGAATTCTTTCTTCCTCTCTCTCTCTCTCTCTCTCTCTCTCTCTCCCCACACAACTGGTTTACACATAAGTAACTCACAGGTACATACATATACAGCTGTCCCTCAGTGTCCATGGTGGGTTGATCCCGCAATCCCTCTAAGATGCCAAAATCCGCCACTTAGAATCTGTACATACTGACACGTATCCTCGCATAGACTTTATTCAAATCAGTCGGTGACTCAGTGCACATGCATGAAGCTGTACATTGGTTTCTTTTTACTTTGTTATTAGCGGTAGATGTGTGGAGACACGAGTATGTCACACCTGTGTGAATGCAGGCATGCAGTGGTGTGCCGTGGCATGGATGTGGAGGACCGCAGACAACCTTCTGCCGTGGGCTCTGTGGATTAAAGCCAGGCCATTGTGTTTGTGTGGTAAGTGCTTTCACCTGCTGAGCCATCTCGCCTGCCTCTGTTCTTCATTTCCTGAGACAGGGTCTTCCTAGGTACCTATGCCTATGTTTTTTGTTTGTTTGTTTGTTTGTTTTTGCTTTTCGAGACAGGGTTTCTCTGTGTAGCCCTGGCTGTCCTGGAACTCACTCTGTAGACCAGGCTGGCCTCGAACTCAGAAACCACCTGCCTCTGCCTCCCAAGTGCTGGGATTAAAGGTGTGCTCCACCACTGCCGGCTATGCTGACCTCAAATTCATGATCTTTCTGCCTCAGCCTCCAATTGCTAGGATCACAGGCTTGTATCACCATGCCCAGTTTTATGTGTGTGTGTGTGTGTGTGTGTGTGTGTTTGTGTGTGTGTGTGGGTACATGTGTGTTAGTATGTGTATCCATGTGGGGACCAGAAATGTCATTCCTCTCAGGAGCCATCCACCTTGTTTTTTTGGAGGCAGTGGTTTGGTTTTTTTTTTTTTCCTCTTACTGGTCTGACTCCTGTTGATTAAGTTAAACTGAATTAAGTTAGGCCTGTCTCTGCCCTCCCAGTGCTGTGATTACAAGCAGGTGCTACTTTGCCAGGTGGTGGTGGCAGTGGCTCCCAGCACTTGGGAGGCAGAGGCAGGCGGATTTCTGAGTTCAAGGCCAGCCTGGTCTACAGAGTGAGTTCCAGGACAGCCAGGGCTACACAGAGAAACCCTGTCTTGAAAAGACAAAAACAAACAAACAAATAAATGTGTACCACCACGCCCAGATTTTTACATGTATTCTGGGGCCCAAACTCAGGTCTTCATGCATATATGGAAAACACATTATAAACTAAGCCGTCTCCTATAGTCCTACATTGGTTTTCATGTATGTGTATTAGTTATGTACAAGTGATGCAAGTGTGTAGGCACATGTGTGCACACATGCACATGTGTGGATGTGGGACCTGAGGCTCCTATATAGCTCTTTTACCTTATGCTTTGAAGCAGGTTCACTCAATCAAACTCAGAGCTCAGTGGTATTGCTAACCTTGATAGCCAGTTTGCTCTGGGGATCCCTGCCTCTCCTTTCTAAGGCTGGAATTACAGGTGGGCCATCATGCCCACCTGGTGTTTACCTGGTGTGCTGACTGGTTTTTAAGTCAACTCAACCCAAGCTATAGTCATCTGAGAGGAGGGAACCTCAATTGAGAAAATGCCTCCATAGGATCAGGCTGTGGGCAAGCCTGCAGAGCATTTTCTTAATTAGTGATTGATAGGGGTAGGCCCTGCCTATTGGTGATGGTACCTACCCTGGTCTGGCGGTTCTACTAGGAAGCAGGCTGAGCAAGCCATGTGGAGCAAGCCAGTAAGCAGCCTCCATGGCCTCGACTTCCCTGTATGATGGATGGACTGTGACGCAGAAGTGCAAACAAAAGAAATTGCTTTTGGTCATAGTGTTTATCACTGCAATAGTAACCTTAACTAAGATTCCTGGGTTTGGCCAGGCGTGGTGACGCGCACCTTTAATCCCAGCACTTGGGAGGCAGAGGCAGCCAGATCTCTATGAAGATTTGAGGCCAGCCTGGTCTACAGACAGCAGCCAGGGCTACATAGAGAAACCCTGTCTGTGCTCTGGTGTTTTTGCTTGCACAGTGAACACTTTAATTGGGCCATCTCTCTAGTTCTTGCTATACTGGACTTTTAAAGGGAAATGATAAGCGTTAGGTTTGTGCATGTTCCTCAAAAATGTGGGGTTTTTTTTTCTAATATTTTGACCCACGTGTAGTGACTCTGCAGATGTGGAGCCTGCAGGCCCAGAAGGCTGATTTGATTTGTATTTTCTTTCAAGTTTAAGTTGTAGACACACTTACGCCTAATGCTTTCATGTGCATTTCCTGAAAACAGGTGTGCTTTGTTTATACCCAGCGCAGAAGTGAACATTGCTCCACTCCCATTATCTAATCCACAGTTAATATCCTAGCCGTACCATTTTCCCACAATACACTTTACAGTTATTTTCCCAATCCAGACTCTAATTGGGACATGCTTGGCCATTTGCTGCCAAGTACCCTCCATGTATAGTACCCGTTATTCAACCTTGGTCTTTCGCATCTGTGGGAGTGTGCAAAAATGAAAATACTTCTAAAAGAGTTCTTGTGACTGACTTTCTCTGAATGCCAACTCAAAGGACGAGAAAGCCATCCTGCCCAGTTGCTAGCCTTTGAAGTGTCTGGACAGGTGGGCCCGGCAACAGTCTATTTTGGTCCCGCCCGAGCATCTTGGCTTACCCATCACTCTAGTCCTGGGATTTGTGCTTAAGTACACAGTTGAGGCCTAATAAGTACTTGCTGATTTGCCAGGAGAGAAGGAGGATTCGGCTGCTGTATTAAGTTACCCAAATGACATTCCAGGAAGGGTTTTGCTGAGGTAGATATGAAGTAAAAAGGTTGATCTCCCAGAGACCAATGCAGGGGTTTTCTTCTCCAAGGGCAGAAGTGGTGGGGGCTGGAATTTGGACTGCACACACTCCTGAGACCGAGAGCCACAGCTTCAGCCTTAGACAGTGGTCCATACTAAGCAGTCTTGGCACTCACCACCTTATTTTGGCTATAAGGTATGCTCGGGCTGTTTCTCCCCAAGCTTTCCATCAGCTAGGTCCAGATACTGACTCTGTAGGTAAAATATTGTTCAGTTCTAAAAAAAAATAATAAAATTCTAGGTCCTCCCACACATATGTAGCAGATGTGCAGCTTGGTCTTCTTGTGGGTCCCGAACAATTGGAGCAGGGGCTGTCCTGAAAGCTGCTGTCTGTCTATGGGATCTGTTCTTTCTAGCTGGGCTGCCTTGTCTGGCCTCAGTGGGAGAGGATGTGCCTAACCCCACAGAGACTTGATGTGCCCAAGTGGAGGGATGCCCAGGGGGCCTCTACCCTCTCAGAGGAGAAGGGGAGGGGAAAGTGGGAAAGGATTGTGGGAAGGGGTGACTGGGAGGAGGGGCAGTGAGTGGGATGTAAAATAAACAAACAAACAAATAAATAAATAAATAAATAAATAAAATTCTTGAAAGATGTGGTAACGCAAGTCTCAGGCTAACATTAGCCACCTGTTCCAAATAACAAAAAACAAAATACATTGTTTGCTTGTTTGTTTGTCTTTTAGTATCAACTCCTTTTTATTAGTGTGTATGTGTGTGTGTGTGTGAGTGCATCCATGCATGTGTGTATATGTGTGTGTGCACTCATATGTGTGTGTGTGTGTGTGTATATATATATATATATATATATATATATATATGTATATATGAGTGCATGTCAAGGTTGGAGGACAACTTTGCGAGCGGGCTCCCTCCTTTGGCTTTGCCAAGGCAGGGTGCCCCTTGTTTCTGCTGCTCTGCATAATCCAGGCTGGCTGGCCTGTGAGCTTTGGGAGCTATGCTGTCTCTGCCTCCCATCTCACTGTACGAGTTCTGGAGTGACAGCTGGGAGCCACTGCTTCAGCCTTTTGTGGATTTTGAGGTTCAAGCTCAGGTCATCTGACTTTTGTGGCAAGCCCTTTACCTGGTGAGCCATCTCCACAGCCCTAGTCACACATTCCAGTATGTGTTTCTACTTGAAGGAACCCTGAAAACACTAGTACAAATGACAGAAACCAGTCATAAAAACCCATTTGCATAAATGTCCAGAACAAGTTATATCTGTAGAGGCAGACTGTGTGGGCTGATGGGATGGTGAAAGGAGGGGTGACTGCTGAGGAGTTTCTTTTGTACCAGGTAGTGGTGGGGCAGGTCTTTAATCCCAGCAGTCTCTGCATTTTAGGATAGCCTGGTCTACAGGGTTAGTTCCAGGACAGCCAGGGCTACACAGAGAAACCCTGTCTCAAGAAAACAAAAAAAAAAAAACAAACAAACAAAAAACCAACCCCCCAAACCAAACCAAAAGACCCTGAAAATTCTAGAATAGAAAAGGAAATGGAGGGAGGGGAGGAGGAGAGGAGGGGGAAGCCATGGTGTCCTGGATGTACGGATGGTAAGAGCATGGCCTTTTGAGTGGATTATGGGACAGAAGTCTGTTATGTTTCTAGGTGATGCAAGAGCAAAATTTAAGGGATCTGCAAACTCTGTTTAAAAACAAGACGAAGCCAGCAAGGAACCCCTTGTGGGTGGTGCCATCCCTGGGCTGGTAGTCTTGGGTTCCATAAGAAAGCAAGCTGAGCAAGCCAAGGGAAGCAAGCCAGTAAGGAACATCCCTCCATGGTCTCTGCATCAGCTCCTGCTTCCTGCCCTGCTCGAGTTCCAGATCTGACTTCTTTTGGTGATGAACAGCAGTATGGAAGTGTAAGCTGAATAAACCCTTTCCTCCCCAACTTGATTCTTGGTCATGATGTTTGTGCAGGAATAGAAACCCTGACTAAGACAAATTGGTAGAGTGTGCCTACTACTCTCAAGAGTAACCTCCAGCAACAAACACACACACACACCACAAACACAAAAAAAATGAACTTTACACAATTTTAGAAAAACATTACATTGCCAAAAACTTTGCCTGGATTCTTGAGGTTTTTTGGGGGGCATCTCTTTAAACTGTACACTTTATAGAGAATTACCTCATTGGGATCATCCTTCATCCTGGCCCTGGAAGCCAGTTTAGATTCTTCATAGGTGAAGCCTGAGGTATCAGCCACCATGCCACCTGTCCCAACTCTGGGAAAGCATTCTGTCCCAGGTGTCACAGATGGTGAGTGTTGCACGATATCTGATCACACTGTGAACCCTAAGATTATGTTATTTACTGAAAACACCAAGTTGTAGCGTGGCTCAGCCCCTCGAACAAACCTTTAATCCCAAACAATGAAGGTAAAGTTGGTTTGTAGAAGGAATTCCCCATGTTTGAAAGTGATGTCTGAGTGGCAGACAAAGTGATGAATCAGAGAAAGATTTGACAAAATAGAGAGGAGAAAAGGAAGCTACTTAAGAGAGAGCAGTGCAGAGAAAAGGGGAGGAGCCAGTTTTACGGGGACAATGGTACAGAGAGAAACATGTTGCAGAGAGAAAACAATCTAGACACAGTTGAAGACAGAATGAACGGCAGAATAAGAAGGTGCCAGCTTAGAACAGAATTCTAGAGTTAGGGGCCAAGCAGAGCAATTCAGGACAAGCCCAGAGAAGCCAGTTTGAATCAGTCAGCTTGGAGAGGTGTTGGAGCCAGAACAGCTGAGTTGAACCAGCCAGCCAGAGATGAGAAAGAAAAAGAAAGGGTGAGTTTATTTGGTAGCAAGTCTCAGAGGCCAAAAACATTCTAGGCCTAGATTAGATTGTACGGGAGCTAGAAGCTCCCAGGACTAGGACGAAGTTAGCAGCCTGAAGCAGTAAGCCTTGGAGACTAAAGGCAAATAAAAGATACTTTTATAGGTGAGATAAGCTTTTTTTTTTTCCCCAGCAGTTCCTTGTTTTGATGTGTTTCCTAGCACATAGGCACATTTTGCAGTCTGGCGAGTGAGATGCTTCCTGCTTTCCTGGGTATAGAGTTGGCAGGACCCCACCTAACCAGTCCTATCTTTTTGCAAATCCTTCACATACTGTTATGCTCAAGTTGCAGACCACCAAAGAACCAATTCTGATGCAAACACACCAGGGTCTTTTATTGCAAGCTCTCAAGCAAGGTCTCTCATGGTCCCTCTGTAATGGGGTCAGAGTGAGAGCTCCAAGTCTAGGGGTGCAGGGTATTTATTGTAGTTACAACAAGCTTGGGGAATTTTCATATGGGTCAGCAAGTTAAAATTTTAAAAACTGCATTTCTGGGGTACTCTGCAGGAACCAAACACGGGGACAAAACCACCTGATGAACAGGATGGCTAAGTTATCTATTCTCTGCAGGATGTCTTAGGTTATCTCTATGTACCTTGGCCCTGCTATTATAGCCTGACTGGCTGTCACTAAGGGGGTGGGGGTAGGGATGCATTGCTATGGGATGCTTGCTCAGGAAGACTCTGTGCTTTTCTTCCTGGAATTGGAGTTTAGCCCCTGGTCTCACACAAAATAGAGTTTCTTCAAAAACAGAGTTAGTTGGGCTTTCCAGTACCATGGCTGAGTAGTAAGACATCTCGGGTCTCTATGAGGGCCCAAAGAGCCAAAAGTACACAAATACTTCATAATAGTAATGAGACTTAACAAGGCTTCTCTTGTGTTTAAACTGAATATGCTCACCTGCTCCACAGTTCTCAGGTGCTTTCCCTCCCACGTTCAATCTACAGGCCTGAGCATAAATCTTAGGAAGTTTCTTGAGAGAAGAATGGGATAATCTGTATGCTCTCTGACTCCTGCTCTCAGTTGCCCCTCAAGATGACCCTGCATCCCTGTGGAAACTCTTGCCCCGCAGTGTGGCCTTCTTTGGTCAATGCTTTGCCCCATGTACACATGTTCTTCCTGGTGTCCCCAAGGTACCAGTAGCAAGGCTTTTAATCCCAGAATTCTCTGCATTTGAGGATAGCCTGGTCTACAGAGTTAGTTCCAGGGCAGGCAGGGATACACAGGGAAACCCTGTCCATAAAAAACCCAAAAAACAAAAACAAAAACAAAAAAACAAAAAAACGCGAACTCCCCAAACCAAAAGACCCTGAAATTTTTAAAATAGAAATGAAACAGAGGAGGGGAGGAGACGGAAAAGGGGAGAAGCCTTGGTGTTCTGGAAGCACGGGTGGTAAGGGCCTGGCCTTTTGAGTGGGATGTGGTATAGAAGCTTTTACAGAAGTCTGTTCTTATGTCCTTGGTGATGCAAGAGCCAACTTTCCCCAGCGGTTTCTAGGAAGCAGGAGAGCATGGTCCAGATCAGGGAGCACAGGAAATTAAGTTAGAGAGAGAGAGAGAGAGAGAGAGAGAGAGAGAGAGAGAGAGAGAGAGAGAAAGAAACTAAGACTTGTGACTAGCAGACATGAACCATAAGCAAAGTTGTTTAGAGTGAAAGGAAGTTGTGTTAGATAAAAACTTAGATTGTCAGGAAAAATGAGCACCTGAAACAGAAGAGACAACAAAAACAGCCCTTGGGAGAGAATGGCCGGAGCCTCATCCTTGGCTACAAAACCAAGGGCCAGGCCAGCTTAGGCCACAGGAGACCCTGTCTCACAAAAAAAAACCAAACAATATCAGTGGAGAAAAGAATCTGATAATTTGATTTATATAAAACCATGTTGATAATTACATAAAAAGGTCTAGAAATGTCAATGAAAAAGTAGAATTGTTAAAACAGGTTAATACTTTGTCTATGAGAGACACAAAGAAGGTTGATAGGAAATAATGATTAAAAATGCTCAAGTGGTTAAGTTAATGCCAAATAAAGTAGACTTTAATCTATTAATAGAGGATCAGAGAGAAATTTCATACAAACAAATATAATCAGGAACATATAATAATTATATAGGTATATGTCTAATAAGAGGGCTTAAAATTTTTTAAATCACGTTTAGTGTGTATGTGTGTGTGTGTGTGTGTGTGTTTGTGTGTGTGTGTATGGGTATGTGTGTGTTTGTGTGTGTGTATGTGTGTGTGTATGTGTGTGTGTTTGTGTTTGTGTGTGTGTGTTTGTGTGTGTGGGGGTATGTGTGTGTGTGTATGGGTATGTGTGTGTGTGTGTGTGTGTGTATATGTGTGTGTGTGTGTGTGTGTGTATGGGTATGTGTGTGTGTGTGTGTATGTGTATGGGTATGTGTGTGTGTGTGTGTGTGTGTGTATGGGTATGTGTGAAGGGGTGAGTCAGTTCTCTCAACTCTGACCATATGGGCTCTGGGGATTGAACTCAGGCCACCAGGCTTGGCAGCAAGTACCTTTATTCGCTGAGCCATCTTGCTGGCCCTAATATCAGAGTCTTTAAAGCTACAGAATGAGGAGCTGGAAAGATGGCTCAGTGGTGGAGAGTGCTTACTGTGCTTGCAGGGTACCCAAGTACAGTTCCCAGCACCCATATTGGGTAACTCAACTGCCTATAACTCCAGTCTCAGGGCATCCAATGTCCTCTTCTGGTCTCTATAAGCACCTGCAATCATATACATCTATTCTCATATAGCCCCAAAACAAATACACATAATTAAAATAAAATAATCTTTAAAAATGCAAAACTGAACAGAATTCTAGAATTAAAGGAAGAAATACAGAAATCCACCATCAGTTGGATTTTTTTTTTTTGAGCTGTGTCTCTATTCAGCCTTGGTTTGCTTAGCACTCACCAAGCTGGCATTGAACTCACAGAGCTGACCTGCCTTTGCCTCCCAAGGGTGGGGATTATAGGCATGAGCAACCACACAAACATTTAATTGGACAATTTTAACAGTCTTCCTTCAGTGACAAATACAAATGTATTTTTAAAAGATGTATTTCTTTTGCTGCTGCTTCTTCCCCCCTCTTCCTCTTTCTCCTCCTCTTCCTCCTCCTTATATAGTCATTTGATATTTGGGGAAGAGGTGGAGATGGGGGTCACACTACATAGACCAGGCTACCTATGAATGTGGGGCAAGTCTCAGTCTCCCAGTGCTGAGATTATAGACATGAGTCAACATACAAGATTCATATAATTTCTGACAAAGATACAGAAAGGGAATCCGAGACGCCTTTTCAAAAAATAGTAGTGAATAGTAGTGAGGACTTGCACTTGGCTCAGAGGGTCAAGGTGTCAAACCTGACAACCTGGGCTCCATTCACACATTATAAGGGAGAGAACTGACTTGTGTGTGTGTGTGTGAGAGAGAGAGAGAGAGAGAGAGAGAGAGAGAGAGAGAGAGAGAAAGAGAGAGAGAGAGAGATGTTTGCATGTTCTCCCTCTCCCTGGCAAGTCTTTATCACAAAAGGGATGATATTTGGGAAGTTGAAAGAATCCTATACTCAGTTGCAAAAAAGACAATCGGGGGGGGGGGAAGACAAATAGACATTTCACAAAAGGAGTCACAAATAACCCACAGACTCAAAAATACCAACCCCCTCAGCTACTAGCAAATACAAATCAAATCTCAGTGAGGTTCTACTGTGCACCTCTCCCCTAAGACACTTAGTGGAAAGGCTGACAACACTAACTGTTGCCAGGAACATTGAACAGTATTCCGTCTTGGCCAGGCAAGGTAGCACTCATCTGAAACAACCATAATCCTGTTACCGAGGTAAGAGGATTGAGACCTATCTAGGCTACACATCGAGACTCTGTCCTAGACAAGCAACAATACATAAACTAAGGTAGGCATTTGTCCTATATCATGGGTGGAAGTCTAAAATCATACAACCACTGTGATGAAATTAAAGTCAAGTTTCTATGGTACTAAGTGTGTGTGTGTGTGTGTGTGTGTGTGTGTGTGTGTGTGTGTGTGTGTGATGCTGAAATCTCAGCCCTGTATATTTATTCAAGATAAATGAAAGCCTATGCCTACAAAAAACTTCTATAAGCTGGGTGTGGTGGCACACATCTATAATACCAGCACTCTGAGGCTGAAACAGGAAGATTTCCATGAGTTTGAGACCAGCCTGGGATATATAGCTCTAGGCCAGCTTGGGCTACAGGTTAAGACCCTTTTAGAAGAAGAAGAGGAGGAGAAGGAGAAAGAAAAGGAGGGGGAGGAAGTAGAAGAAAAGTAGTAGTAGTAGAGTAGTCGACGAAGAGGAAGAGGAGGAGGAGGAGCATGAGGGGGAGGAGGAAGAGGAGGAGGAGGAGGAGGAGGAGGAAGAAGAAGAAGAAGAAGAAGAAGAAGAAGAAGAAGAAGAAGAAGAAGAAGAAGAAGAAGGAAGAAGAAATTGGTTCATAGGCAGATATTTGTGTACAATCATTTCTTCTCTACAAGTATGAATATTTTGAAAGTAAACTGTTGGTGATGGGGCAGGTGCGTGTGTGTGTCTGTCTGTCTGTCTGTGTATACACTGAATATCCAATAAGCAATCCAAATGTGCTTATAGCAACACTATTAGTAATGGTCCTCAGAGGGAAACAACTCCAATGTCCATCAACAGCTGAAGGAATCAATTGATAGTGGCAGAGTCATAACAGAAGACGTCACAACAGTATGGATGAAAGATTTATGCTTGTGTGTAAGAGCAGGGATTCATTTATGTAAGATCCCAAACAGGCAAAGCTAGTTCATGTCAGGCTAGTGATAGCCTTGGGTACAGCCGTCCTGAAGAGAGGGGTCCTAGGGGGTTTTGGGGAGGGGTGTTGTAAGGCACTCACCTCTGTGCACCGTGCACCCTCGATTGATGCACACAATGGTTCTATGGGTGTGTCCTGTGTGCAGAACTGTACACGGTGCAACCCTCATTATCCATTGTACGCATCAATCAAAAGTTTTCAAAAATTAATGTTAGCCCTCACTGCTCTTCAAACAGGTTCCTCAGCCCCACCTCCAGGGAATCTTTCGCCAACCATCTTTTCCCACCTCTCCTCTCCCAGTTCCCAGGCTCTGACATGCCTGTCTCCCTCACCTGCCAGGGGAAATCTCAGAGCATAGGAATTTGATCTCTACACGAGGCTTCAGACAGATCCAAATAGAAAAGACTCTTTATGACCTAAGCCCAAGGAGTCAGCCAGCTCCGAGACACGTTCCTTTGCTTCCTTAGAACAACAACAGAATGCTTCAGGCATTTGTAAAGAGTAAACTCTTCCTATAGAGGCCTCTGCGTCTTCTCTTTCTTACCAATCTCAGGCTCTGCTCCTCTGGCCTCCCTTGTAAATAAATCTGTACAGCAGCTTAAGTCTCTTCACCAAATCTAGTGCTGACACTGTTCTGGAGTTTTCAACCCAGGGCCAAGCGTCCCTTGGCTGATGAGTCAACCTTCAGGTCCCAGTAAGGGGGTGGTGAGAGGCAGAATTCTGGGTATAGAGTGGAATGCGGAACTCTGGTACCCTCAAATCTAGCCCTCCGCAAATCATGGGCTAAGAAATCAAGTGAATATACTTCTAGACTAAATAAGAAAACTAGTTCTCGTTCTCTCTCTCTCTCTCTCTCTCTCTCTCTCCTTTTCTTTTTTAGATTTTTCTTTTTAAGTTTGCCAAGACATCATGTAGCATGGCCTAACTTCAGACTTACCATGTAGCCGAGGATATCCTTAAACTCCTGGTCTTCCTGCTTCTTCCTCCTAAGTGCCGCGGGTTATTTGATGACATATTTTCTTTGTTGTTGTTCTGGGGACTACCTTACTATGTAGCCTAGGCTTGTCCCCTACTTTCAGTGATTCTTGTGCCTTGGTTTTCTGAATGCTGGGATTACGGTCATCTACCACCATGCTTGAGCCGGTAACTATTTGTTTTATGTGGCAGCTTACATTTCAGCCCTTTCGTTACTTGACCAAGCATAAGCATTTGACACAGTCGGTCTGCTTCTGGGGTTCCCCTGACCTCCCTTCCCCTGTGGGTCTTTCTGCCGACTCCTCCCTGGCTCAGATGTGTGGTATAGACTGCTCCAGGGCATGGTCCTCAGACCTCTTTCTTTAAGCTCACTTGTGTTATCAATACTTCCAACCAGGCCTCCTTCAGTCTGTTGGCAACACTGTAGTCAGAAGGTCACTGTTAAGAAACAGCTGTCTGTCTATATGTAGACAAGTGAAAATAGACCCATATTTATCACCTTGTGCAAAGCTCAAGTCCAAGTGGATCAAGGACCTCAACATAAAAATACACTGACTCTAATAGAAGAGAAAGTGGGAAAGAGCCTCAAACTTACTGGCACAGGGGGGCATTTCCTGAACAGAGCACTAATGGCTCAGGCTCTAAGATCAACAACAGATAAATGGGACCTCATGAAACTGGAAAGCTTCTGTAAGGCAAAGGACACTGTCATTGAGCAAATCAGCAACCTACAGATTAGGGAAAAAAAATTTCACTAGCTCTACATCTAATTGAGGGTTAATATCCAAAATATATAAAGAACTCAAAAAGTTAACTCCCCCAAAACCAAATAACCCAATTTGAAAATGGGGTCCAGAGTTAAACAGAATTCACAACAGAAGAACCTCAAATGGCGGAGAAACACTTTAGGAAATGTTCAAAGTCCTTAGCCATCAGGGAAATGCAAATCAGAACAACTCTGAGATTCCATCTCACACTAATCAGAATGGCCAAGATCAAAAAGTCAAGTGACAGCACATGCTGGTGAGGATGTGGAGAAAGAGGAACACTCCTTCATTGCTGGTGGGATTGCAAACTGGTACAACCACTCTGAAAAGTCAATCTGGCGGTTCATCAGAAAATTGGAAATAGTTCTACCTGAAGACCCAGCTATTCCACTTCTGGGCATATACCTAAAAGATGCCCCACCATACCACTGGGGCACATGTTCCACTATGTTCATGGCAGGTTTTTGTTTGTTTGTTTGTTTTTTGTTTGGTTGGGTTTTTTTATAGCCAAAACCCAGATGTCCCTCAACTAAAGAAAGAATACAGAAAATGTATTTCATCTACATAATGGAATACTATTCAGCTATTAAAAACAAGGACATCATGAATTTTGCAGGCAAATGAATGGAACTAGAAAACATCATCCTGAGTGAGGCAAACCACACCCAAAAGGCCAAGTATGGCACGTACTCACTGATAAGTGGATATTAGCCAAAAAGTACAGAACACTTAGTATACAACCCACAGACCATAAGAAGTTTAACAAGTAGGAAGGCCCAAGTGAGGATGCTTCAATTCCACTGAGAAGGGGGAACAAAATAATCATGGGAGTCAGAGGGAGAAGGGACCTGGGTGGGAGAGGTGAGTGGGAGGGGAAAGGGGGAACAGGATCAGGTGGGGGGCACGGGGAACAGGAGAGAAGCCCAGAGGGCCAGGAGAATGAATGGAAATAAGCAGCCTGGGGGGTGGGGTGGATGGAAGATGCGGGGACCCTCTAGAGAGTACCAGGGACCTGGGAGGTGAGAGACTCTCAGGACTCAATAGGGGTGATCTTAGCCAAAATGCCTAACAGTGGGGAGAGGGAACTCAAAGAGTTTACCTCCAGTAGATAAACAGGGCCTCAAGTGAAAGGATGGGGTTATCAACCACAGTCAAAATTTCTGACCCAGAATCGTTCCTGTCTTCACCAACCAAAGAGTGCACATGGAGGGATCCATGGCACTGGCTGTGCATGTGGCAGAGGATGGCCTTGTTGGACATCAGTGGGAGGAGAGGCCCTTGGGTCTGAATGTATTCAATGTCCCACTGTAGGGGAATGCCAGGGTGGGAAGGCAGGAGTGGGTGGGTGGGGGAGCACCCTCATAGAGGCAGGGGAGGGGGAGGGGGATGGGGGGTTTCCAGAGGGGAGATCTGGAAAGGGGAAAAAAGATGGATTTGAGAAGAGACGACTGAGGAATCAACCCTAAGCATTTCTTTACTGTGTAAATCTCGAGTAAATAAAGAAATCTAATAGCAGAATGTAAAGAATGGCACTTAAGGTGAACCTCTTTAAAGATGTCACATAATAAAAAGAAAATATCAGGAAAAAAACAAAATAAAACAAACAAACAAACAAACAAAAGAATTGTTCCTGTCTAAAAGAACCGCAGGGGAGATTGAAGAAAGGGCAGTCCAGCAACCGGCCCGACTTGGAATCCATCTTGGGGGGTGGGGGATGACCACGGCCTGATACTATCATTGATGCTATGGTGTGCTTACAGACAGGAGCCTGGCATGGCTGTCCTCCGAGAGGCCCAACAAGCAGCTGACTGAGGCAGAGGCAAATATTTACACCCAACCATTGGACTGAAGTTGGGGACCTGTATGGTTGAATTAGGGCAAGACTGAAGTGGGGGAGGATTCCATAGGGAGACCAGCAGTCTCAACTAACCCAGACCCCAGGGAGCTCCCAGACACTGAGCCACCAACTGTACACAGGCCAGCCCGAGGTTCCTGGCATTATATATATATATATAGCAGAGGACCGCCTGCTCTGGCCTCAGTGGGAGAAGATGGACCTAATTCTCTAGAGACTTGAAGTTCCAAGGAAGGGGGATACCTGGCGGGGGTGGGGGGGAGCACTCTCAGAAGCAAGGGGGAGGAGGAATGGGATGAGAAACTGCGGGGGAGGGAATCTTGGGGAGGGGCAATGGTTGGAATGTAAAATAAATAAAATAATTTTTAAAAATATTATCACGCCGGGCAGTGGTGGCACATACCTTTAATCCCAGCACTTGGGCGGCAGAGGCATGTGGATTTCTGAGTTCGAGGCCAGCCTGGTCTACAGAGTGAGTTCCAGGACAGTCAGGGCTACACAGAGAAATCCTGACTCGAAAAACAAACAAACAAACAAACAAATTATCACATATTAAATGAAAGAAGGAAGGAAGGAAGGAAGGAAGGAAGGAAGGAAGGAAGGAAGGAAGGAAGGAAGGAAGGGAGTAAATCTTGCTGGACAGCGTTGGCGCACGCCTCTAATCCCAGCACTCGGGAGGCAGAGGCTCAGCTATCCAGTACGCTCTACGTGAGTGTCTTCCTACACCTACTATAAAATCGATAGCGGCAAGGATCTGTACCCGTTTTGTTCACTGCAGAGTCTATGACCATGACCATCTGGTCTAAGGGCTCAACATCTGTAGCAAGTATGGATGCTTCTTTTGGAACGGTTTGGGTAGCACCAATAGACAGGAAGTGAGGTGAGGACGCATAGACAGGAAGTAAGGTAAGGACGCCCCAGATAGAGCAGTAGATAGCTGGTGTTGAGAGCTTTGGGTGCCGCTTCTAGGAATTTGGCATTTGTCACTAGGCTCAGAGAAGAATATTAGAAACAGGGACCATGGGGCTTTGTTTATTACTTAGCTGCATTCGTATCTTGTGTGATCCCCTCGCTCACTACTTTCCTTAATTATTGCCTTGTATAATCCTTTTGCTTACGCCTCTGCTTGATTGCTTTTTTGTGTGTGATCTCCTTGTTTGCTACTTTGCTTGATCACTTTGTCTTTGATCTAAGAACTGACCATGTGTTTTGGATGCACCTAGAATGATATAAAAGCAGGCTGGGGGGGGGGGGGGACATAGAGCTGTGTCAGCCTCAGTACGGGCTGGAGTAGTGTTATAATTTTGTCTAACTTTCTCTTTTTCCCTCCCCACTCACTCCCTTGCTTGAGACCCTGTTGACCGAGTGAGTTTGGCTTGGTCCGCTGGGAGGAAGAAGAACTGTTTTTCAGTCTTGAGAGCATGAGGAATCCTTGGAGAGTGGAGCAGAGAGAACTATTTAAACGGTGACTGAGAACATGAGAATGGGAGTCGGCGCCTCCTGCTTTCCAGCTATGGAGATGCCAGCTCTATTCTAGTCCTCCGTTTCTGTACCTGAAAAATAGAGACGATCAAGACACCCACCTCTGAGGTTTCTCCACTTAGGAGCTAGTGAAAAACCACAGGGCTCGGGGGAGGGTAGTATAGCTCTGCTGGAAGGTAGAGCATGCTAGAAGCCCTGGGTTCACATCTCAGTGCCAAGTAAAAGCTACATGGTGGCACTTGCCTGGAATTCCAGGAGGAATTTTGGGGGAGGGGGATAGAGGTAGAGCAGAAGTTCAGGGTTACCCATGGCTAAGGCTGAATAGCAAGTGCGAGGCCAGCTGGATGTACAAGACCCTGAGTCAAGAAAGAAGAAGGAAGGAAGGAAGGAAGGAAGGAAGGAAGGAAGGAAGGAAGGAAGGAAGGGAGGGAGGAAGGAAGGGAAAAAGAAAGAGAGAAAAAGAGAGGAAGAAAAAGAAAGGAAGGAAGAAAGAAAGAAAGAAAGAAAGAAAGAAAGGAAAGAAAGAGAGAAAGAAAGAAAGAAAGAAAGAAAGGAAAAAAGAAAGAGAGAAAAAGAAAGGAAGAAGAAGAAAGGAAGGAAGGAAAGAAGGAAGGAAGAAAAAGAAAAAGAGAGAGGGGAAGAGAAAGGAAGGAAGAAAGAAAGAAGAGAAAAGAAGGGGGCTGGAGAAATGAAGAAATTACACAATGGTGTCTGCTGGCCCCAGTTCAGTTCCCAGCACTCCTGTCAGGCAGCCTGTAACTCCATTTCCAGGGGTTCTGACACCCTCTTCTGGATTCCACAGCTGCTCACATTCACGTGCACCCCCCCCCCAACAAACACACATAAACACATAATTTCAGAATCAAAAAAAATTATAAAATACCTTTAAAAAGAAAGACAAGAAAAATCTATACAAAGAGAATCTAGGTCAGGTCAGGCTCCGTAGGAAGGCCCTGCTCAGAGGGTTCTAGTACTTTTAAAACTGTGTAGGGTATAGGATGCTTATAAGCCAATAACTCACATTCAGGATATGGGGGAAATCTCTAAAGGTAGGAACGACTAGTTTAGTCCAAAGAGGCTCAGAACCTAATGAGAACAACTTCTGCCTCAGAACGATCTCTGTCTGGACTCAGGCAGCTCCATGAAACCCCTACTTTCAGAAGCAAAACTCGGGATTTGGTACGTGGCATGAGGCCTCTGCTGGGGAGCAAGCGGCTCACAGCTGCCTGGGGCTGACGCAATCGGAGCAGAGAAAAATGATTCATTGAGACTCTGCCATCCACCCCAGGACTTTGGCCAAATGCAGGTTTGGGGTTCATTGCAAGCTGATTCTCGCCCCCTTTCTTGAATTGAAAGAGTAACTTTGTGTTTCTAAAAAGGTGCTGTCATTGTGTGGGGAAACCCTGCAGTGTGTTGTAGTGGGTGGGTCTGGGATGGACCACTTCTCATAAGTTTGAGTCCGGGGAGAGAATGAAATTGAGGGTTTTTGCTTCCCTCCCATCCCTTCCCTACCACTCTGCAAAGACACGGAGCTGAAAGGTGTCATTGAGAAGTAATGGGGAGAAGGGGGTGATGTGGAGGTACCAGGACGCTGTCCAGGAGGCTGCCAGAGAAGTGGCTTCTTGTTTGTCAGCAAGAGTTTGTGGTGAGGAGGTTTGCGAAGCTCTCTCCCACAGCACCCAGGACTAAACAGAACAAATACAACCTCTATTTATCTGTCCCTACCCTGGATTTAGACGGCATTTTTATAGCCAGGGTTATTGGGATCAGCTGAAACCCAGGCGGACACTTCATTTCTAGGATGGCTAAGCCAGACAAATGCTTCTCTGTCCTTCTGTTTTCCAGACCAGGAGAGTAGGAGACACATTCAGTCAAGAAAGGAGCAATGAAGAGTGTAAAAATAAATTGGTGTGTGTGTGTGTGCACGGGCGCGCACGCACTTGCGCTTACTGCATCTCCAATGCAGAAATACATAAATAAGTTTTTCATAAGTATAAACTCAGGCTCAAATCACAGAAAATATCTACTTTGTCAGGAGGAAACCTAAAAGGCAAAAACGCAAGAGAAACTTTACAGGCAGCTAGCCATTGGGGTACTGAGCCAATCTTACATGAAAGAGGGAGGAAGGACCATGGACTAGGGTCTGGCACCCCCTGCCTGGGGCGGCTTCATAGAGAAGGCTTGGAAGGCGTTAAGCAACATGGTGTCTGTCTTGGTCCCCGCTGGCACCTAATTACAGCCTATTACTTAGTATAATGCCTGTTGTAGAGTGGCCATTCGGGAGGTATTTGAGGACTGGGTGAAGGAGGAGGTGGCTTATATTAGACAGATAAATAGGTGAAGAAGGGGAGGAGGGCATTCCAGCCGAAGAAAGGCCCAGAGGACTGAGCTGGGTGTCTCGGTGAGACTGGTTTAACCACAGTGGAGGGTGTGTGGTGAGAAGCCGTGGGAAACGAGGTTAGATATGGAGCGAGATCGGGAAGATTGGGAAGCCAGGCTGAGAAACTTAGTGGAGATAAACATCCTTTCACAAAGCCCTTTTCTCTCCCCTTCTTTTTTTAGTGTCAGGTATGGAACCCAAGGTGTTTCAGGACTCCTACACACTGCTGCTACTGTCCATTCCGGGTGGGGTCCCTAGCCCCTTCATGAGGCCTTTGTGAGACACAGACTGAATGCTAACCACATGGGACAGTCGCTGAAACAGAAATTAGTTTAAAAAGACCTCAAAGACCTCAGGATCTACTGGAGAGCAGTGGAATAATATACCCTTGGCTGTACTTGCTGTGATAGTAATGAGATGGATAAAATAGCTGAATATTTTTAAAAGTTGGGTTGCAAAAGCAGAGGCCAGGTCAGACTTGCTCAAATAAATTGAGAGGTTTCTTTTTGAGCGGTATCTAAGATTTCCATTGTTGGAAGGAGGACACAGAGCATGCAAGGGACTTCAGTCTGGTAAATGCCAACATTACCATTCTTCCACTCTTCCAGCAATGCCTCATGGGTAATCTCCACCTCTGCTTTTTTTTTTTTTTTTTTTTTTTTCAGGTTTCCTTCATGATTAGGATTTCACCTGATGGAAGCTTGACACCCTGATGGCCATAACCCCTCCCACCCCAGGTCAGCCATTCTTATTGACTCTCTGAAGCCAAGAATTTTAAAAATAAAGAACCCGCTGGGTGGTGGTGGCACACGCCTCTAATCCCAGCACTTGGGAGGCAGAGGCAGATGGATTTCTGAGTTCCAGGCCAGCCTGGTCTACAACATGAGTTCCAGGACAGCCAAGGCTATACAGAGAAACCCTGTCTCGAAAAAACCAAACCAAACCAAACCAAACCAAACCAAAACAAAACAAAACAAGAACCCATCTGGTGTGGTGGTACATGTCTATACTGTGAACAGTCAGGAGGATGAGGCAGGAGGATTTCTATGAGGCTGAGGGCAGCCTAGGCTAGATAGCCAGTACCAGAGCTACATGTTAGAACCCTATATTAAGAGTCTGGAGAGAGGGCTCACGTGGTGAGCGCAGCACTGGCTGCTCTTCCAGAGGGACCCAGTTGTAGTTCCCAGCACCCATGTGGCACCTACAACCATCTATAACTCTAGTTCCAGAGGGTCAGCATTTTCTTCTGACCTCCTCAGGCACTACACACACATGGTACAACATACATACATGTAGGTAAAACTACATAGACATAAAATAAAATTATTAAAAATAATTTTTTAGCCTCAGTGTCTGCCACTGAGTCCACATTTTTTGTGACCTCAACACAGATATCGACCTTGACTCTGAAGGTGAAATCCAAGTATTAATGACCTTTAAGGTCATGGGCTTCAGGACATCACAGGCACTGTAGGCAAAAGGGAGAAGGCCTACAGCAAACCAGTTACTTCTCTAAAAAATATTTTTTTTAAGCTGGGCAAGGTGGTACATGTCTTTAATCCTAGCATTTGAGAGGCAGATAGATATCTATAAGTTTGGGTCTACATAGTGAGTTCCAGGCTAGCCAAGGCTATTAAATAATAATTCTTAAAGATCCTATTTCAAAAAGCAAAAGGGGGCTGGGGAGATGGTCTAGTCAGTAAAGTGCTTGCCATTCAAATATGAGAGTCAGAACTTGGATCCCTAGTCCTGTGTAAAAAGCCAGGTATGATGGTGTATGCCTAGTCCTGGTGAAGCAGACAGGTTCTCCAAAGCACACTGGCTAGCCCATCTGCCTGAATGGGTGAGTTCCAGATTCAGGGAAAGACCTTGTCTCAAAAATAAAGTAGAACACAACAGAGGAAAACACTGTACATAGTCCTCTGGCATCTACACATGTGTGTACACACACAAAACTCTAAGAGGAGGAGGAGGAAGAGAAAGAGGAGGAGAAGGAGGAGAAAGAGAAAGAGGAGGAGGAAGAGGAGGAGGAGGAGGAAGAGGAGGAGGAGAGAGAGGAGGAGGAAGAGAAAAAAGAGGAGGAGGAGGAAGAGGAAGGAGGAGAGAGAGGAGGAGGAAGAGAAAAAAGAGGAGGAGGAGGAAGAGGGAGGAGGAGGGGGGGAGGAGGGGGAGGAGGAGGAGGAAACAAACAAATCTTATGGACTCCATCCAGCTTATAGCTGGCCAGATAGCCCTCAATCCTAACTGGTCAGCTCTGCTTAGGAGGCAAGCCATGAGATAAAACCTTGCCGTCTAAGCCTACTAAGAGCTGTGGATCAGAGGAGGGATGGGGCTCAGTTGGGCAAGTGCTTGTCTAGTCTCTAAGAAGTCATGGGTTCATTCCCAGCACCACAAACAAACAAGGACAACTTGAATTCCTCCTAGTGAACAATGCAGGGAGCAGGTCAGCTGTCTTGGGCATGGTACAGACACAAGGCTTCTTTGGGCCAGACTTAGGAGAGAGGAGGATGGGCCATTTCAGACGCCATCCAAGGAGCACTGTAGAGATATTAAGTTCCACCGGAGGAACTGGAGACGCTTTAGAAACCAAAGTGACCCCAGACCACGAAGAAAGCTTTTGCCTAACACAAAGTAGAATAATTTAGAGGTAAAGATATATTTCATTTTGATAGTATTTTTAAAAAAAAGTCAGAATCTGCTTCTCATTTATTGCCATATCCTAGGCCACATAGGCAGGCTCCGAATAAAAACTCATAACATGTTTTTTCAATTGAATCCAATTCCCTTAAGCTCAGACAGTCAACAAACAAACTGCTCTTTATATTATGCTAGGGACAGAGTCTGGACCAGGAACACAAACCAAACATCAAAACATGCCTTTTCTGATTCCGGATATAGGGCTTGGGTCACTGGACACAGCTTTGGTGGGGACAGGTAAAAACGGAGCCGCAGAGTCAGAGCCAAGGTGCCCGGCAGAGGGCTAGATAAACAGATAGTGCCGGGCCCAGTAACTCCCAGAGCAGATCAAAGGTAGCTTTCCCCAATGCAAGCAGCAAGCATGGCAGGAATCTGAGGACCTCTCACCCAGTCCCCCACCCACACTCACAGATGGAGAGCTATGCCATTAGTGGCCACACCTTTGAGTACTACTAGCATGCAGGCGTTTGTGACAATTCCTTTCTAGTCTTTCTTACATAGCTCCTTTAGATAGTCAGCCATGATATGGCTGTGTTTGTGACTTCTGGCTGGACTGCTTGGGTTCATGGCCCAAGTCTGTGACTTGGGCAAGCGTTTGCATGGTTTAACTCCTTGGTTTCTGCACTAATAAAACAGTACCAAATGAATAAGTCCCCTTAAAGGAAGAGGGAAGATTGAGAGGGTTATTTGTGCTTATGCCTACGTGTATAATATATCCTGTGTGCACTGGGTGAACAACCATGTTCACTGTAGCTGGTATCCCAAAAGCAAGATGGCAGATGAGAACTCATGCTGATTTGGCTGAGACCTGGCCCTTCTGCTTAGTCCTGACATGACACTCGCGAACTGATATACCCGTGAGGTGTTTGCGAGTGGATAGAGCTGCCACTGCTGACCTGTGAACGGAGCTGTTGGTTTCCTGACACTGCACATGGGACTTGCTCCAAAGAACCATTTCTCCACAGGTCCAATACCCCGAAAATCCCTTCTTTCCCACTACCTTAGGTGGGTAGTGATCTAGAGTTCAGGTTGAAGAGGTTAAAGAGCTGAGTGACGTTAATAAGGTTAAGAACCAACATTAAAAGTAGATTTTGAAAAATTAAAGTTACAATTTTGGTTAGGATAATTTTAAGGGGAGCAGTAGGGAAGGATTAAGCTCACAGAAAGCTTTTAGGTTAGCTATAGCTTGGGCTTGCATCTGTTTATTTCCTCCTCCTCTTCCCCCTCCTCTTCCCCCTCCTCTTCCTCCTCTTCCTCCTTCTCTTCTTCTTCCTCCTCCTCCTCTTCCTCCTCTTCCTCCTCCTCCTCTTCCTCCTCTTCCCTTTTTGGAACAGACTCCTGATTGATCCAGAATCAGGAATAGATACTAAGCTGAGCTAGTCAGAATTCTCCCCTAGTATTCTTTTCCTTCTGTTAGGAGGGACTACTTGCTCTCTTCACTGCCTTTGGGTTTGAAGTCCTAAGGGTGTGAGTTGAGAATGCCTTTGCTCATCCCCTCCACAGGGAAAGCTGCCTGAGAGGATGATGCAGACCTACAAACATGGCTTGCAACTTAACGACAGAAGACATTAAAATTATCTTTCTCTCCTTGAACCTTAGATTCTGTTACTTGCATCTAGACTTTATGTTCAAGCATCGACTCAGAGGGACAACATCTGAGCTTGGTTTCGGTTTATATTAAGTTACTTCCAGTTTTATGGTAGATGAGGTCGATGCCGTTCATACTGTTTTGCTTTTTTTTTTTAAAATTATTTTATTTTATTTTATTTTACGTGTATGGGTGTTTTGGCTTCATATCTGTGTGCCACATGGATGTCTGGTGCCAGAGGCAGGTAGAAGAAGGTGTCGGATCACCAGAGCTGGAGTTTTAGACAGTGTGAGATCTCTTATCCAGTGGCCATCTCTCCAGCCCCTTGCTTTGTAGAAGAGAAGGAAGAGGAAGAAGAGAGAGAGCTTGTGTTTTAAGAAATTCTGGACATTTGGAGCGAGCCATGGTGGGTCATGTCTATAATCCCTATACTTGAGAAGGTGAGGCAGAAGGATTGCTATACATTCAAGGCCAATCTGGACTATACACAGAGTGAGACCCTGTCTCTTCTTCACTCATTCCCCCCCAAAAAGAGCTGGCACTCTGAGCATTTGGAATGTTTAATGCAAAATATTCCAAGTTTTGAATATGAGTTGTAATTTTGATCGTCAAAAATGATTACAGGGTTCAGGCATGGTTAATATGCCCACAATCACAGCACTGGGGAGGCCCAATCTAAGAGAATTGTGAGTAGTTACAGCTAGCATGGTGTCAAAAGCAAGATCCTGTCTACAAACAAATAAACAACAACAATAAAATAACACATATACACACAAAACAAGACAGCTAGGCCTGGCAGTACATGCCTCTAATCCCAGCTTCTCAGAGCATCAAAGCGGGAGGCTTGCTAGTTTGCAGTTGCTTAGACTACATAGTAAGATCCTATATCAGACGAAATAAAGCAAAACTCAAAACTAAAACGACTGCATGTCAGGTCCCTGACTGTCCCAGTGTCAGAACTAAGGGTTGTCTGAGCTATAGAACTTCCTGTACAAAACAAGAGGAACTGCTTCTTATATGTAGGCCACATGGATTTCATAGGAGACTTCCACTTTAACACATGATCTCATTTTGTCTCCTTGAGGTATCTAAACATGGAATCCTGCTCTCTGGGTCCCCAACTCCACATTCTTAGGAGGCAGGTGCCATTGCAATCCCTACTTTGGAAATCTGTTAAGTCTCTACAACACACACGAGACAGAGAACCCACTCATGCCCGGGCCCGGTACATTATCCCTAACCTCTCATTCCCCCTGGTGTGCCTGGTCCTGGATCATCAACAAGAGAGAGTCAGGCTTCTCCCAGCTACTCCGTGGCTGTAATATCAAATCTCTGTTTGGAGATGGAAGGGCTCTACGCATAGCCAAGAGGTTAAGGGTTTATTTCCCTGACTGCCTCCTCTTTCAGCTGAGGGAAACCCTGCCTTTCATTGTTACATTCCATACCATGCCTTTGGACCTGGTCCAGTTGTCTGAGTACAAGAACTGAAGGTGGAGAGTCAGGAGGTGAGCTTCTTGGGCATAGCACGTTGGTAGTATTCCAACCTCCAGCATCATGCTGGATAGCATAGCACCTTTACCTTTCACTACGGAAAGGGAAAAGGGCCAACGTTTTCTGCCTGGTTCCTGAGCTCCATGTGGGACACCCATCTAATTCTCCAGATATGGCCCCTACCCCAGACTTGGAAGGGAATGATTGAAGTTCCAGTTTTCTGCCCTTTCCAGGCCACCACTCTGACAATCCAGGCATGCCAGGAGGGTGTTTGAAACTGCCAGGCGGTCCCTGCACAAGTGGCGGGGACAGGGGCGGAGGGGGGAGTGGACAGTGCAGCTGAGAATTGAGTGTGTTAATAAAGGTCACAGATAGCTTCCTCAGCACACAGCTGGCCAGGTGTTGGGAGCTCTGTGGGTGGCTTGCGGGGAGACTGGCCCACCCTGGGTCAAGTCATTTTCTGATGAGATGATGCTTGCTAAGTGGCTATAAAGTTTTAAGAGCACATGTCATTCCCACTGTAAACATGAGGAATCAGTCTCCTTGGGAAAGCTGGTAACAGGTCATAGAAGGACCTCCCCAAGGGAGCCCCCTCTAGGCTTGCTGGAAGGGTGCCCAAGTCAGAAAGGAAGGTTTTATTTTACTCCTTCCTTTAGCTCTCACCATATGACCAAGGTGTCTTTGGCCTCCTTGAACTTGAACATCCTGGCAAGAAGTCAAGTCTCATGCTGCAAATCCCCGGGGTTAGGGGGGGGGGGAGAGGTTTTGTTTTCAGACCGGAGTTTGAATCCTGTGTCTGCTACTTATCTGCCCAGTGAAGTAGAAAAGCCAGCCACTGAAACTATTTCTTGAAACTCTTTCCTCTCCAGGAAGAGGGCCAACAGCCAGGGCCGCAGATGACAGTGAAGGCAAAAGAACTGGGTGTAATGGAGTTGGTCCTCCACTACCACAAAGCCATCCTATGCTCATGTGTTCAAACAACCCCCAGATGTGACTCCATTGCTCAGAAGTCATCCCACCGGCAGAAGAGTCCTTGCTGGCAATCAATCCATGTATGCTCTGAGTATAGGGTCTTCCTTTCTCAGCTCCCCAAGGACGTAGGGTTTGCACTAAGTAAATGTGCCGTTCGTCCACATTTAAAGGACATCATCTGCCTAGTTTGGTAGCACCCACAATCCTATCACTTGGGAGGCCGGAGCAGGAGGATTACAATGAGTTAGGGGTCAGCATGGGATATAGAGAAAGAGTCTTAGCTCAAAACAAAAAGCCAAGTTTTGGGCTGGGATGTAGCTCAGTTGGCAGGGTGCTTTCCTAGCATGTATATGAAGACCTGGGTGCTAAGCCCAGCACAGCATCAAACCAGGTGTGGTACATACCCAGAGCCTCGCTCTTCCAAAGTAGAGCCAGACAGTCATCCTTGGCTGTATATCAAGGTTGAGATCAGCCTGGGATACATAAGACGCCATTAAAAAGAAAGGGAGGCTGAAGAGATGGCTCAGCAGTTAAGAGCACTTGTTCTTTCAGAGGACCCGAGTGTGGTTCTCGTCACACACAGCATGACTCAAAACCATGCTTAACTCCAGTTCTTGGGGGATCTGATATTTCTATGGACACCAGGTACACATGTAATGCATATACAAACCAATTGTGTTTGTGTGTGTGTGTATATGTATATGTATGAAAAAAATAAATAAACCTAAAATTAAATAAATAAATTTTTAAAAGAATCAAATATATATATATATATAATTTTTTTGAGACCAGGTCTTTCTATGTAGTTCAGGCTAACCTCGAATTAATGATCTTCCTCAACCTTTCAAGTGCTGGGATTACAGATATGCATAGCCATCCTAGTTTGATTTCTATTACTGTGATAAAACATTGACTGAAAGCAGCTTGGGCGGGAAGGGTTTATTTCATCTTACAGCTAACGGCACAACAGGGCAGAAAGCCAAGGCAGGACTTCCTGCTACAGGTAGGAACTGACGCAGAGGCCACGGGAGAGCACTGTTTCCTGGCTTATTCCCTACAGCTTGGTTTTTGTTTTCTTTAGACAGGGTTTCTCTAGCTGGCCTAGAAATCACTACATAGGCTGGGCTGACCTCGAACTTGCAGAGTTCATCTGGCTCTGCCTCCCTAAATGTGGGGACTAAAGATTCACACACTGAGTTCCAGGCTAGTCAGGGCTAGAAGTGAGACTCAAACACACACACACACACACACACACACACACACACACACACACACATCCCAAAGGAAAAGGAAAACACAGAAACTAAAGATGTTTTTATTTAAAAATATATATATACTAAGCCAGGCGTGGTGGCGCACACCTTTAATCCCAGCACTTGAGAGGCAGAGGCAGAGGCAGGCAGATTTCTGAGTTCGAGGACAGCCTGGTCTACAGAGTGAGTTCCAGGACAGCCAGGGCTATACAGAGAAACCCTGTCTCGAAAAAACAAAAAACAAAACAAAACAAAAAACCCCAAACAAACAAAATACTTATAGATGCCTTTGTACTGGAGTTTTTAACAACAGGAGTTTATAGCAGCATTTTAGCCTTTACAAAGTACCCCAGAGCTTTGATTTTTAAAAGAGATGCGGTAGAGGCTGGATATGTGGCATTGCAGTTAAGAGAGCTTTGCTCCTCTTATAGAGGACTGGAGTTTGCTTCTCAGAATCTACACTGGGCAGCACACGACCACCTGTAGCTGCCGCACCACATGGTCTGACAGGCTGTTCTGGCCTCCACAGCTACCCACGTTCATATGCACCTGCTCTTACACAGACACGTTTAAAACATAAAGTAAAATAAAAAAGTAAATTCAAAAGAAAAGAATTGTGGTGGGTACGTGTGTGTGTGTAATCACACACACACACACACACACACACACACATACACACACAAACTTAAAACATACCTACGAGTGGAGACTAGAGGTAGGGTAGGAATTGGATATGAAAAAAACTTGGAAGGAGCTATTTTTCAGTTAGTGCATGTGTGTGTAACGTATGTCACTTTTGATTCATATGACTGTATGATGTATAAAACATTGTATTACCAAAAGAACAAGCATGCTTAAAATGAAAGGGGGGTGTTTAATCCCTAGGCGAGACTCTGGGGTGGTGGCATCTGTGAGGGGGTGGCATTCTTAGGGCAGCCACACCAAGTAAGCATCTGCTTACTCCGTCCTGGCTCCACCCACCTTAGCTGATAAACTGAAAGCAAGTCTGGGCTCCCAGGGAAAAGGCCAAGAGTGGCTTGCAGCCTGGTTCTAGAGGGGGCAGAAGTAAGACACTCTTTCTCCCCTGTTTGTTTCTCAATGGCAGAAATTCCTTTTAATCTCTCACGCTACAACAGGGAAGAACTTTACCTGCAGGTCCTTCCTCAGGGAGATAAGATAGACCTAAATTCACAGGTTAGTGTAAATGTCTGTCAGAGTCTAATACATGCCAGGCAAATGCTCTGCCGATTGAACTACACCCCTAGCCCCAGATATAAGGCTCTTAGAGGCTCTATCTCAAAAACACATTTTGTGAGAGATCAAGAAGCCTAGAAGAAGACCCTGGACAGATGAATATAAGGTGACGAAGCATGGCAGACAGTCTGTTTCTTAGTATTCTAGTCTGGGCCAGACCTAGATGAGAGAGCTCCAGGAAACAGAAACCAGGAGAGTCCAGCTGCGTCTGAGGCTAGGCCTGAGTTTAAGTGTCAGCTGCTTCTTTGCTGTGAGCTCTGGTCTGAGTGTTTAGCCTCTGGGAGTCTGTTTTTCCCCCTTTGTGAAATGGGATTGCTGATAAACCCTATGACTCATGGGAGCAGAGAGGAGAGCATCCGGATAGTCGAAGGTGGCGCCGCGGAGAGTGAACTTTACACGGCCAGCCCCCAGGAGTCTTCCTCTACAAGGTGTGCAGGGGCCACCACAAGGCCACGCATGTGGTTCAGAGGAGAAAGGTGACGGAGAGGAGCAGCCATATGGAACAATACCAAGAATGAAAACAGGGTGGTGGGTCTGACTCACACGGTGACTCACTTCCTTGCCCAGGGATGCTCTGAGCCAGGGCTGCTTCTCCCAGGTTCGCTCTCTGGGGAGAAGATATCCCTGCCCTACAGGGAGAGGGAATCAGGGCATCACCCTGTACCCTCCATGTTCAGTTTCAAAGGAGAGCTCAATCAGTTGAAACCTTCAAATTTGAATTCAGAAAATAAATAGACTAAGATCCAGTCTTTAGAAGAAAGGACAGCTTTTGATGGGGGGGGGGCAGTTACAGGGACCTTGGAACTCTTTTGTCCTCTTCTGGATTATCACATGGATATCTGTACCCCACAGGACAGTGGGAAGGCACAGAAGAGTGTCAAGAAACTGAAAAACTCACCCATAATTCTGTTATCCAGACTCAATCATAGGATTTGCCTTAGTATTTTTCCACTTAATTTTTTTTCACTCACATTTCATCTCAGCCAAGTTTATATTGTCTGTATAAATACTATGCAACAGATGTGAACTTGGAAAGTAGAGACAGGATTGGGGAGTGGATTGGAACTTCAAGGTCATCCTTAGATATATAGTGAGTTCAGGGCTAGGCTGGGCTATAGGACACCTTGTATTTTTTTTTTTAAAGGATGAACAAAGCAACAGTTGTGAGCCACACATGTAATTAAAAGTGCTTCACAGTAAGCTCGTGGTTAAAGAAAACGCCAACTAGACAGTCAGGGCACACAAGCCAGTCTCAGTTCTTCAGAGGCAGAGTCAGGCAGATCTGTGAGTTCAAGGTCAACCTGGTCTACACATTGAGTTTCAGGCTAGCCAGAGTTACATGGTGAGACCTTGTCTCAAAAGAAAACAAAAAGAAGAAAGCAAAGAAAAAGAAACACATGCACTTAGTATTTTGTGTAGAGCAATATATCCCAATTTTTTCACCGTATTACAATCAATCAATATAAAATGTTCAGTGATATACTTCCTTGTTTGTATATCTTAGGTAGAAGAAATGTCAGATGCTCAATAGCAACACGGGCTGGTGGTACCCTGGCAGATGGTACAAGTCATTTCATGTTTTCTATCTCCCTTTAGTTCTTGCTTGAGTTAAAGCCTAGGTATGTGTCATAAAATGCCCTTTGGGAAAGATAGCTTTCAGGAGCTACAGTGGCATCCAATGTGATTGTGAGCGCCTCTGATTCCATCCCTGGGGAAGTGGGGACAGGAGAGACTGGATGCAGGAGGTCAAGGTTATCCTTAGCTCCAGAGTGAGATCTAGGCCAGTGTGGGCTACATGAGACCTTGCTACCCCTGCCACCCCACCCCCACAAAGCTCTACAGAAACGTGCATAATCTGTCTGACTTCAAAGGCAATGTAGTTGGCTTCTGTTGGGTGTTTTCTGTGTGTTTCCCTGCTCAAGGATATGTGCTGGCTACTTCGTGTAATATTGAACAAAAATTGGATATACATAATGCACACTTCTTCATAACCCCTCTTTTCATTTCATGGTGCATTGTGAATGAAAAAAAAAAAACACCAGTAAAAATGTATAAGTCAAACTTGAGCCTTTAGAGCAGTGGCTCTCAAACTTCCTGATGCCTCCATCCTAATACTGCTCCTCACGGTGTGGTGACCCCGTGCCCGCCCCCCCATAAAATTATCCTCATTACTACTTCATATCAATAATTTTGCTGCTGTTCTAAATCATAAAGCAAATATCTGTGTTTTCTGGTGGTTTTAGGCAACCCCAAAGGGGTTGTGACCCACAGGTTGAGGGTCACCACTGCTCTACAGGGAGCCAATTGTATTCAAACACCTCTCTCAGGGACAGAGTGTAATCTTGCCATTCCCTGTTCCTCAGATGTAGAAGCCGAAGCTCTAGGTTAAGGAGAAAGACTTTGAATTCTTGGGCTAGGGATGTAGTTCAGCTGGTAGGCTAGTGTGCACGAAGCCCTGGCTTCCATTGCTAGCACTGCATAAAGCCAGGCGTGGAGAGGTGTGCCTATAACCCCAGCCCCCGAGGTAGAAACAGAAGATCAAGGTTGCTCTGGCTACACATCGAGTACAAGGCCAGCCTGGGATACACGAGACCCTGTCTGAAATGGGGGAGAAAAATTAATTCTTGCAAAGTTGGGACTCAATCCAGATCTGATTTTAGCCTCTAAGGTTTTCATTTTTACCATATGGTCTCCTTCTGTAGGGAGGCAGGGAGAGGAGCCAAGAAATGCCAAGAAAACACTCTACAAATTAACTTCTGCAGTAGGAGACTCAGGAAATTGGGACTTGCTCCATAATTTTGCCTAACAACCTCCACAATCACACAGGTGAAGCTTTTCGCTCTGTAGCCACGTGGCTCCTGGGCCACAGTTCTTCTCTTCTGATAAATATTTTCCTTGATAGGTTGCTTCTCTCAGACTTCCAAGAAAGAGTCCCTAAGAAATCATCAGGACCAGCACACCTAGTATTGAAGCCAGATAGCCTTCCTCCCTCACTCCCCCCTCCCTCCCCCCTCCCTATTCTCTTCTTCCTCCTTCTCCCTCTCCCTCTCCCTCTCCCTCTCCCTCCCCCTCCCCCTCCCCCTCCCCCTCCCCCTCCCCCTCTCCCTCTCCCTCTCTCTCCCCACCCCCCACCAGACAGAGTTTCTCTGCCCTGGCTCTCCTGGAACTCACTAACTCACTCTCTCTTTAGACCAGGCAGGTCTTGAACTCAGAGATTTGCCTGCCTCTGCCTCCCAGCGCTGGAATTAAAGGTGTACTTCCCCCTGTCTGGCTCATCAGATCATTCCTTGTTCTATGCATTGGAGGATGTTTCAGCATCCTTGACCTCTGTCTACCAGGTGCCAGAGCAATCTCCTTGCCCTCACCACCAGGCCAGTTTGGGTTTGGCATTCAATTTTGCCAAACCTTACCTGTGAGGGGCACCCCCTCTAGTTGGGAACTACTGGTTTTAGATAGAAGATACGGGAGATACTTTGTTTTAATTTGCTTGAGATGGGTCTTGCTGGGTGTCCATGGCTAGCCATGTTCTCTATGTAGCTCGGGTGGCCTTGTACTTGTAGCAATCCCCCTACAGTCCACTGCTAAGTACTAGGACCTAGTCTTTTCTAAACTAGTTATTTGAAACTATGCAGGAAAGAGACAGGACAGTACCTCCCCATACTATTGTATTGCCTATGATTGGAATCCATTCCTTCCACCATTGTGCATGGGTGTTTTGCTTGTGGGTATATCTGTGCATGGATCTTCCAGGACTGGAGTTCAGCTGCCATGTGCAAGCTAGAAATGGAACCTGAGTCCCCTGATCAAGAAGCCAGTCCTTTGAATCACTGAGCCACCTCTCCAGCCCACTTGGTTATATATATATATATATATATATATATATATATATATATATATATATACATATATATATATATATATCCAACTATCTAGGTACAGGCTCTTTCTTCAAGACCCTGGCTAACCTGGAACTCCCCAAAATCCTCCTGCCTCAGCTCCTTGATTCCTGGAATTATAGGCAGAAGCCAATATACCTAGCTTCCACTTTAAAAATAGCACTGCAACAAACCTTCCTTCCTCTCTCTCTCTCTCTCTCTCTCTCTCTCTCTCTCTCTCTCTCTCTCACACACACACACACACACACACACACACACACACACAGAGTCCTTCTTAGGCTTTTTCTTTCTCCCAGATGAAGATCTATCTTTGGAATCCGAAAGAACAAATACTTTCTTGCTCAACACGCATGCTTTTTAAACTGAATTTTACACCTGGAAACTCCTTCCTCTGATTCAGAAATAAATCTCCAACATAAACAGAACTGGTCAAATTCCACTGAATTCAGTTCGGGTTGGCTTTGTAGATACTTGTCTCTCATCCCAAGCCTTTAATCTTCGATTTCCTCGCCTTTAGACAGGAGTGATGATACTACCAACTTCAAAGAGGAGTCTTTTAGGGATTAAATGAGATTATCCATGAAGATTCCTGGCACATATTAGAAGACAATAAAAAGGCTTAAGCAGGACTGGAGAGATGGCTCAGCATATAAAGGTCCCTGCTATGCAAACCCAGCCATCTAGGTTCAATCCCCAAAACCTACATAAAGGTGGAAGAGAACTGACTGCATCAAGTTGTCTTCTGACCTTCAAATATATGTTGTGGCACCTCCACCCCTACCACCACATCACACATTAAATAATAATAAACAAATATTTAAGCAATGTAATTTTTTTCTGGAGTGTGTGCGTGTGTGCATGTGTGCATGCGTGTGTGTGTGTGTGTGTGTGTGTGTGTGTGTGTTTTGAAGGACAACATTTTGGAGTGTGCTGTCTACATCTGGTTTGGAGAGAGCATGGTCAGATTTTTAGGCCTCCACAGTGTTTCTACTCACTCACCCATCTCCTTGGCCCCAATGTAATTTAAGAACCTAGAGGGTGAGTATATTTGAGTTTGCCCCACAGAATTCTTTCACCTTGACTGTGTTTAAAAATTTTCAAAATCCAACTCTTGAGACCGGAAACCTTAAATTTTACATTGATCGATACCACGATTTTTATACAAGAATTAATGGGGCAAATATTCAAGAACATTAGGTATGCCTGGAACACATTGTATCAAGCTTAAAACGTGAACTCTGAGCCAGGTCTGGTGTCTCATGATTGTGATCCCATCTTGTTGTGAGAGGTGGAGGCAAGAAGATCAGGAGTTCAAGGACATCCTTGGCTATAGAGAGAGTTTGGGGCTAGCTTGGACAACAACAAACAAACAAACAAACAAACAAACAAAAACTCAAAACAAAACAACAACAACGAAACCCCTAACAAATGAAATACTTGGGATGTGTCATTTAGGTTACTTCTCTTTGAGCCGAGAAACCTTTGTCCAGAACATATGTGTGTGTGCTGGGAACAACCTTGAAGTTTTGTTTTACCATCTGGGCTCAGAATATGAACCACGATGTGTGAGGATCGAGGCTGTGAAATGATTTGGTGGAGGTTTTTTTTTTTTTTCTTTGAGATTAAAATATATGGTTTGTTTGCAAAGCTGCTTTGAAACACTTGGCGCAGATGTCTTAAAGCCAAATGCAGACACCTGACTTGCAATCCTTGCTCAACGGGTTTTTGAATTGTGATGTTTGGATGCAACAGCTCTCTTTTGGGAGCTCATTTTCCTGGACTAGAAGATGGGGTTGAGTATATCCCTCAGCAAATGTGGAGGTCCTAGAAGAACACATAGACGCACATTGTAGCTGACTTCAGACACACCAGAAGAAGCCATGGGATCCCATTACAGATGGTTGTGAGCCACCATGTGGTTGCTGGGAATTGAATTCAGGACCTCTGGAAGAGCAGTCAGTGCTCTTAACCGCTGAGCCATCTCTCCAGCCTGATGGCCTTGTTGGACATCAGTGGAAAGAGCGGCCCTTGGGCCTGAGGGGGTTTGATGCCCCAGTGTAGGGGAATGCCAGGGCAGGAAGGTAGGAGAGGGTGGGTGAGTGGGTGGGGGAGCACCCTCAAAGAAGCAGGGGGAGGGGGTTTCCAGAGGGGAGACCTGGAAAGGGGATAACATTTGAAATGTAAATAAAGAAAATATTCAATAAAATAATAATAATAATAATAATAATAGCTACAAAAATTTAAAAAAATAAGATTTGAGTATATATATATATATATATATATATGCATATATATATAAAGAACACATAGAAGTTCCTGATTGGGGTGAGAGTGGACTCAGGCAGCAAGAACCCTTTGTGTTGCTGGGGCAGTATCTAGTTTACAGCTCTGCTGGTGGGTGTGGACGTGAGGGTTTTTTGTTTTGGGGGTTTTTTGTTTTGTTTTTGGTAGAGGAGGGTGTTTGTTTGTTTGTCTGGAGGTGTGGTTCAGTTGAGGTCACAACAGGGCCCAACATCCTGAACTGCCAACCAGCTTGTGCGGAAACCTTGGCACTTTGTTCCTGTTTCCTCCCATTCAGAGGCCCTACCAGCAATGGCTGGCTTTATGATTCACCCAGAAGCCTCCCCCCCAAAACTCACTTCGACCATTTAAGGTGTGAAAATTCCATTCCTGGCAAGTGGTTCACATTGGCTTGGAGGAGAGGCCTGAGTGCTCTTCTGTGTTGTGAATTTTGTATTGGTTGAATTCTGAGGACTCCGTGTGCAGAACCCGTCACATGGGTTCACTATAATATTTTACAAAATACCAGGGACAGTAAGATGGCTCACTTGCCACCAAGCCTGGTTGACGGCCTGAACCCAATTCTTTGAACTTCAATTTAAGAAAGAAAGAAAGAAAGAAAGAAAGAAAGAAAGAAAGAAAGAGGAGGGGAGGGGAGGGGAGGGGAGAGGGGAGAGGGGACAGGGGAGAGGAAAGGAGAGGAGAGGAGAGGAGAGGAGAGGAGAGGAGAGGAGAGGAGAGGAGAGGAGAGGAGAGGAGAGGAAAGGAAAGGAAAAAGAAAAGGAAGAGAAAAGGAAGGATATGACTGTTCATAGTTTGGTGGAGGGAAAGGATTATTGTAGATAAAAGAAAGAACATAGTCACAGGCAGGGACATCTGAGAGAGTCCAGAGTGAATATGACAGGGTCATGAGAGGAGATGGGGGATCAGAGATGGGGGATCGGAGATGGTGAGAGCCAGACCGAAAAGCCAGAAGGTGAAGGGTAAAAAGGACCAGCAAGGACCAGCGTAGCCAAAATGGCTGGACTATATACAGAAGAGCAGCTGGGGGAAGGGCAGTCCAACCTCTGGGCTGGAGAATTTTAAGGTAGAGAATATGCCAGCCACACCCGTAACAGATAGGGACTGAAGCATGCTGGGAGAACCCGGTCGGCTTTGATATGTTAAATAAGCCATTTGTCCCGGGTTTGAGACCTAACAGAACCCACAAAATAAGAGGGAACTGCTTCCTGCACGTTGTCCTCTGACCTCTGCGTGTGCACTGGGGCACACCCTTGTGTTTCCTGATCTCTACATAGTATATCCCTCCCATCCGATGCCAATGGCAACCTAAAACACTTCTAGAATCACATTCATGATTTTCTAGGCAATCATGACTATTGCCTGCACAGCTTTCCTGTTGGCATAGACTAGAGGAAGAGAGGGATGCTGATCTTAGCTTGTGAGAGCCTTGTGCCAAGCTAAGGAGTCCCCTACCCCCACTCCCCATCCCAGACTGAGCCCTTCCCAGTATCTAATATGCAGAGCACATTCTGGCCTCTAACCTCCTGCCTCCTAAGCCTGGGGCATCCTGGGAACAGCATGGACTTGCTGTTTTCTTGCTGTGACTTTGGACTGGTTGCTGAATCTCTCTCTGAGTCTTAGTTACGGCATTTGCTTGGAATACCATTTTCAAACCATTGTTGGAAGGGTTTAATGAGGTACAATGTTCTTTAGATTCTTTTTTTTTTTTTCATAGGTATATAAACTATTTATTAACAGCAAAGGCCCAGAGACTCATTTCTTCTTGGATACACCCACAGTTCAGCCCCTGCGGCCAGTGGTCTTGGTGTGCTGACCGCGGACACGAAGGCCCCAAAAGTGGCGCAGCCCTCTATGGGCTCGAATTTTCTTCAGCCGCTCCAGGTCCTCACGCAGCTTGTTGTCTAGACCGTTGGCCAGAACCTGGCTGTACTTCCCATCCTTCACATCCTTCTGTCTGTTCAGGAACCAGTCTGGGATCTTGTACTGTCGTGGGTTCTGCATGATGGTGATCACTCGCTCCACCTCATCCTGCGTGAGTTCTCCAGCCCTCTTGGTGAGGTCGATGTCTGCTTTCCTCAACACCACATGAGCATATCTCCGCCCCACGCCCTTAATGGCAGTGATGGCGAAGGCTATTTTCCGCCGCCCATCGATGTTGGTGTTGAGTACTCGCAAAATGTGCTGGAACTTCTCAGGGATCACTAGAGACATGGCGGCGGCACAGACGGCGGCGTGTAGGCCTCCTGTGGAAGAGCTCTTTGGATTCTTATTACATTTATTTATGTACTTTTGTGTGTGTGTATGTATGTGGGCATGCCTGTGTCATGGTATGTAAGGATATGAAGGCCAGAGAACATCTTTCAGGAGTCGGTTCTCTGCTTCCATCCTTAGGTCCCTGGGATCAGACACAGGTCATAAGATGTGGCAGCAAGCACCTTTCTTTACCTTTACCCACTTTACTTGCTGGCCCAAGACATAATATTTTAAAACTTAGTATGTCTGAATAATACTCTAGAAAGAGACACACATGAGATAAATATGTATTTGAATAAATATACTCTAGAAAGAGACAAATGCAGTTTGAGTTTAGGGGCAGAATTGCAAAGCAGAAAAGAGAAGTTTTTTTTTATCTTGTTTTGGTAAGGTTTATTTATTTATGTTTCTTATGTATATGGGTGTTTTATCTGTATCCCTAAAGAGGGCATCCGAGCCTATGGGACTTCAGTTCTACATAGACAATTGTGAGCCTCTGTATGGGTGCTGGGAATTGAAGCCGCAGTCTCAGGAAGAGCAGCCAGTCTCTTCAGTCATCTCTGCAGCCACCAGAAAGGAGAGATTTTTAACTCTTTTAATTTTTTTTTATTAAACTTTAAGCCCAATGTGGTGGCCTGCTCTGTTAATAAGGTCTTTGTGATTTGGAGCCCAGCCTGGTCTACATAGACAGTTCCAGGCAGGCCAGTGCTACATAGAGAAGGCTGTCTCAATACATCCTCCCATTTAAAAAAATTTTTTTTTAAATTTGTGTTGGTGTGTATGTATGCATGTACACAGTTACCTTAGAGACCAGAAAAGGAAGTGAGATTTTTGTAGAGCTGCAGTCACAGGATGGCTGGAAGCTTCCTAACATGGGCACTGGGCGCCAGTTCTCATCCGCTAGAACAGCGAGCAGTAAATGGTCCTAACCACTGAGCCATCTCTTGAGCCCTTATAAGCACTTCTTAGTTGTTTGCATTTTTCTTTCAAAAGATTTATTATTTTTTTATTTTATGCACATGAACGTTTTGCTTCTGTATGAGAATGTGCACTGAATGCCCGGTACCCGAGGAGGCCAGAAGAGGGTGCCAGAACCCCCAGAACTGGAGTTAAGGATTGTTGTACGCTACCAGGTGGGTGATGAGAACTGAGCCTAGCTCTTTACAAGATCAACAAGTGCTCTTAACCACTGAGCCATCCATCTCTCCAGCCTTTTCAAATTATTTTAATGCGACCTTTTTAAAAAATCAAACAAACAAACAAAAAACCAATGACTTTAGAGTAATTTTGTATCTATAATAGCAATACAAAAATCACACACACACACACATCTCTTATCCAGATCCTCTATGTTAATATCCTACATAACATTTGTCAAAACAAAGAAGCCAGCTAAACAAAGCTCATCTATCCTCTCAGCACGTGGGAGGCTAAGGGAGAAGGATTTCAAGTTCAAGACCAGCTTGGGCTACACAGTGAGACCCAACCACCCACCCAACCAACTAAACAGCAACAGTAACAAAAACAACAAAAGTCAACAAAACTCTACTAAAAAAACACCCAACAGAGTGCGTTATTAACATAATTGAAAATGTCATTGGTTCTTTCCAGTAATACCACTTATCTATTCCTGTATACCATACTGCATTGGGATATACTTGTAATATGTGTGTGTGTGTGTGATATATTAAATAATATATCATATTGCTTTTTGCTCCCAAAAGGTAAAAAAAAGAAAAAAGAAACCAGGAAGTTTGAGGATGATTCTGATTTTTTTATAGCTATGCAATAGTTTCACCACGATACTCAGACCTCCATAATCCTGTTAGTAAAAGAAGTTGGGAAGTCGGGTGTGTGGGTCATGCCTGCAATCCCAACATTTGAGATTTGGAAACAGAAGAATTAAGGATTGAAAATTATAATCTGCTAAATGAGATCCCTGTCTCAAAAACAAAATAGTAACAAGAACTAGTGACCAGGGAAAGAGATCTCTCACAGCCCAGTTTCAGTGTTTTTCAGAGAGGAAAGAGTATGAAATGTATGCCAGTGTGCAAAAGTGATTTTTTTGGTTTTTTGAGACAGGTTTTCTCTATGTAGCCCTGGATGTCCTGGAACCCAATCCATAGACAAGGCTGGCACAGAGATCTGCCTGACTCTTTCTCCCGAGTGCTAGGATTAAAGGTATATGCCACCGCTGCCTGGCTCAGAGGTGATTTTCAAAGAGACTTCTCAAAATATTAAAATAGATACCACAGCACCAACAAGTCCCTGCTGGCCTCATTAAGCTAAAAATCTAAGCACGTCTTCCAACTGGGGACTCCTGACTACCATAGCCACTGGGGATGGAGGTATTTGGGGATCTGGAAGGTCTTTTCCATTTCTCTCCGCTAGCATTCATCCTTGTTAGATACCTAGAGGGAGACTCAAGAGCAGCAGGGAATAGGAGGTTGGGGCCTGGGGGGAGTGGGGCAGATAGATATCCAAATACTTTAAGATGCAGCCGATGAGAAATGCTGATCCCTATTCTCTGTAACTCGTGACCTGCAGCCCTCTGTTGTGGAAGATAGGATCTGAGGCTGGGCTCTGATTTTAACTAGCTGTTTTAGTCTGAAGTTTGTGGCACCTTGCCCAAGCTGTGCCACTTGAGTGAGCTTCAGATAGCAGGGTCTGAAATGGATAATTACCCTACCAAAGCCAGTCTGCCGTGCTTGGGACTGCAGCAGAGCGAGGTCATGACCTTAGCATATGTGAGGTCTTGGATTCAGCCTCCAGCACCAAACCTACACACACACACACACACACACACGCACACTCACACGCACACGCACACGCGCACGCGCACACACACACATCCCTCCACCCACCTTTGTTTCCCAAAAGGAACCTGACATCTGACTTCCTTTCCCTGGGACTACTGACCTGGACCTGTTTATTCAGAATTCTGTTCGTGGCTGGACGCTTCTGCCTGTGTTTGACTGGGAGAGATTATGTTGTCATATCCTCAGGGTGGCTTTCCCCGGCTCCCCCCTGAAACGGTCATGTGAGGTTCCCGGTAAATGTTTTCAAATATCTCTTGTGTTTCATTTGCAGGGGGAGAGACTGTTGTCTCCTCTGAACTACTTAATATCATTTCGTGAATTTCTGCCTTTCCTTATGGGTCTCAGTGAAGCCAATTTTATGCTCCTGGGTATCTTTGGCCATGTCTGAACACATTTTTGGTTGTCACAACCAAAATCCGGTTCAGTTCAGGTTCTCCCAAATTGGGTGGCTCACAACTATCTGTAACTTCAGCTCCTGGGAATCCTATGTCCTCTTCTGGGGGCACCTGTGCTAATGTTCACACACACACACACACACACACACACACACACACACACACACACACACAATTAAAAATACTATATAGCTGGGCAGTGGTGGTACATACCTTTAATCCCTCACTAGGGAGGCAAAGGCAAGAAGATCTCTGTGAATTCCAGGCTAGCCTGGTATACAGAGCAAGTCCCAAGATAACCAAAGCCACACAAAACAAAACAAAACAAAACAAAACAAAACAAAACAAAAAAAGTGTTTTTTTTTAAATCTATAGTTTTAAGAGCTGGTGAAATGGATCAGTAGGTAAAAGGTACTAGCAGCTAGTAGCCAAAACCATCAATTTGAATTTGATCCTTAGGACCCACATGGTGGAAAGAGAGCTGATTCCCACAAGTTATCCCCTGTCCTCAACTCAAATGCTATGGCACACACATACACACATGCATACCAACAACCAACCAACCAACCAACTAATCAATCAATCAATCAATCAATCAGTCAAGTAAACTTGCATACACACACACACACACACACACACACACACATGCACACACACACACACAATGTCTATAGTTTTGAGAAATTCTGTATTCTGTTGAGGATCTCAAAGCTTTGAAGGACAGTTCTAGCTCTGTTTTGTTCAACATTAACTACAGGTTTCTTATAGCATCTGCCATAGAAAAGGCATTTGGTATGGGACTGAGAAATGACACTTGCCTATAATAAAAACCTGTTCATCAGGGACTTTGATGGCATCAAATTGAATGTCCCTCCCCAAATCTACTTTTTTTTTTTTAAGAAAGTGTAGCCCAGGCTGGCCTCAAGCTCACAACTCTATGCTTTAGCCTACAAAGTGCTATACCAATCAAAGCTCGTTGTTTCTCAAGCGCTGAACCTACAGTAAGTAGATCCAGGATGCATGAAGAACTTGTGAATGTCTGAATGGACACACTCAGTCACCCACTCTTCCATCCATCCTTGACCCAAATGGGCTCTCATGTAAACAAACAAACACCTCAGCAGTGGTCTTCGGAAACACAGTTTCAGTTTTCCCACTGCCTAGATAAGTGATCTTATGAATTTGACAAGTCTTTTTCTGGACCTGAATGCAGTTATGGAAACAGGTATCCAGTCCCCAGTACTGCTACGAGGACAGCAACAAAGACAAACAAAGAGAGAAAAATGGCTAATGCCACTCTAGCCAGTGGCTAGTAGCGAGTTCTGGAAAGAGCAATGTTACACCTTTTAGAAGAGCTTTCCATTCACTGTCCTATCACGTATACTGTACCCATATAAAAAAATCCCATGGGAGTTTTCCTTTACATATACATGCCTAGATTCTGCAGCCTGGTTTTTAATCTACTACATTAGAGGTATTCTATATGACTGCTTTCGTGCTTTAATTGACCATTTCATCTGAATTGGATAGGAACGTTTTGAACCGTCCCTAACGTAAACAATGCCTCTGCTCTTTAGGCGACTCTCCAACTCCTCTCCAGTGGACTGCTGGGTCATAGCACACACGTAACCTTAACTTCACCATTTCCTGATGAAATCATGCTCTAATTTATCCTGCTGTTAAAGGAGTGAGATCCAATGGTTTCTAAGGTTTCTTCGCACGGTGTTAAAAGGCAATCCCTCTAGAACAACAGAGGCTAACACTTTAAACTCTTGGCTTAAACCTAGTCTACACTACTCTCAGAGCAGAAACAGGTCCTATCCAGGTTCACCTGTTCCCAGTTCTTCCCTCTCCCAGGTCCCTGGGAAGAGAAAACTTCATAAAAGCATCAGATCAGATGTTCATTTAATCCTCTAAGTAATGAAGTGAATCAAAGATTTTTGGCCAGTGGAAAACTCCAGTTTCATTAAAATAAATCTGTCACCAGACTCGGAAATCCAAACTTCTCCCTCTCTTTCTCTCAGATAGCTACAAAAGTAAAAATGTTTCCGTGTTATGCACACTTCTTCCGACATCCCCCATGTGACTGATGTGGGGTCATTTTACCCATTCACACCTGCTCCCGGGCCAGCTTTACCGACGCAGTGAGTGAGATCACACACTGTAAGTGGAACCCTATGTAATTCCAGTCATTACCTCGTTGTGAGTTTTAAATATGCCAGTCCTCTTTGAGCAGGAACCACGACTCAGTGCTTCAGAATGTGATCACGTGGGGGGGGGATGTGTATTCTATTTCTTGGGACTGAAAGGTAGAATAGACTTGACATCCTGGCCATGACTCGTGACCACTTGATCTGAATCTCATGAGAAGATTCTAGCTCATTTGTCAGGATGGAAGAATAGTATTAGGATGATAATCTATTTAGGGCGGGGAATGTTGGCACATGCCATTAACCCTAGCTCTTGGGAGACTGAGGCAGGTGGATTTCTGTGAGTTAAGACTAACCTGGTCTCTATAGTGAGTTACAGGTCAGCCAGAGCTACACAGCGAGAGTGACCTTGTCTCAAAACAAAACAAAACAGCAAACTATCTAATCTATCTATCTATCTATCTATCTATCTATCTATCTATCTATCTATCCATCTATCTATCCATCCATCTACCCATATTTTAGTCACCCACTTTATGGGTGGTATCACTCTGTTAGGGGTGTGTCCTAGACTGCTTACAAAGCAGAAGATAAGCTGTTGGGCACAGCACCCACCACTCTCATCTCCTTGTGTGCCAATGCAATGTGACCATCTGTTCTAAGTTCTAAGCTCCAGCATTCATGACATTCCTGTCATGGGGTACTGTGCTCCCAAGTGTGGGCCCAAATAAATCTCTTCTCCTTTTTGTCAGAGTATTTCATCACAGCCAGAGGGGATGTCATACAGTGGCTTTATAGGTTTCTTGTGGTTTTTTTTTTTAGATTTATTTTTTATGTGTATGAGTACAGTTCTCAGACACACACTAGAAGAGTGTATCAGATCCCATTACAGATGGTTGTGAGCCACCATGTGGTTGCTGGGAATTGAACTCAGGACCTCTGGAAGGGCAGTCAGTGCTCTTACCCACTGAGCCATCTCTCCAGCCCCTTTGTTTGCTTTTTAAACCTTTCTTTGTAGTTGTTTGGGTTGATAGTGATGAGTAGTGGTGTTTAGATGTGTGGTGTATTGATACTACCTCATTTATATCGGGAGATCAGCCAGGAGTGGTGGCTCACAGGAAATGACAATAGGAAGCATGGACCTCATACACTGAGTGAGATCATTAAATGAGACGTCAGGATGGCAGGGACACTAGGAAGTCTTTCTGTACCTCCCTCCTTCCCTCCCTCCCTGCCACTGAGACCAGTGAGACTGTAGTTCTACTTATCATGTGACCTTGAATCATATGCCTGGCCCCATTGAACCCTACTTTCTTGTATTTATAGTGTAGATCTCTCTCTCTCTCTCTCTCTCTCTCTCTTCTATCAAATCTGGATAGTGGAGAAATGACATCTTTTTTTTTTCAGTATACTCGAATTATTTCTCTCCTAAAAAAAAAAAAGAAGAAGAAAACTTCACTTAGGGTGAATAAGAAGACCTGAGCCTTTGTAAAGATTGACACACTAAATACCTCTAGCTTAAGTATTCTGTGTCATTTCTCTCATTGGCTAGTTTTGTGCTTTGATCCACCAACTTACCTAAATGCTCAGTCCATGTAGAGCAGTGTGGTTTAATTGGCCTCTAGCGCCTAGAGTGAAAACAGGTAGACTTTTGTACTGTGCCTTTTTCCTTTAAAACAAAACAGAAACAAAAACAAAAACAAAAACTGGGAGTGCAGAGAATATAGCTTGGTGGTTGAACCCTAAGGCTGAATTGTAAAAAAAAAAAAAAAAAAAAAAAAAAAAATTGTATGTGGATTTAGATTAATGTGATGGTAATCTCTAATCCAACAGACAGGACAAGCAAAGTTTTGCAAATGACAGCAAAATCATTTCAAACAGGCTTAAGACGTGATTTTTATCTGGAGAGTTCTGGGCCGCTGGGAAGTGTGTCACATTTCAGGCACTGTACGAGGGACTTTTCCCGTTGCTGTGACTAAGACCTGTTAAGAAGCAACTTAAAAGGAGGGCTCCTTTGGCTTTGAGGGTGCAGCCTGCCACGATGGGTTAGGCACAGCTCTGGCTGGGTTCGGTTTGCAGCGGGGCAGCAGGACTATGGAAGCTACTGTTTGCCAGTCTCAGGGGGGCCTGAGAAGCTGAGAAAAGAGAAACCATGGAATTTAGCCACCGTCTCTTTTCCCCTTTCGAGTCTGTCTGGGGCCCCAAATCGTCAGATGGTGCCTTCCTCGATCAGGCTAGTCTTTCCCCCTTAGTCAATCCTCTCTGGAAAGCTTTTCCAGACACTCCCTAAGGTTGCCTCATCTACACCACAGGGGCTGTCTGATCCAATCCGTTTGACAAGTGCAACAAGCTCTCCCAAAAGCCAATGGATTTAGGGTCATAAGCCATGCCATCTCCCGTTCCGTTTTCCAGTTTCTATATTACACATGACGCTGCGATAAGCACGTCATCCTGTACGTGTGAATGAGAGTTCCTCAGCCCAGAAATAAACCTTCCCGGTCAAGGAGACAGGCGTTTCCAATTTTACCCCCGCTACTTACAAATCTCTAGGAAAAGATGGCTCCTTCAGTTCTTAAAGGCATCACTGCTGTAGTCGTAGTTGCATGCAAGATTCCCTAGTCACAATTCTTCGAGCATCAAGAATGTATGAAACGGGGCTGGAGAAATGGCTCAGCTTTTTCCAAGGACCTGAGTTCGAGTCCCAGAATCCAGATGGCTACTCACAATTACAAGTAACTCCTGCTCCAGAGTATCTGATCCCAACTTTTGGCCTTTTTGGATACCAGGCATGCATGCCATGGATAGACCATACACACAGGCAAATAACCATACACATAAAATAATAAATAAATCTTTTTTAAAAAGTATAGGAAAATTTTACATTTCTTTTCCTTTCCCCTTATTTTTATTATTGCTTTTTTTTTTTGAGACAGGGTCTTGCCACATTCCTACATTTTTCTAGGCTCTTCTTGAACTTGGTGGTCCTCCTGCTTCAGACTTGCAGGTAGATAAGACGACACGCACGTCACTACGTTAAGATCTTATATTTGTCCTTTACAAAAAAAGATTTCTTTTTTATTTATGTGTAGATGTATGTGTGTCTCTACGTGTATGCCACATATCTGTGGGTGTCCTTTCAAGTCTGAAGAGGAAGTTAGACCCCCTGGAGCTGGAGTTCAACTGGTTGTGAGTACCTGACATGGGCGCTGGGAATTATTCCTGGGTCCTCTGGAAAAGCAGGAAATCCTCTTAACTACAAAACTATCTCTCCAGTCTGAGTTTTCTCATTTTGACAGACAATTTCCATCAACAGAATGTCTCAGCTGGGGCAAGCCTGAAGACCAGAGTTCAATCCCAGAGGCCCCCCATGGTAAGAAGGACAATGTCTTCTGACCTTCTCACCTGTGCCCTGACCCATACCTGGGCACACATATGCATACACACATTAAATAAAGGCTGTAAGAAAAAAATAAAAATGATTTATACCTAGAGTATTAATCTTTTGTTGGGTAATTGAGTTGCAAACATCAAAAGCATAGGTTAAGAGCTGACAGTTTCTGGGATATCTTTCGTTCCGTACGTTTTTGTGTTTGTATTGTCTTTGTTTGGGGGTGTTCCTCTGTGTGTGTGTGCGTGTGTGTGTGTGTGTGTGTGTGTGTGTGTGTGTGTGTGTGTGCTTGTACCAGAGGCCAGAAGTCAACATGGATGCTACTCCCCAGGAGTCATCTACCTTGTTTCCTGAAATTAGGGCCTCTCCTTGGAGCCTAAGGTTCACCAGTCAGCTTAGGCTGCCTAGCAAATGAACCTCTGGGATGCTCCTGTGTCCCCCTCTACAGAGCTGGAATTTCGAGGCCATACCTTTGTGGCTTCATGCCTTCATGCTTGGCTTTTGTTGTTGTTGTTGTTGTTGTTGTTTTATTAGGTATTTATTTCATTTACATTTCCAATGCTATCCCAAAAGTTCCCCACACCCACTCCCCCACCCACCCACTCCCACCTCTTGGCCCTGGCGTTCCCCTGTACTCAGGCATATAAGGTCTGCACGACCAATGGGTCTCTCTTTCCAACTAGGCCATCTTCTGATACATATGCAGCTAGAGTCACCAGTTGGGGGGGGGGGAACTGGTTAGTTCATATTGTTGTTCCACCTATAGGTTGCAGATCCCCCCAGCTCCCTGGGTACTTCCTCCAGCTCCTCCACTGGGGGTCCTGTGATCCATCCAATAGCTGACTGTGAGCATCCATTTCTGTGTTTGCTAGGCCTGGGCATAGTCTCACAAGAGACAGCTATATCAGGATCCTTTCAGCAAAATCTTGCTAGTGTATGCAATGGTGTCAGCGTTTGGAGGCTGATTATGGGATGGATCCCCTGGTATGGCAGTCTCTGGATGTCCATCCTTTCGTCTCAGCTCCAAACTCTGTCTCTGTAGCTCCTTCCATGGGTGCCTTGCTCCCAATTCCAAGAAGGGGCAAAGTATCCACACCTTGGTCTTCGTTCTTCCCGAGCTTCATGTGTTTCGCAAATTGTATCTTATATCTTGGGTATTCTAAGTTTCTGGGCTAATATCCACTTATCAGTGAGTACATATCATGTGAGTTCTTTTATGATTGAGTTACCTCACTCAGGATGATGCCCTCTAAGTCCATCCATTCGCCTAGGAATTTCATAAATTCATTCTTTTTAATAGCTGAGTGGTATTGCATTGTGTAAATGTACCACATTTTCTGTATCCATTCCTCTGTTGAGGGGCATCTGGGTTCTTTCCAGCTTCTGGTTATTATAAATAAGGCTGCTATAAACATAGTGGAGCGTGTGTCCTTCTTACCGGTTGGAACATCTTCTGGATATATGCCCAGAAGAGGTATTGCGGGATCCTCTGGTAGTACTATGTCCAATTTTATGAGGGACTGCCAGACTGATTTCCAGAGTGGTTGTACAAGCTTGTAATCCTACCAACAATGGAGGAGTGTTCCTCTTTCTCCACATCCTCGCCAGCATCTGCTGTCACCTGAATTTTTCATCTTAGCCATTCTGACTGGTGTGAGGTGGAATCTCAGGGTTGTTTTGATTTGCATTTCCCTGATGATTAAGAATGCTGAACATTTTTTCAGGTGCTTTTCAGCCATTCGGTATTCCTTAGGTGAGAATTCTTTGTTTAGCTCTGAGCCCCATTTTTAATGGGGTTATTTGATTTTCTGGAGTCCAGCTTCTTGAGTTCTTTATATATATTGGATATTAGTCCCCTATCTGATTTAGGATAGGTAAAGATCCTTTCCCAATCTGTTGGTGGCCTTTTTGTCTTATTGACAGTGTCTTTTGCCTTACAGAAGCTTTGCAATTTTATGAGGTCCCATTTGTCGATTCTCGATCTTACAGCACAAGCCATTGCTGTTCTATTCAGGAATTTTTCCCCTGTGCCCATATCTTCGAGACTTTCCCCCACTTTCTCCTCTATAAGTTTCAGTGTCTCTGGTTTTATGTGGAGTTCCTTAATCCACTTAGATTTGACCTTAGTACAAGGAGATAGGAATGGATTGATTCACATTCTTCTACATGATAACCGCCAGTTGTGCCAGCACCATTTGTTGAAAATGCTGTCTTTTTTCCACTGGATGGTTTTAGCTCCCTTGTCAAAGATCAAGTGACCATAGGTGTGTGAGTTCATCTCTGGGTCTTCAATTCTATTCCATTGGTCTACTTGTCTGTGGCTATACCAATACCATGCAATTTTTTTTTATCACAATTGCTCTGTAGTACAGCTTTAGGTCAGGCATGGTGATTCCACCAGAGGTTCTTTTATCCTTGAGAAGAGTTTTTGCTATCCTAGGTTTTTTGTTATTCCAGATGTTTTGCTTTTTAAACAAAACAATAACATTCTGCAAAACCACATGAGATCTAGGGATCAAACTCAGGTTCCAAGGTCATAATGCTTACACAGCAAGCACTGTCCTGACTGCGACATCTGGACACCGATATTCCTAATTTAATGTAGATTTCCTTATGACCTGTACTCCTTTTCTTTGAGACGAAGTCATAGATAGCTCAGGCTGACCTCAAACTTGCTGTGTAGCCGAGGATGACCCTTCCAGCATCACACGGAGTGGTGTGGAGGATGCATCAGAGGGAGAGATCTCTCTCTGTGCAAGCATGCGTGCGTGCGAGACAAGCACTTTGCCAACTACGGTATGTACGGAGTCACTGCTGCTCAAAGTATTTTCCTAATTGGATTTCTTTTTATCTACAAGTAGGAAACTAATTCATTTAATTTAATTTATTTATGTTGTTTAAAAAGCTAATAGTTCCAGAACCTCTGCGTTTTTCATCTTTCCCCATTGATTTATAGTACTGTTTCTGTTTTATGACAAGTTCCCATGTGTATTTAAGCTTTTTCTGGCCTATCTGCTCCTTGGGCTATTTGTATGTACCTCAACAAATAGCTCATTAAAAGAAATAAGATGGGTTGTGTATATGGGGGGGGGGGCTGGAAGGAGAGGAGGGAGAAGTTCCATCAGGATGTAAATACATAACTTAATAAAAAATAAGACTATATGATAACTATATTTAGCTGATGGATGAAATTCCATTTTTCCCTCACCCCCTCCAAATTTTTGTAGCTATTTTTGGTCAGTTCATATAAAATTAAGATTAGCTATCAAGAACTGTAAAAGTGCCCTGGGAGCCCAGAAAGAGATGGTTCTGCAGTTAAGAGCACCTCTGTTCTTTCAGATGACTCGAGGTTCAATCCCTAACACCCAGATGGTGGCTCACAACCATCTACAACTTGACTTCCAGGGAATCTGACACCGGCTTTTGGCCTTCATTGGCACCAGGCACTCATTTGGTGCACATACATACATTCAGCAAAATACCCATACTAATAAAAAATTTTTTTAAAAAAGTAAGTCCCTTTGGAAGTTGGGTGTGGTGTGGACTGCCGGTTAGCTCAGCATTTGGAAGGCGAAGGCAAGAAAGTCAAGGCCATTTTTGGCTCCTTGGTGAGTTCAGTGCTGTTGAAGTTTTGTTCCTCTGTCTATTTACACTTGTGATGACATTGCAATATAGTTGTTTTGCATTTTGCAAAAAAAAAAATACTTATTTGGGGGCCAGCAGTGGTAGCACACATTTTTCAATCCTAGCACCTGAGAGGCAGAGGCAGTAGAACTCTGTGAGGTCTAGGCTAGCCAAGGCTACATAGTGAAAACTTGTCTTAAAAAGAAAAGAAAAGAAAAGAAAAGAAAAGAAAAGAAAAGAAAAGAAAAGAAAGGAGAAGAGAAGAGAAGAGAAGAGAAGAGAAGAGAAGAGAAGAGAAGAGAAGAGAAGAGAAGAGAAGAGAAGAGAAGGGAAGAGAAGAGAAGAAAAGAAAAGCCAAGAGCTGGGTGGTGGTGGTGCACACCTGTAGTCCCAGCACTCCGGAGGCAGAGGCAGGAGGATCTTCAAGTTCAAGGCTAGCCTGGTCTACAGAGCAAGTTCCAGGATAGCCAGGGCTACACTGAGAAACCCTGTTTCTAAAAACCAAACCAACCAACCAAAAACAAACAAACAAACAAACAAACAAACAAAACCTCACACAAAACATCATCATCAACAACAAATCCAACACTTGTGTTTAAAGCTCAGGTCACTTTAAGTCTCCACATATGAAAAGTTACATGCAACAATTGATATGCAGAGAGTTGGTTCCCTTTCACCTTGGACCTAGGACAATCTTTTAGGAGGATCCAAGCGTTTCTTTCTACCGGATTATCATTTGATGACTGGGTTTTGGTGAGTGCTCCTAGATCACTAAGTTCTGCTTTGTTTGGCTTGGCTGGCACAGGGTCTCCCTATAACTCAGTGATTCTCAGCCTTTCTAATGCTGCAGCCATTTAATACAGTTCCTAGCGTTGTGGTGACCTTCCCCCGCCCCCAGCATAAAATTATTATTGTTGCTACTTCCTAACTGTAAATTTACTAGTGTTAAGAATCATAATATGAATATCTGTGTTTTCCCAGTGGTCTTAGTCCACCCCTGTAAAAGGGATATTAGACTCCCAAAGTGGGGTCTCCACCCACAGGTTGAGAACCAGGGCTATAAAGCTCACTGGCCTGGAACTTGCTATATAGATAAGGCCAGCCCTGAACTTACAGAGGTCTCTCTGCCTCTTCCCTTTGAGTGCTGGAGAAACAGCGGTGCACCACCATACCTGACCATTAAATTCTAGTTATTTTTATGGTAAAAGTATGTATGTCTAGACTGCACAGTGAGCCTGTGTCCCAAAAAATAAAAAAGGTATGTAAGGCTATGAATATATGTATGTATGAATGTATGTATGTATGTATGCTTTGAGGCAGGGTCCCATGCATTCAAGGCTGGCCTCAAACCCACCATACAGTGCAGGATGGCTTTGCCTACACCTCCCAGGTACTAGCATTATTATTTAAAACATTCCTGGATATATGCAGACTGGGGATTAAACCCAGGGCCTTCTGAATGCCAGGCAAGCCCTGTCCCATCTGAGGGACACTCCCAGCCCACCTCATTAAATCCCTATATCTAGGACTGCAGACACACTTTACCAATCTTTGTGCTAATCTGGGTGTAGGGAAAGGCTGGAGTTGTTAATATTTCATCAACAGTAGCAACAACTGGAGACGCCCGTGTCACAGAATTACACTTTACCAGGTGTCTTCTCACAATTTAGCTCCTTTTTATTTTCCTCCTTAAGACAGAAAGTCCTGTTATTAAAGCCACTTCCCAGAGGAAAGGTTTGGATTTCAGAGAGATGGAGAGATTTGGGGGTTGGGAGGGGTACCTCAGGGGAAGTAGCTGAGTGGTAACAGATTGCCAATGTTCAGAGTACAAAGGCAGAGCTTGGTCCTCAGTCCTGACAGAGAGAGGAAGAGAGGGAGGGCTCAAAACTCAAAGGTTTCCCCTTTTCACCACACTGTTTGGATTTATGAGACAGGATCTTATTCTGGACCGTGGGTGTTGGCTTCTTCCAGTAGCAGCTTCAAACAGTGATACTTAACGGATCAAACTTTCTTGCTGATGAATTGTGCTCTGCTGACTTCCTCTTGGGCATCTCGTGCTGGTCTGAGTCAGCTACCGAGAGGTAGGATAGCATCTAAGCATGAAGTTCTGTGTCGTGTGAATTTTTTTTTTTTTAAGTTTTAGCATCAGCATTTTCACAATGTTCTGTGGAGAACTCCAATTTCCAGGTGTCATGCTATGGAAATGACATTTTTAACACTGGGTTCTGCTGAGTAAGCCTCGGAACCTGCAAGCCTAATGCATTTTAGGTCCAAACAGCAGCAAAGCTCTATTGTGAGCTTGCTCCATCCCCTATTGCTGCATGTGCTGTTCTCCTGAGCTTGGGTCTCCCTATGCATCCCTGAATGGCCTAGAACTTGCCTTGTCGATCAGACTGGCTTCAAACTTGTACAGACCTTCTTTTCTCTGCCTTATAATTGCTGGGATAATAGGCAGGAACCACTAAGCTTAAGCCATTAAGCCTACCTTTCCCATTTCCTTTGTGTGTGTGTGTGTGTGTGTGTGTGTGTGTGTGTGTGTGTGTGTGTGTGTGTGTGATACTAGGATTGAACCCAGAGCCCTATACATGCTAAGAAAGTGTTCTACCTCTGGATAATAATAATTTTGATATTATTATCAAAATAATAATAAACATTTACTTTGATGTAGGTTTCTCATGAATCTCAAGCTGGCCTCAAACTCACACCTCTCTACTGATCATCAAAGTAAACCTTACTGAGGAATGAATATAAAGGGAGTGTATGTAGATTACAGGCAGTAATGTTTGTTTGTTTGTTTGTTTGTTTGTTTGTTTTGAGATAGGGTTTCATTGTATAGCTCTGGCTGTCCTGGAACTCACTATGTAAACCAGGCTGGCCTTGAAGTCATACAGTTCAGCCAAAGAAGTGACTTTTAAAAGACTATAAATACAGACTTAGCTGCAAAGATGTTTGTTCCAGTGGTATTTACAAAGCAGGGTGGTTTCTCATCATTGTTTGTTTTTGAGACAGGGCCTCTGTGGTGGTTTGACTATGCTTGGTCCTGGGAGAGGCACTATTAGGAGGTGTGGCCTTGTTGGAGTAGGTGTGGCCTTGTTGGGACCCTCCTCCTAGCTGCCTGGAAACCAGTCTTGTTTGCCTCCAGAACAAGATGTAGAATTCTCAGGTCCTCTTGCATCATGCCTGCCTGGAAGCTGCCATGCTCCTGCCTTGACGATAATGGGCTGAACCTCTGAACCTGTAAGCCAGTTCCCAATTGAAGGTTGTCCTTTGTAAGAGTTGCCTTGGTCATGGTGTTCTTTACAGCAATGAAAGCCTTCCTATGTACTGGTCTAGAACTCATTATGTAGACAAGGATAGCTTTGAACTCACTGAGATCTGCCTGCCTCTGGTCCTGAGTGTTGGGTTTAAAGATGTACAACACCATGCCTAGCTACTCTTCCCTCTTAATTTTTAAAATGTATCACTTGACAATTTCATACACATATATAATATATGATCACCCTAATTTCCATCTCTGATCCCCATCTCCACTCCTCTGAACATCTTCCCACATGTCTCCCTGCTACTTTTATATTCCACCCAGACTTTTATAAAGCACTGGTGAACCTGTCACCTGCTGCATGCTGTCAACTTAGGGAGCCCAGAAGAGAAGAAAACGGTTGTGTCCGGAATTTAATGTAGACATAGAAGAATTTCCTGGAGGTAAGACTTTTAATCCATTAAAATAGGAAAGGAAATGGCCAGGGCAGACTCAGCTGGGCAGTATGCAGAGTGTAATAGTGGAGAGGATTTAGAGGTGGGAAATGAAAGGTTTTCTACAGCTGGCTACCTAGGATACAAATTGCCTTGGCATTGACTGAGAGGCAGTCAGTTAACACACACGCGAAGACAGGTTCTAAGGGGAGGGAAGAAATAGAAACTCGGATTTCAATAGTTCATTCATTCATTATTCACATGCTATTGATTGAGTCATTACAAACCCAGCCTTGTGCATAGTGCCTGACTTTGCCTTCCACAAGTTTACAGTTCTATCAGGAGACATGAACCCAGGATATGAAGTCACTTTGGAAGCCAAGTACCTTCACCCATAGGCGGCTATCTGGGGCTGAGGGAATTGAAATTCCTGAAGATTGGGACTTTAAAACTTAAGAAATGGGAGGGTGGGCCAGAAGATGATTCACTGGGGTTATAGTGCTCCTGTCAAACCGACAACCTGAGTCTGAGACCCACGTGGTGAATGGCAAAAACTGGCAACCACAAAAATGCCCTCTGACACGACACAACTGCACAAACATAGTCACACACGAAACAAATAGAAATGTAGTAATCTTTAAAAAAGAAAGAGAGGGGTTGGAGAGATGGCTCAGTGGTTATTGCTCTTCCAGAGGTCCTGAGTTCAATTCCCTGCACCCACAGGGCAGCTCACAACTGCCTGTAACTCCAGTAGCCCTGACACCCTCACATAGACATATATGCAAACACCAATATACATAAAATACAAATAATGAATTATTTCAAAAAGAAAAAAATGAAAGGAGATATACATACAGGCAAAACACCTGATAAAAAGTTCAGGGGTGGGCTGGAGAGATGGATCAGTGGTTAAGAGCACTGACTGCTCTTCCAGAGGTCCTGAGTTCAATTCCCAGCAACCACATGGTGGCTCACAGCCATCTGTAATGAGATCCGATGCCCTCTTTTGGTGTGTCTGAAAATTGCTACAGTGTACTCACATACATTAAATAAATAAATAAATCGTAAATAAAATTTAAAAAAAGTAAAAAAAAAAAAAATTAGGGGCTTGAGAGATTGATCAGTTGTTAAGAGTATTTGTTGTTCTTCCAGAGGTTCTAGGTTTAGTTCTCAGCACCTATGTGGTAGCTCACAACCATCTATGACTCCATTCCAAGGGATCTGACCCCCTCTTTTGACCTCCAAGGGCATCATGCACATGGTACAGATATATGCATGTAGGTAAAAACACTTATACACATAAAATTAATCTTTTATTTTAAAGATAGAAAGAAAGTAAGGAGCCAGGCATGTTAGCACACATTTAATCCCAGTACTCAGAAGGCAGAGGCAAAATGATCTCTGTGAGTTCAAGGCCAGTCTGGGCTACATAGAGAGCTCTAGGACAGCCAGGACCACATAGAGAGACCCTGTCTCAATAGGAAAGCAAAAGAAAGGGGGTGGCTGGAGAAATATCTGAGTTATTAGAGCACAGGCTGCTCTTCCAGAGGACCCAAGTTTGATTCCCAGCACCCACATGTTTCCTCACGGCCTTTTACATAACTCCAGTTCCAGGAGCACCGATGTTTTCTTCTGGCTTCTAAAGGCACCAGGCACACATGTGACGTTCAGAAATATACATGCAGGCAACATATCCATATACCTCCTTTTTTAGTTTTTAGAAAGAGGACTAGGGTGATGGCTCAGCTGTTAAAATGCCTGCTGTCCAAGCATGAGGACCAGAGTCCAAGTCCCCAGAACCCACCTAAATGCTAGGTGCACATGATGGCTTGGCTGTAATAGCATTCCCGGAAGGTGGAATTTCCAGGGATCTTCTCTTACCCTTCCCTTCTTCCCCAGCAAGCTGGCTAGTGAGAGTAGCCATGTTTGTAAGTTCTGAATTGTACTGAAAGAGGAAGGAGAATTCCCAGGATCAGTTGGGCCGCCATATGTCTGTGCACCTGCATCTGCAAGCACACACACACACACACACACACACACACACACACACACACACACACACATACACGTAAGCTCCCATACATGCAAGCATGCTTATATAGATGCATGCACATCACACACACTCATACACATGAAAAGAAAAAAGAAAAAAAGGATTTTTAGCCAAGTAAGGTGATATACACGATTGATCCCAGTACTTGGGAGACAGAGCAGGCAGATCTCTGTAAGTTTAAGGTCAGCTTGTTGGGGAATTGGGAGGTGTGGTTTAATAGTAGAGGACTTGCCTAATGTCTGCATGACCTTTATTCAATTCCGAGTGAGTAAGTGAGAAAGTAAGTGAGTGAGCAAGGGGAGGGGGAGAGGGGGGGGGGGAGAGAGAGAGAGAGAGAGAGAGAGAGAGAGAGAGAGAGAGAGAGAAGAGAAGAGAAGAGAAGAGAAGAGAAGAGAAGAGAAGAGAAGAGAAGAGAAGAGAAGAGAAGAGAAGAGGAAAGAAGAGGAAAGAAGAGGAAAGAAGAGTGAGAGAAAGAGGACAAAATGAAAATAAGACTATAATCACCAAAATTCAGAAAGGAAATTACCTCTTATTATTATGCAACTTTGGCTGATATTATAACCATCTACTCAACATCTGTTTTCCCACTTCCTTGCCAAATAACTCCCCATTTTATTTAGAACTTGAAATACACCCCCTGCCACCCCCAACCCCCCGCCACCCACCCCCACCCCAACACCCAGCCATCCTTTTTTTTGATGGAATGATTAAATCCTTGCCAATGAGACCAAAGTTGAAGCCACCGTGTAGAGCTGTCCCCTTTGTCCCTTGTCCTTTCTGCCTCCTCTTGTCTAGACTGCAGCCAGGTGCCCGGAGGCAACAACTGTCTTCTTGTGGAAAGAAGGCTGTTTCTAAAGGTGGGACTGGAGAACGCCTATGTGTCTGATGGTGTGCTGGAGCTGTGAGACCAGCCTAGGACAGCCAAATTCTAGATTTGCATGAGGAAAACAAACAAACCTACGAGCCACTGGTGTCTGTTACTTACAGCCAAAAATAATCTTTGATAATCTAACCTGCTTACATACTTCATAGAGAAGAGACCGACCCAACCAAGTTCCATAAACCTCTGGGCAGACTGTATCAAGTGAAGGGTTTTTGGTTTTGTCAGTTCGTTTGTTTCCCAATCATGGTGCACGTACCTGCAGTTTCAGCTCTTAGAAAGTGCAGAGGGAGAAAGAACAGGAGTTCAAGTCATACTTAGCTCCATCAGGAGACCAGCCAGGGCTACAGGAGAGCCTGTCTCAACCTCTTCCTGAAAAGACAAACCCTATGAAAGCAAAGGTACTTGCTCTATGGGTGCGTACAGGCTCCTGAGGATCAAGTTGTATGGCAACCACTGGGTACCTCAGTTTTGTGACATACTGTAATGGAGAGGGAATGACCATGAATTGAGGTATAGAAAAAGAGAATTCCCAAAGTGGTTGGGATTTTCCTGGAATAAAGTTAAACCCTCCTTTCTCTTTTTATATGGGATGCACCTCGCGTGTCCTGATGTCAAGTGCCTGCTGGGACAGACAATTCTGCAAGGCTAATGATATGGGGACGTTATCATTGTGGAGCAAGGTTAGCATGGGCCACCTCGGCCAGCCAAGTTGGTCCCAGCCAGTGTGGGATGGTCTTGTGTTTTCTTAGATCCTATAAATGATTATGTGTTCTAGAAGGTTCAACATTATCAAAGCAGTAAACTACTGAAGCATATGAGAATGTGACAGAAATAATACTAAATCTATCTAGAAGGAGTTGAAGCTCTGGGTAAAGGTGGTCCCATTCCTGTGGGCCAAGACTGCTTTGGGGTTTGGGGTTGATCTGCTCTTGAGGAACAATGCAGATTACAACGCTCTCTTTCTTCCAGAGGGAACTTACTGGAATCACTGTCTTACTGAGTGAGTCTGTCTTACTCTTTCTTCATTTCTTTTTCCTTTGGTCTGACGATTGAGTCTAGGACTCACTTAGGCTAAGCCTAATGTTTCCCTCAGAATTCTCCTCTTTTTTCATATCACTCTGGTATAAAGAAAGCTTAAGGGCTGGGGACGGAGTTTACTTAGTAGAATGCTGGCCTAGCATGCACAAGGCTGTGGGCTCAACGAACCCACATAAACTGTCATTCCAGGACTTGGTAGGTAAAGGCAGGGGGATCATCAGTTCAAGGTCATCCTTGGCTACATAGTGAATTTGGCTAGCCTGGGCTACTTGAGACTCTGTCCTCAAAACAAAACAAAGTTTTAATTGGGACATAGTTCATCGAGGTGGTCGGTTCATTCCTTACAACCTTACTTTAGCAAGTTGGGGCTAAGTTCACAGTTTCTCAGCCTGTTTTGTACCTTTCTATATACATTGATTCTTGGTCCGGGCTTACAGAGTCAATCTCAAGGGTTTGCACATTTGGAGATCCTTTTGATAGCCACCACAGCCCCCTGTCTTCTTCTTGCTAGTTTTCCAACCCTACCCTCACTTTCCACAAGAATTATTGGTCTTTAGAATTCCTGTGCTTTTCCCCCAATTCCATTATTAAGAAAAATGGCTGTGGAATGGCTTAAACATTAATGCTAGAGCAGGCCTGGCCTGAACACTGGGCATGCACGTCTGAATATTCTTCTTCCTTATCAACCTATTATTTCCCTGACTTGCAGCCAGTGATGTTTACTTGAGTTTCCTACTGGTCAGGAGTACCAAGATCACTTCTTTTCCGTTAGTCTTTATCATACCAGATAACAGTGGAAAGTCTCTTGGAGGATTCACCTTCATTGTTTGATTTTCTGCTCTTTTTCGGGGTGGGGGTGGGAGGTAGGTTAAGCTACTGGATTCCATTAAAGAGAACCCTTAGTTTCTCAGACTTTCTTCCCTCTCTCTCTCAGCATGTGGGCAGTGACTGAATTATTTCTCTCTCTTTTTTTAAAGATTTATTTATTATTATAAATAGGTACACTATAGCTGTCTTCAGACACACCAGAAGAGGGCGTCAGATCCCATTACAAATGGTTGTGAGCCACTGTGTGGTTGCTGGGATTAGAACTCAGGACCTTTGGAAGAGCAGTCAGTGCTCTTACCCATCTTGCCAGCCTGAATTATTTCAATATTACTTCTATAATGTCTTGCATATAAAATGTCTTTTTTCCATTTTTCCCTCTTTATTCCAGGCCCCCACTGCTCATTTTAAGCCTGAAATTATTAGTCTTTGTTCCACAGAGTTCCCGCTATTACTTTTTAAAAATGTAACTGTGGCCAGCCATTGGCTTCTTGAAAAAATTCAAGGGTTTATTTCCCTAGGGCTTTTAGGATAAGGAGCAAAATCCTTGACATGGTGTTCAAGCCTTCTCCTCAGGATCTCTTTCACCTCCTTGCCTTCTTCCAGGCAATTTCTTACTCAATAGTAATTCACTCATTCTCTCTCTCTCTCTCTCTCTCTCTCTCTCTGGCCCCTTCCCCCCCTGCCCCATGAGCCCATAGGGTCTCATATATCACAGGCTAGTCTCAAACTCAACAAATTCATCTAGGTTGACCCTGAAATTTCAGTGGGATTCCAGGCTTGACCGCCTTCCTCAGTTTGGGGAGAGGGGTGTTAGGGATAGAGCCTAGGGTTTTGTGAATGCTAAGCCAGTACTCTACCAACTGAGCTACATCCCCTGGCCTCTGTATTAAATTCTGACCAAAATGTCAACCGGTGGCTACTTGAGGACTTATTTTATTCTGTTTGGGTTCTGAAGTCATGTGCTCACCATCAATTATAAGCTATATAAGGAAAGGGTTGCCTGTTACCGTCTTCATCATCGTCGTCATCATCATCATTTTGATGCTGAGTCTGTCCCTGGACTTCGAGTATGCTAGGCATACGCTCTTCCACTGAGCTGCTAACCTCCCGACCCGTGTTTCCTCTACTTTCCCCATCTGAAGGGTGTATGCACATATCCTGCTATGCCAGCAATTTGAGCGCAATCTTACAGAAATCCATGGGACAGAACAATTAACTTTCTTGAAAGCCAGACCTGGTAGCTCATGCCTGTAACCCTAGCATTTTCAAGGCTGAGGAGAGAAAGAAAGAGGATTTTGTCAAGTTTAAGGCCAGCCTGGGTGAGTAATAAGACTTTGTCAAAAGAAAGAGAGAAAGAAAGAAAGAAAGAAAGGAAGGAAGGAAGGAAGGAAGGAAGGAAGGAAGGAAGGAAGGAAGGAAGGCCAGGTGGTGGTGGAGCATGCCTTTAATCCCAGCACTTGGGAGGCAGAGGCAGGCGGATTTATGAGTTCGAGGACAGCCTGGTCTACAAAGTGAGTTCCAGGACAGCCAGGGCTATACAGAGAAACTCTATCTAGAAAAACCAAAAAAAAAGGGGGGGGGGGTGCGGGATTGGGGGCTGGAGCGCTGGCTCAGCGGTTAAGAGCCCTGACTGTTTTTCCAGATGTCCTGAGTTCAATTCCCAGCAACCACATGGTAGCTCCCAACCATCTGTAATGGGATCTGATGCCCTCTTCTGGTGTGTCTGAAGATAGCGACAGTATACCCACATACATGAAATAAATATATAAATCTTGAAAGAAAGAAAGAAAGAAAGAGTGTGTGTGTGTGTGTGTGTGTGTGTGTGTGTGTGTGTGTGTTGGATCAGGAGGTAAATAAAGGTGTTTGCCACACATACCTGACAATTTGAGCTCAAACTTGAGAACCCGTAAGAAGGTGAAGGAGAGAATTGACTCCACAAAGTTGTCCTCCTATGCTATAGCGCGTGGGCACATACAAGCATATGGGGGCAAACACACACACACACACACACACACACACACGCACACACACACACACAAATAAAATGCTGGAGTGTGGTGGCACATGTCTTTAATGCCAGCACTTGGGAAGCAGACGCAGATGGAGCTCTGTGCCATTAAGGCACATAGCGAGTTCCAGGTCAGTCAGAGACACCACCCTGTCTCAAAAACCAAAACAAATACATAAGATGTTTTAAATCGTCGAAAGGCTCAGGTTGAATTTACGTAGGACATTTTACTTTAGCTGGACTTGGAGTGCAAAAGGGATTTTTTTTTATAGGTGGAGAAAGTGAATCAATAAATAAACAAGGACTCCAAGTTTCCCGTTTTATAATGAAATTCTGACACTATTTACAGATCTTTCCTGAATCTCTTCCCATGTTAGGGGTAGTCTCGGCTTTTTAAATTTTTTACTCAGCCAGAAACAAATGCCTTTCAGGCAGAATATGTTATTTCTAAAGAAAGTCCGGTTTATCCAATAACTCCAACTCAGCCCTTAAATTGGGGCTTAGTTGTGGATGACCAATTCAACTATTTTATCATTGCATCCTTCACCCGAGCCTTTAGCCCATAATCCTTCGTAAACCGAAACAAAGACACCTGTTGTTTTTTCTGACCATCCGCTGACAAAGTCCAATGAAGCTCAGGTATTTCTCGGAATATTTGCAACAACACATCATAGCCATGGTGCGTTACATTGCCGACAAGTGTGCAGGGACTTTGCCCTGCACATACCTCACTTTTCCCCACCTCCTTAGGAAGCTGCTGTTGGAATGAAGATGTAGCCCTGCTATGGGAGAGAGTGGGAGAAGAAAGGGTGTGTGGTGTGCAGAAACCGCATTCTTTTCTTTATCCCTTTATCAAACGGATGGAAAAGCAAACAGATAATTTATGTGTAGAAGTCAGTAAGGATTCTTTGTCTGGGACTTATCACAGAGCAGGGGTTTGTTTACAGGGCAAATGTCCAGGTTAAGTTTGCTCCTTAGATCTTTGTCATCTCCCACCCTACTATGGTCTTGATAATCCATTTGTGGAACAAAGAGAATGGATTTGCTTCGCGTGGAGGGATTTTTTTTTTAATATATGTATTTTCTGTATTATATATCTTTCTTTCTCTTTTTTTCTTTTCTTTCTTTTTTTTTTTTTGTTTTTTTGTTTTTTGCTTTTGTTTTTTTTTTGTTTGTTTGTTTGGTTGGTTTGGTTTTTTTTGAGACAGGGTTTCTCTGTATAGCCCTGGCTGTCCTGGAACTCACTTTGCAGACCAGGCTGGCCTCGAACTCAGAAATCTGCCTGCCTCTGTATAAGTATAAAGTATAAAGAACAAGAGGAGTCATAGGACACTGTAAAACCTCTACCAGTTTGTAAGCTCGGTCAAACTAATGTCACTGCTAGCTAGAGGGGGTTACTACTAGATTCAATGAATAATTAGAGGTGGAAAAGCCTGCTGGAATACGGATTTGCTTGCAGTTTGCATATGTTTGACTACCTGGAGTTGGGAGGATTTAAAGACATTCTTTCCTTTCCTGGTTTAATGGGTCCCAGAGTTTCTACTTTCTCACTGCAGCGGCTTCCTCAGCAATCCATCCTTTGTATTGCTTGAGCACTTACTTTGTCCTTCCATTGTTCACTTGTCTTTTAGATTCAAGTGATTAAATTGGATCTCCAGACTCTGTCTCTACTAGGCAAGGCCACCGGGCAATGTGAACAAAGATAGCCCCGAATATGACCCAACATAAAGTCATAAAATGACTCAAAACATTATAATTATTTTTGGCCTTTTTTTTTTTTTTTTGGAACTAAACTACACAGGTCTCAAGTATAGACTTTTTAGAATCATCACTATTTTTTATTTATTTTGAGACAGGGTCTCACTGTGCAGCCTTGGCAGAGCTAAGACTCCCTATGCAGACCAGGCTAGCCTTTGAACTCATGGAGAAGTGTCCTGCCTCTGCCTCCTAAATGCTGGGAATAAAGGCTTGTGGCACCACATCTAGCAAATTTTATTTTGTTATTACTTTTATGTGTGTCTGGTACCTCTGTTTGTTTTCATTTGCTTTTGGATACACTTGCACACCAATGTGTGTGTGCTGGCCAGAGATTAGCATTTTGGATTCTTCTGTTGCCCCTCCCCCTTATTTATTTATTATTTTTGAGATAGGGTCTCTCAGTGATGTTAGTGCTCACCCTCTTTGCTACACCGGTTGGCCAGTGCATTCTGCAGATCTTTCTGTGTCTGCCACTCAGCACTTGGGTTACTCATGCATGGTGTTCAGTCTTCAACCTGGGGTGTTAAGGATCTAAGCTCAAGCCCTCATGCTTGCTACTGGAAACATTTCCCTCATGGAGGCCTCTATTCCCTACCCCTAAACCTCAATGTTGTAGGTGACAACCTTATGATTCAGTGTCAAAAGGCTGGACAACCCTGCAGAATCTCGAGAGACTTGACTGGTAAGGCATCAGATCTCAACTGACTTGGAAGAATTCATAACAACCAACAGAAGTATTTTATAGAATTAAATGTCTGGTTATAATAAGACAAAGACACTTTGGAACATAGGGGAATATTCTAGACCTGATGCAAATAGTATGGTCTAATTTCACCTTCAGGAATATTTGCTAGAACATGTCTTCAGTGTGATACTGACACATAAACATAACCAAATATAAATTTAATTGGAATTTCAGCACAATGAGGTCATTGCTATTTCCCACCACTATCGACTCTCTTTTATTATTATAAAGGAGAGTTCTCAGGGCGGGGCAAAATGAACCTGTGGTCCAAACTTTCTTTGGCCGATTACTTAAATTGCTCTGGAAAATTTCCTTTCAGGTTTTGTGTTTGTTTAGCCAGGTTCCTTACAATATATGTGTGACTAAAATCATCTTAACAGCCTGAATTGTATTACAAGGGCAATGGTTCTGTAGGTCTTGTGACAACATATTCTTCTCTTCTGTATGAGTTTATTTATTTAATTTCTTTTCAGTGGTTGATATTTGAACCTCTTTCATTTACAGTACATCCGGCTACACTGTTCATACAAGTGCCTAAGCGGGTTCAGGAGGGGTTAAAGAACGCACTGCTGATATAAAAACTGCCGCTCTGTTATGTAATCTGAACAACTTGGAGTTGAATCTTGCCTCTGGTGAGATTATCAAATAACTAGGGAATATGGTATTTGATTGGGACGTAATATAAAAGAACTATACACACTGCCACATCTGTACATTTTGTTCCATGAACCTATTGTGATTTTGTTTTTTACAAGAAGTAATTTCCACATTTTAAATGTTTAAATGATTTCATTTTTGTCGTTCTTGCTTGTCTTGGCTGTTTTATGAAGAAGTACTGACAGTGAGTTGTGTCTAAAATATATCATTATATGAATTACAGGTAAAGGGGAATGGAATTTGAGACATCAGTGAACACCCAGGGAAATACTATGAGGATCAGAAGTCATGTTTAATTTACAAAGTATATAATGATCAAAAAAAAATTTTTTTTTGAGACAAGGTCTCAATATGTAGTCTTGGCTGGCCCAGAACTCACAGAGATCTGCTTGCTTTGCTTTGCCTCTCAAGTGTCGGGGTCAAAGATACACACCTTCGCTCGCAGCTGCTTTTGCTTTTGCTGTGTGGAAGCACAGTTTCATGTAGCTCAGTGTGGTCTTGAACTTCTGCTTGTCTCCCAAGCACTGGGGTGACAGCAGGTACCTCCATATCTACCTGGGTTTTTGTCGCCGCTGCCACCCCCCTCCTCCTCCTTCTTCTCTTTCTCCTCTTCCTCCTTCTTCCTCTTGTTCCTCCTTCTCCTCCTCTTGTTCCTCCTCCTCCTCCTCTTCTTCTTGATTCAGAATCCCATGTAACTCTGATTCTCCTGCTTTTACCTCCTGAGTGTTGGGGTTACAGGCCCACACCCTGCATTCGGGTCACTATTTACTTACTTACTTGAGACAGGGGCTCCTGTATCCTAGGTTAGGATCCCCCTGGGCCTATATATAAACAAGGGTGATCTTGAACCTCTGTTCTTGCCTCTACTGAGGTTGTAAGCACATGTGTTTGCAGAGTTGCCAATTGAAACCAGGGCTTTGCCCATGCCAGGCAAACACTTTTCTGAGCTACAGTAGTCTTTTGTTGTTTTGTTTTTGAGACAGAATCTCTCTACATAGTTCAAGCTGGCCTTGAACTCACTTGAAAACTTGTCAATATTCTCGCTCAGCGTTCCTCTGTGGCAAGATTGCAGGCATGTATCACCGATCTTGACTTATTTGAGTTAAGTCACTGATACTGAAAAGAATAAAATGAAAACCTTTTCCCCCCCTTTGTTTGCTTGCTTTTGTTGCTGTTTGAGACAAGGTCTCAAACTGTAACCTGCAGTTCACATCGATTCTCCTGCTTTCAGAGTTTGTGTTATGGGCCAACGTGTTTGGTGTAAATCTAGGTTTCTACATTGCTGCAAAGCATGGAAACAAAAATTCTCCTTCTAAATCAGGGCTGGGGAGATGCTCAACGATCCTTGAAACCCAATGTAAAGGTGGAAGGAGAGAACTCATCTCACAAAGTTTTCCTCTGACTCAAAAAGTGCACCAGGGCGCATCTGCCCACAAGTAGGCACATATGCATACAATAAGGCATACATCTTAAAGATTCAATTGAAACAGTTTTTTGAAGAATGTATCCATTGAAGGAGGGGCTTTGAATTTTCATCCATTTAGTTATAGCAAATGTTTGCTCTGCATGTGGCTCATGGATATAATTTCAGCACCTGGAGGCTGAGACAGGAGGACCACTGGGTGTTTGAGGACAACCTGATGTACATACTGAAAAGGTAGGCCAACCTAGGCTACAGAGAGAGTCTGTCTCAAAAATATTACACACACACACAGTATTCAGTGCAGCGCCTGTTGGGGTGGTAGGTCCTGAGCCTGCAGAGTGCCAGTCTAGAGAATTAACTGTCAAAGACAAGTCACACTTAGTCACACTTTGGAGGATCCCTCTTCACTTCGCTATTCTCTAAGCAGAGAAAATCTGATCAACAGAAAGCATAATGGAAAAACTTTGAGTAAAGGGCAGAGAAGAGCTGAAAGGGGAAGAGGCCTTGGCCCTTCTTGACTTGTTAACTAGGGTCAGAAAGGGGATTTCCTATACCCTAAGTGTGTTTCAATCTCATAGGTTTGGAGAAAGGACTATGCTTAGTGATTCACCTCGCTTTCTCAGTACTGAGGCTCAGCCTGGTCCATTGTAATTTCCTCTTCATGTATTATGTAGTGACTAATGGAAGGGCTAGGTCACCAACCAATGTTTTACTCCAACTCAAAGCTATAGGATTTCAATTGGCCTTAGCGTGTTAGGCAATAGGAGGTTTGAATCTTCTCTTATCAAATGAGCGGGTCTCTTAGCAGCTATGAAGGGACTTCCCTTGGGACGTGTTACAACAGAGTACAGTGGCCATAGAATTTTGAGGGTAGTTTCCTGTTTTGCTCTGCTATGTGTTGGGGTGGCTCAAAAAACCTTCCTTGTGACTGATGAAAATGCTCACAGGGTTCATTAATTATCACTAAGAATTCAGTGAAGATAATCAGGCAGCCTGTATCAGATGTTCAGATGAAAGGATAGGTGGTTTCTGATAACACAAATGTAAATTCTAGGTCTGTAGGTTAAGCTTGCTAAAGGGCCCACCCCAGAGCTGCCTGCACTGGGGCCTCCCTTGCTCAGAGACTCTTCCCCAACTCCAGCATTCCAAGTCACAATAAAGTGCCCAAAATCACAGAGGCAAAACTTTGTTAGGGATTTATATGGGTACATCCGCAGGGTTTTAGGATTTGTGACCAGCTTTGTAGACACAGTAACATACATCAAGGCATCTTTAACACCTGAAAAACACTGCCCACGTGGCTGTTGGCATCAAAATCCCACACAGAATTAAAAATTATTTTCCAAGATGCGCACCCTGTGCTCAAATTGATATTTTAATAACTCGATTAAAAATTTCCCAAAAGTCTATTAAGAGTCAGGAAACAGTCTGTGGTGGAGGTGAGGATGTGTTTTTGCAACGGAAACTTTTAGCCCCCGAGAACAGAGCAGCCAAAAAAATCTCATTTACATGTTTTCCCTCCATTCTCCCTTAGCACAGTGAAAAAAATGAAAACCCGTGTGGAAGAGTATGTTTGCTTACTTCTCTCCCCCTACCCCACGCACGCGTGTGCATTACACACAAGCCATGTGGACTCACATGATCCCATTTTTAAATTGTCTTTTATTTTCCACTCCGGAGTAAATTCGACCATTCACTATCAGAGACATCATTATACATAAACTTAAACAACAACAACAACAAAAATCAAAGCCAGGCATGGTGGTACTCTTCTGTAATCCCAGCATTCGAAAAGCTGAGTCAGGAGAACTGCCCTAAAATTGAGGCCAGTCTAAATCTACACAGCGAATTGCAGGCCAGCTAGACCTACATAACAAAATCACCTGTCTAAATAAATAAATAAATGCAGTCGCCGTAAATTTGGTGTGGTGGGTAACGTGGGGGGAAAATATTTTCATTAAAAAGAATCAATAGCCGAGCATGGTGACTTCTGACCGGCAGGGGCAAGCACAGCTCTGTGAGTTTGAGGCCAGCCTGATCTACATAGTGAGCTCCAGGCCAGAGTGGGCCAACAGAAATCATCAACAACAAAAAAATCCACGAACAGGAACAACAACAACAAAATCCACAAACAAAACTTGGTAACTCGTGATGGTGGTGGTGGTGGTGAGTATGGCTTGCCCTTTCTTAATTAAAAAGTGAGTCTGATAGCCCCTTGACCAGCTCACTGCAGACACTGCTATGAAAAACCCCGAAGGGCCCGGTTGCTGTCCAAGCTGTGGAACTCCATTCCCCAGTGCTGAGCTCCAGCGAGCGGGCCTCGATCGCTGCAAGTCCCTGGAGGGCTTTTCCCCTCCTGGCTGACATCCAGGTCCCCCAGGGTCTGTGTCCTCCTAAGTACACCACGGAGCAGGGCCGGCCGCCTCAGGCTCGCCGCCACCAGGTCGAGGCAAAAAAAAAAAAAAAAAAAAAAAATCTTTTCCCTTCTCAGGGCCCCAGAAGCCAGGCCGCCTCCCTCCACCCTCCCTGCTGGCTGGCGGGGCCCTTTCCCAGCCCGGGATCAGCAGCGGCCGCAGCAGCGACGGCAGGAAGCGAAGCCCTTGTTGATGCTGTTCCGTGGCGCGCCTGTCCGCCCTCCGCCGGCCGCCAGGCTCTTCCGGGCTCCCGGACCTCCCCCCCTCCGCGCGTGCGCAGTGCCCCACGAGGGGGCGGGGCTCAGATTCCTGTCAGCGGCGCCGGCGGTGGCGGCGGCCGTCAGTGTGCGCTGAGGAGAAGCCCGAAACGGACCCGTTTGGCTCTCCCTCTTCCCCTTTCCCCGGTCCGAAGCTTCTGGTCTCTGGACTCACCGGGAGTCAGTTCTCCACTCCGCAGAGCTGTTCCCTCCACTCCGCCGCCCTTCTCATCGCTCGGCCGGGTGGGAAGTGACTGCCCTCGAGGAGGAGGAGGAGGCAGCGGCTGCCGCCCTCGCCTCACCGCCCCCGGTTCGGTGCCCGCGGATCCCGGAGAGGAGGTGCCGCCGCCACCGCCGCTCCCCCCCTCCCGCTGCCCTCGGGCCGGGCTGGGTCGAGCTGCGATGCCCTCGGACTTCATCTCATTGCTCAGCGCGGACCTAGACCTGGAATCGCCCAAGTCCCTGTACTCGCGAGGTGAGTCAGATGGGGGGGTGGGGGGGTGGGGCGTGGGGGCGGGGAGCGCGAGCGCGCGGAGTCCCGGGCTGGGGTGGGGGGGTCCCCCGTCGGGGCCGGGCTCGGGCGGGCTTGCCCCTCACGAGAGTCCTGGGCTGGCCGCGGAGGGCCAGGGGTGATCCCGGAGCTGCCGAGCGGCGCCCCCCTCCCCAGCGCGGCGCGGCGCGGCGGCGCGGCGGGGGGCTTAGGGTCCGCGCGCCCCCCAGAGTCCTCTGCGGTCCCGGAGGTTCGCAACCTGCCGGTCGGCGGGTCCGGACTCCACCACACTCGGCGGACTGCCGGCCCAGTCCTCCCCCGGCTCGGGAATCACCCCACTGGTCCCGCTGCTGGGGACACCGGGGAGGGGGGGTGGAATCGGGGCGCCGCGGCTCGTGTCCCCCGGACTCTCCTCTTTGGCAAAGTTGCCCCACGCCGGGCTGCGTGGCCCCGAGGGGCTTCGGAGCTCAGGGTCACCATTTTTTTTTTTTTCTCCCTCTGGTCTTGTTTGTGCGCGGTCGTCCTACTCCCCCCCCTTCCCCGGCCTAGTCCACTCCCTCCCCATGTCGGGACGGCCCCCCTCGGCCAGGCGTTCTTCCTTTCCTCGTCATCTTCTTGCCTGGAAAAGGCCCCAATCTTCTTTCTCTCTTTCCACCTCCGTGACATTCTAATTACTTCTCTTTTACAAAGATAGGGATGCCCTCCTTGGAGTACTTGTATTCCTCTCCCTGGAGTACCAGGCTCGGGCACAGTCCTGCCCTTTGAGAAAAATTCTCTTCTGTTGCTGTTCAAGGGCTTCGTGCAGAGAGGAGGCAATGAACAGAAAATCCCATTTAAAACTACTTTGGCTAAGGCCTGCAGGGGATTCCCAGCATCTAAAACATTAATACTTGAGGTGATCTCTGCTGGGGTTAAATTCCTACACTGGACACCACAAGAATGTGTCAGAACAGGTTCCCCTTGCAAGGGGTATCAAATCAAAAATGCCCCCATCTGTACTCATTTCTTATACCAGTGGAAGGAGGCTAAAGACAGTTCTTTTATATTTTTTTTTACAAATAAACCATGGTGAACCCTTTTCCCAAGAAATCCAGCATTTCTCCTATTTTTTTGGTTTTACAAACCCACCAGAAAATTTCACCTCTTTGGGGTAGAGAAGGACTAAGCCTGGTGTTAATGTATTTATATGAAGTGAATCAGAGGGATGTGGTTTGCCCTGGAAGGTGCTAGACTTTATAGACTACAGGCCATTGTCTGTTGCTTTGATGAATTTAGTTGGCAGTCACTATCCTGTAGGATGTTTTTCAGATATTACCTAAAGTAGCTTAGAAATATTGTAGTTTGAAGTGTCAGAAAGAAGAGAAAATATCAAGAGATGATCCTTAGAATAGGGCTAATGCACAATTGGATGCTAAAAATAGTCAAGACAGTAATACCATTTGGGCAGTAATCATTAGATAATTTTCCATGAAACAAATGCTTTATCAAAATCTAAGTTTAGCTTTAGAGACCAGTGTAGAAGCAACCCAACCTTCCTTTTGCAGACTAAACTAATATGGGCTTAGGCTCTTAAAAATACATAATAGTTATGTAAGAGATGTATGCTATCCTTGGCATTTTTTTCTCATTCAGCATAAAAAGTACTTAATGCTTTTTGTGTTTTTCAGATTCTCTGAAGTTACACCCATCACAGACTTTTCATAGAGCTGGACTATTGGAAGGTCAGCAAAGTGCCCTGTTACAGCATAGTGTGTCAGTGTGCAAAGGCTTTCTCTGAGATGGAGTTGAAGTGGGAAAGTGGGAAACTTTGCAGACTCACACAATCTAGTTTTTTTTTTTACTAAGAAGCCTGATCCTTCTTTTAGAGCAGCTAAATGTTTCAGTGGATTTCATTGCTGTGCTTGAATTGCTTGTAGGCCGTTGTATCTGCTTTGAGAGGCCTTGGGAAAATCCCTTAGGATCATTTAAAATTATGTGTTGGGTGTTCTACTTTAGTATTTCAGTTAAATTGTTCTTAAACACAAACTAAATTTGCAAAGATTCAAACGTAAAGATGACAAATTAATAAATACAGCAGTGACACCAAACACATACTTAGTTTGAAAATTCCAAACTGAAAACTTTTGGATGTTGTAAATTTCAAAATGATATATAATCTATTCAGCAATTATTGACATTATTTCTGTTTCATTATATGTAAGGATAAGAAAAGCTACATAATAGGAATGATGCTTAGGGGGGAAAAAAGGCCCCAAGACAGTTCTGGGAAAGTTTATAGGATATGTACCTTAAACAGCTGACAATTACTTTAAAAAATGTTTTCTTTGTTGTAGTAAATATTTTAACCCTGCATTGTTTGGATAGATTTATTTTTTAGACTTTACACTTACCTTCTTTGAATTTTAGGGTCTTGGTATTAGATATCAAGGATATTAATTTAATTTCTCCATTGTACAGAGCTGAGAAACAAGCTGAAAGTAAGAGGCGTGGGGGGAAAGTTCAACCTCAGCAGAAACAATGCTTTCTGTGTTTTAGTCAGTACTCCTTACCCAAAGCCAAGTGCTACTATGAAGTATATATATATATATATATATATATATATATATATATATCCAGTAACATAACAAGTATTTTATGATCTCTTTGAAAAAGGCTTTAAATATTTTCATAGGACTTCAGTATAGCTTTTTTTCTCCCTTAGAGGTAGGTAGACTTGAAGATACAGTGGAGGAAGTGGGTGTTGTAATTCAGCTTAGGTTTGAATACCAGTTTAGCAACTTCTTCAGCGCTGTGACCTGGGGCAAGTGATTTTAATATTCTAAACTTTATTATTCTTTCTACAAAAGTAGGTATCAAGGATACCTTAATTAGCTAATATGTATTAAAACACCAAGTTACAGTATTTGGCTTTATTTACTTATTATTATATTATTGGGTAGTATTAGGGATTTATTTATTTACTTATTTTTAGTTTTTGAGACAGGGTCTTACTATGAAGATCTGGCCTGGAACTCCCTATTGTCTGGAACTTAGATCTGCCTGCTTCTTCTTTGAGTGCCGAGATTTAGGGGTGTGCCACAATGTCCAGCAGTTCTGGGGATTTAACCTGGGGCTTCAAGAATGGGGAAAGTGTTCTATCACTGAGCCTTAGCAGGGATCATAATCAGAGATTATCAGGAAGGAGAAAGATACTGAAAGTGTGTTACTTAGGGAAGAATTTAAGAAGGTATTTTATAAATGTTAGGGGTTTCGTTTTGTTGTTGTTTTGAGGTTTATTTTTGTGTGTATAAGTGTTTTGCTGGCCTATATGTCTGTGTAGCATGTGTGCACCTTAAGCCCACAGAGCCCAGCAAGATCTGTGTTGGATTCTCAAAGATTGGAGTTACAGATGGTTATGAGCTGCCAAGTATGTACTGGGAATCAGGCTTACGTCCTCTAGAAGAGCAGCTAGTGCTCTTTACTGCTGAGCCATCTCTCCACTCCCCTAAAAGTTATTATTTTTTAACTTTAGCATCAACTCTATTGTTTTAACAATATGATTTAGAACATATAAAATGTTCTCAAGTATTTACTGGTTATATTTGTACATATAAAAGGAGAGAGAGCGCGCAGGAGCGTGTGGGTATTAGTGTGAAGATACTTTTGTTTTTCAAGACTAGTATTTTTGTTGTTGTTTGTGTGTTTTTTGTTTTGTTTTGTTTGAGACAGTTTTATTATGTAGCCCTGGCTGTCCTAGAACTCACTCTGTAGACTGAGCTAGCCTCAAACTCATAGAGATCCACCAGCCTCTGTCTCCCAAGTGCTGGATTAAAGGCATGTAGAAGTGTTTCTTAATGAAGAAGATTTTTAGGCTTTATTCTTATTATTGTTTATGATGATATGAGACCATATATGTCTTCACTGCCCTATCTTTTCTGGTCAGCAAGCCTGGGGAGTATCATAATCAGAAAGATTATAAGGCAGGATGAAAGTTTAATTGTTTAAGGAGGTAGGCTTTTTCTGTTTGTTTTGTTTTTGAGACAGGTTTCTCTGTGTAGCCCTAGCTGTTTTAGAATTCATAGACCAGGTTGGCCTTGAACTCACAGAGAGTTCTGTCTCTGCCTGCCAAATGCTGGGGTTAAAGGCATGTGCCACTGCTGCCACATGATCACTGTCCCAACTTTAAGGAGATATTTTTAATGAATTTATAGAAATAAAACCATTTAATATGCTTGTGACTATATGTTAATTTTTAACTTCATTTGACAAAATGTCTTAAAAAGATCACCCTTTTACAGATATTTAATTACCAGCCATATATACATATAAATGTGTGTGTGTACATATATATATATATATATATATATATATATATATATATATATATATATATATATTGAATTTTTGACTCACTACATCATGAATTTGCTTGTTTAATATTTTGAAACAATATTTAACAATTATATTGCCCATTATTAACTTTAACTTTTATTTTAGAAAGTTTACATTTCTTTGTGTATATACACGTACACATATAACATGCATTGCCATGGAAGTCAGAGGGCAATTATAGGTAGTTCTCTCCACCACATGAAATTTTAATTCAAGTAATCTGGCCTTGTGGCAGGTGCCTTTACCTATAGAGCTATCTTGGCCTGTGAGAAATACATCTTAAATAATGTATAAAAGCAGAGACAATACAATGCTGAGTCTTTGTATACCCATCACCAAGCTTTAACAGTTTTCAGTGTCTTCTTTTTACCTTCTGTTTCCCAAACATTACTTTAAAATAAATGGGTTATTTTAAAATAAATGCTAAATATTGTAATCATTTCACACATAAACACTTTTACATTATGGTGAGTTCTTTCTTTTTAAAAAGATTTTGTTTATTACTAACATAAAAGATAATACTTACTGTGCATGAGTGTCTTGCTTGCATGTTATATCTCCACACCATGTGTGTGTAGTACTTTCATAGAAGTTAAGGGCAGCATGTGAGAGCTGGGAATCCAACCTATTCCTCTGCAAGAATACCAAGTGCTCTCATCTTCAGAGCCATCTCTCCAACTCCAAGATCTTATTTATTTTTTAAAACATTTTTACTTAAGTGTGTATGAGTAAGCAGATGTACTTGTAGGTACCTAAGGAGACCAGAAGTGAGCATCAAATGTCCTGAAGCTAGAGTTAGAAGTAATTGTGAGCCATGTGATGTACATGTGTTCTGGGGTACAAATTCTGCTCCTTTGGAAGAACAGCCGGTACTTTCAACTACTGAGCTATCTCCAGCCTCATGGTGAATTGACTCTCCTTTTCCTTTCTTTTCTTTTTTCTTCTTGTCTTCCCTCTCTTTCACTTTCTTCCTCCTTTCTCCTCTTCTTCTTTCTTCCTTCCTCCTTCTTCCTTCCTTCTCCTCTTTCTCATCTTCCTCCTCCTCCTTTTCTTCTATTTTTGTTTCTTTAAGATAGGGTTTTACCATGTAGTCTTGGCTGGCCTGAAAATCACTATGTAGACCAGGCTGGCTTTGAACTCAAGAGACTGGTCTGCTTCTTCCTCCTGAGTGCTGGCCTTAAAGGCATATTCTACCAGCCCTGGCTTCTTGTATTATTGTTTTTTATTTCGTTTTGTTTTGGCTTTGGTTTTTCCAGACAGAGATTCTCTGTATAGCCTTGGCTGTCCAGGAACTAACTCTGTAGAACAGAGTTCAAGGCTTGCCTTGAAAACACAGAGATTTGCCTGCCTCTGCCTCTGGAATGCTTAAAGATGTGAGCTGCCACTACCCAGCTTTGAATTAATTTTTGAAGTACTCTGTTTTATTCTAAGAAGTGTATATGCTAGTTCATTTCTTCATTCTTTTCATTCTCCTTTGCTATCTTTGCAAGATGGAATGCATTAGGAGGCTGTTGCTTCTGGTGTATAAGTATCTTGTAATCTACACTAAAATTGCAGTCCAAGCAGGTAAGGTGGGTGAGGCAGGAAGGTTCCAAAGATGGAAACAAAGCTAATGAGTTCCAGGCTACAGATTGTGAAATTATATTTAAAAATTTACAGTGGGAAAAACTATTGAACATAAATCTCTGCAGAGTGCTGTATGTTAAGAGCTTGACACTGAATTCTTTTAAAACATTTACTTATTTTATTTTGTATAGCCATGTGTTCCATAGTACCTATGTGGGGTTCCAAGAACAGTTTTCATAACTCAGTTCTTGCTCTCTACCATGTGATTCTGGGGAGTCACACTCAAGTTGACAGGTTTGGTGGCAAGTGTCCTTACCTGCTAAGCCTATGATTCACTGAATTCGTTCTCTCTGTGTGTGCATGTATGTGTATGAATGCATGTGTGTATCTCTGTATAGAGCCTAGAAGCTCCTCAGTCTATCTCTACTATCCTGTTGAAAGTCACTGAATCTAAAATTCATGAATTTGGCCTCTCTGGTGCTGGGATTATAGGCACAGGTAATTTTTAAAGTGAATGCTGGGTCTTTGAACTTAGGTCTTCATGCTTACATAAAAAGCACTTTTTTTTTATAGAGCCAATTTCCCCAGCCACCAAATCTACTCATGTTCATTTATTTCTCTCTAAAAAAAATTTTTTGAGCCAGGTGGTGGTGGCACACGCCTTTAATCCCAGCACTTGGGAGGCAGAGGCAGGCAGATTTCTGAGTTTGAGGCCAGCCTGGTCTACAGAGTGAGTTCCAGGACAGCCAGGGCTGCACAGAGAAACACTGTCTCGAAAAAAAATTTTTTTGAGATTTAATTTGTTTTTATTTTATATGTATGGGTGCTTTGCCTGCATGAATGTCTTGTTCATCACATACATGTAGTGCGTGAGGCAGCCAGAAGAGGGTATCAGATCTTCTGGAGCTGGAGTTAGGCTGTTAGCCACCATTTGGTTGCTGGGAACTGAACCTGGGTTCTCTGGAAAAACAGCCAGGAGTACTCTTAACTACTGAGTTGTCTTCTCCAGCCTTTCTCTTTTGAGATGTGGTCTCACAGCCAAGGTTAACATTGAACTTTTGGTCCTCCTGTCTCATCCTTTTGAGTGCTGGGCTTAGAGTGCTAGCTACTGAATCCCAATGGACTAGTGACTTACAAAATTTGCATAACCCTTTGAGATGTTAAGTAGCAATTATCCTACATGAGAGATGAGGAAATAGAGGCATATAGACATTTAGTAACTTTCCTAGACTCACGTAGTTGATCAGTTGTAGAGTCATGCATCTGTTGTTGCTGCTGCTGCTCCTCCTCTTCTTTCTCCCTGTCTCAGACTTTTAGTCCTTCTGGCTCAGTCTCTCAGTGCTGGGGTGACAGGTGTTCACCACCATGTCCAGCCAGTTTAAGTTTTTAAGAAAACAAGTTTTAAAATCTGCAACTGTGAATTATTAAAGTTGACAAATAGATTAAAAATATTTTGCCATTCAGCAGAGTTTGCACTTAGCTTACCTATTAAACAGTGCTAGACCTTGCTACCACAATTACTTGATTTGATGATTGCCTGCCAGTGGGTATAGGGTCTTAACTGATTAATACAATAATACATAACCATGAAAAATGACCTCAGGTTCAAGGGATCCAGTGTTCTATTCAGGCCTCAAAGGGCCCCCTCACATGCATGGCATACACACAAAGTGTGTGTGTGTGTGTGTGTGTGTGTGTGTGTGTGTGTGTGTGTGTGTGGTATTTTTGTTTTTAAAGATTTATTTTGTATTTTATGAGTGTGTGAATATCTTGCTTGCATGCATGTGCACCATGTGCAAACAGTGCCCAGGAGACAATAAGGGGATATGAGATCTCCTGGAACTAGAATTACAGGTGGTTGTAAGCCACCATGTAGTTGCTGGGAATTGAACCCTCTATCCTGTGTAAGAACAGGAAGTGCTCTTATTTCTCGTGTGTGTGTGTGTGTGTGTGTGTGTGTGTGTGTGTGTGTATGTGTGTGTGTGTGTTTGTGTTTGTGATATTTAAAAATAACATGATTTCTAGTTAAAGGCTCAGTTTGAGGCAGCCTGTTCTTTTTATAGAGTGAATTTTAGGATAGCCAGAACTACACAGAGAAACCCTGTCTTGAAAATCCAAAAGAAAAAAAGAAAGTAAGAAAAGCAAAACAAAAATCATCTGAGGGGAATTGCACTATTTCTTAGACATTCTGTACTGAAAAACATTTGTTTTGATATGGCTTGTTTGCCAAATAAGACAAATAGCCAGCCCTGGTAGTGTAGATTACTTGTGAGGCTGAAGCAGGAAGATGACAAGGCTAACCTGAACAACTTTATGAGACATTGTCTCAAAATAAAAGTCTGAGAGATAAGCTGGGAGTATAGCATTAGTACAGTGTTTTCAAGGTTGTAGGTTCAGTGCTCTGTACAAACAAACACCTAAGAAATTAAAGTAAAAAGACTAAGAAAGAGGTGAAGGTGGGTGTGATGGTTCACACCTTTGATCCCAGCACTTGGGAGGCTGAGGCAAGAGGATCTCTGTAAGTTTGACGTCAGCTTGGTCTACAGAGTTCCAGGACAGCCAGGGCTATGGAGAGAAAAACCCTGTCTCAAAAAAGAAAAAAAAAGGGGGGGGGGGAGAATGAGGTTGTCCTAGTTATATAGTAGAGGTTTAAAATATGACAGGAAATAATAGAATAAGAAAGGTAAGGATATATGCAAATTAGAAATCAGGCTTAGGAGTAAAAAGTAGGAAAAGAAATAAGCAGAAGCTATCTCCTATAGACACATTTAGAAATGGGAGATGCTTAAGGCACTTGAGTGTTCTCTCTCATTCTCTCTCTCTCTCATCCTCTCTCTCTCTCTCTCTCACACACACATACACTTTAATTTTATTATTGTCTCTGTGTATGAAGTGTGATGTGGATGCATTGCTCACCATACTTGTGGAGACTGGAATACAACTTTGTGGAGTTGATGTTCTTTCCACCATGGGTTCCAGGGATGGCACTCACATCACCAAGCTGTTAGTCTTGCTGAGCCAGGGCACTGATATCTTTGGCAGTACTTTTACAGAATCATAGGGATTTGTTTCTGCTACTTCCTACTTTTGCTAGTACATATCAGAGACAAAGTGAAATTGAGAAGAGATGGGCAACAGAATAGAAGCCTCGGAAATTAGTTCTTTCTCTTGCTGGGTCTTTTGTTTGTTTGTTTCCTGAACTTCCTGAAAGTTCTCCTAACTGTATTAGAATATTTCAGTTCTAATGCTAGTGTGGCCCTGAGAACCTACCTGGGGAAATCACAGCAGTTTTTTTTTTTTCACTACAGACATTTAGGGTACTTTCTTTGGAGTTAAGTTTCTTCTCCTTTTCATAAAGGTAAAACAACATGAAGGGTTTTGTTTGAAGCAGTATGTCTTATAGTTTGTTTTGAACTTGTTATGTAGTTGAGGATGACCTTGAACTAACTGATTTCCTGTCTCTATCTCCCAAGTTCTGGGGTTATAGGCCTATGCCCCCATACCTACTTTTATGTGATGCTGGGGAACAAACTTAGGCCCCTGTGCAGGCTAAGCACACATTGTACTGACTGGCCTAAATTTTCAGAACAGAATATGAGTTCTTTGGCTTCGTACATGTGTACTTACAGTATTTTGCTTAACTGTATATAGAAAATTCTGATTTTGAATAAAATAGAAATTCGATTAATAGTCAGACATACTAAATTCTACAGGGCTAGTTAGGATGTTAAACATTAAAATGTTTTTTAACAATATGAAAAAACAAGTTGTCTATCTATGTATCTATCGGTCTATTTTGAGACAGAGTCTCTATATATCCCTGCCTGTCTTAGTACTTAGTCTTGCCTTGAATTCAGATCTAACTGCCTCTGCCTCCCAAGTGCTGGAATTAAAGGCATGCACTACCATGCCTGTCCATAGAGGCATTATTATACAAGTATGTTTGTTTTAAAGTTTCATTACAGTCATCTCTATAAATTAATAAGATAGGACATGTTTAAATGTGCCCTGTGGCAGTGACTGTAAACCAAATGTAGGTTTACGCTAACAAGTTGCTGTTCTGTACAATGGGGTAAGGATGAGAAGTCTTGGAACATGTTGTTTCTGTTTACCTTAACTAATTGTGTATATATGTGGGCAGGTGTGCCTTGGAGTACATGTGAGGAAGTAAGACAGTAACCTAAAGAAACTTACTTGATAGTTTGTGTTGCTCCATATTGAACCAAAGTCCTCATGTTTGCATGCTCAGCATGTACTCCACCACTGAGCTGCACCCTAGGAATTAATCCCTTTAAAAATAAAATGAGCCCGGCAGTGATGCCCAAGCACTTGGGAGGCAGAGGCAGGCGGATTTCTGAGTTTGAGGCCAGCCTGGTCTACAGATTGAGTTCCAGGACAGCCAGGGCTACACAGAGAAACTCTGTCTTGAAAAGAAAAAAGAAAAACAACAACAACAACAAAAATAAATAAATAAATAAATAAAATGAAGCAGGCATTTATCGATACAGAATGAGTAAAGTCTGACTACTAGGTTTCTCTGTGTTTCATTGATTAGTAGAGCTATTTTTATATAGTAAGGCAGCAAATTTCTACTTGTACTAGTCAGTGTACTTTTTATTTAGGGACACGCTGACTTTAGTACTAATAAACTACTTGTATTTAAGGGCATACTGATTCTAATAGTTATTTATAAATATTGCTAAGCTTAAATGTTTTAGCACAAAAATATCCAACAAGGTATATAAATTGTCTAATATATACATGTGTGATGTTCTACATCATTAATGGGAAATAATTAAATGGAAATAATGAAAATTACCAGAAACAACTTTCACTTCCAAGGATGGCTGTGATCAAAAAGATGAGCCAAGCATTGTGGTACATACTTGTAGTCCCAGTTACACAGGTAACTGAGGTAGGACGATCCCTTGAGCCCAGGAGTTTGAGCCAGCTTGAATAACATAGTAAGACCTTGTCTCAAAGAAACAGAAAAGGACAACAACAACAACAAAAGATTCGTTTGGAGATGTATACACTACTGGTGGTAGTATAAAATTAAGAAGCAACCATTGTAAAGAATCTGATTATTTCCTCAAAAAGTTAAGTATGCTGGAGAGGTGGCTCAGTGATTAAGAGCACTCACTGGCTGCTCTTTCAGAAGACTTGGTTTGTTTCCCAACACCCACATGGCAGCTCACTATCATCTGTAACTCCAGTTAAGGGCATTTGACACCCTCTTCCGACCTCCAAGGGCACCACGCACACATGTAGAGCAGACATATGTTGATAGGTAGGACCTCAACACCTGTAGAGCAGTAGGCAAAACATTTGTACATGTGAAATAAGAACAAATCTTTTTGTTGTTTTTTGTTTGTTTGTTTTGGTTTTGGTTTTTAAGACAGGGTTTCTCTGTGTAATTCTGGCTGACCTGGAACTTGTAGACCAGGACAGGAGAGAAGTACAAAGGATCAGGAAATTGAATAGAAACATGTAGCAGAGGGGGATGGGGAACTGGGGGTAGCCATTAGAAAGTTCCAGACTCCAGGGAAGTGAGAAGCTCCCAGGAGCCAATGGTGATGACTAGCTGAAATACCCAACAAAGGGGAGATACAACCTGTAGAGGCCACCTTCAATAGCTAGGCAGGGCCCCTAGTAGAGGGATGGGGCCACCCATGCATCTCAACATTTTTAACCCAGAAATGTTCTTGTCCAAAGGAAAGACAGGGACAAAAAAAATGGAACAGAGACCAAAGATAGGCCCTCCAGAGACCACCCCACCTAGAGATCCATCCCATCTGCAGACACCAAACCCCCACACTACTGCTGATGTCAAGAAGTACTTGCTGACAGGAGCCTAATATGACTCTTCCCTGAGAGGTCCTACCAGCACCTGACAGATGCAGATACTCACAGCCAACCATCAGACTGAGCCTGAGGACCCCAATGGAGAGCTAGGGGAAGGACTGAAGGATCTGAAGGGGATTGCAGCTCCATAAGAAGAACAATAGTAACTAACCAAACCACCCAGAGCTCCCAGGGACTAAACCACCAACCAGAGAGTATACATGGAGAGAGCCAGGACTCCATATGTAGCAGAGGATGCCTTATCTGAAGTCATCCCTCACATGGGGCATCAGTGGGAGGGGAGGAAGCTTGATGCCCCATGTGGGGGGTACTGAGGGGTGAGGCAGGAGTGGGTGAATGGGTAGAAGAGCACCCTCATAGAGGCAAAGGGAAGTGGGGAAGGGGCATGGGATGGGGGAGTTGGTGGAGTGGTAACTGGGAAGGGGGATATCATTTGAAATGTAGACAAATAAAATGATTATTAAAATAATCCCCCAAGTAATAAATAGGTGAATTTTTTATATTATATGAATTATATCACTGCATACATACATGCATAACGTGTTTAGGAAAAGTTAATATGATCAAAACAATAGGATTTATATACTCTTTTATAGAAGGCTAGCTCTAATAATTAAATATTAATTGTGGAATATAAATTACCTTGACTGTGGAAATGTAGACTGATGCAGCTGCTATGTACAACAGGCAGTTCAACTGGTTAAGCATAATCTCAGATAGTCTATCTATTCTACTCGTGGTTACACATGAGAACAGGAATTTAAAGTAAATATTTGTATACTAGCAACAATTTTTACAATAGTTAAAAGATGAAAAGGATGGGAATGTAGCTCAGTGGCCTGCCAAACATACAAAAACCCTTAGTTCATTCACTCACACAGAAGGCCTGGTAGGGTAGCACATGCCTGTAATCTCAGTAGGCTAGAAAATTAATAGGAGTTTGAAGCCAATCTGTACTACATAATGAGACTGGCTCAAAATTAAAAATAAAGATGGAAACAACTGATATGTGTGAGTACATGTAATGGCTAAACAAAGTATGTTCCGTGTGAGAATAGTCAAGAAAAGAAATTTTGATTCTTCCCACATTGAAAGCATAGAAAGTAAGCCAGTAATGGCATATGCCTATAAACCCAGCACTTAGGAGGTGGACACAGGAAGAGGATCAGAAATTCAAGGTTAGCTTTGGCTACATAGTAAACTAGAGATAGGCTGGGCTACATGAGATCTTGCCCCAGAAAACCAAAACAAACAAAAAAAACATACAAAGTGAAACAAGCTAAACAAAAAGAGACAAAGTATGGCTAAAAGTTTTTTGTTTTTTGTTTTTGTTTTTGTTTTTATATTACTGTGAGTTGCCTAATGCCATTGAATTGTGTACTTAAAAATGGCTATGATAAACTTGGCAGTGGTGGTGCATGCCCTTAATCCCAGCACATGGGAGGCAGAGGCAGGCCGATTTCTGAGTTTGAGGCCAACCTGGTCTACAGAGTAAATTCCAAGACAGCCAGGGCTATACAGAGAAACCCTGTCTTGAAAAACAAACAAACAAAAGCTAAGATAGTATAAACTTAATACATATTTTACCATAATTTTTAAGCTTTAAGTAAGTCATACTGGTTCTCTCTCTTTTTTCTTTTCTTTTCTTTTTTTTTTTTTGAGACTGAGTTTCAGATAGCTCAGGCTGATCTCAAAATCACTATTTATGAGGATGATTTTAAGCTTTTGATCCTCCTAACTCTTGCCTCCTCACTTCTGGGATTGCAGCCATGAGCCTTGGTTACTGTACTACATACTTAATAATCAAAACTAAAATTTGAGAAGCCAGATAGATGACTATATGAAAAATGTATGAGTAGGTATATTAGCCTCATTTAGATAGGATGAAGTAATGTTTTTCACTATTGTATGGTTGATTCATTTTGTTGATTTGTAGAAAGCAAATGTTTATATTTAATAATCGCAGGAGGATTGTGGTTGTCTAATAAATGTCACAGAATTGTGGCAGTGAGCCAGAAAGAAGAAAATCTACATTAGTGAAGTGAGACATACTTTTGTAGCTATGGAAACCTCAAGCTCTACCGACTCTCACAAAGGTGTTCTTGTGCTTGTATTTATATCATTAATTAGACATTGATGTGGTTAATGAGGACCTTGGATAATTGTTAAATTAAATTGAGCTATAATTATATTCATTGAAGGTCTTGGTTAAAGGGCACTGTTGAGTGGTTTAATGCTTGTTTTATATGAACAGTAACATTTTTGTTTAATTTATACGAGATCATTTTATATGAGGATTTATATGAATTTTTGTGTTTTTCAGAGACAGGGCCTCACTTTTTAGCTCAGGCTGACCCTTTTAACTCAAGGTCCTCATTAGTCTCTGAGTGCTAAGATTACAAGCTTGTGCTACTATGTCTGACATATATATACTTTTTACATTGTACTAATACCTATATATATTTTTAGGTGTATGTACTTTGCTTTGAGCATTGGAAAGAAAAGTTGAATCTATTTAAAGGAAATATAATATTGGGAGTAAGTTATTTTCAGTTAATATTTTTAACAGAAGTCTTTTAAAAATTAAAGCTTAATTTTTAGGTTATAACAAAATTAAGCTCTTTTTTGATGATTCCTTTTTATTTTTTTAATGTGTACTGCTATTTTGTTTGCATGTATGTCTGTGTGGGAGTATCTCCTGAAACTGGACAGTTGTTACAGATAATTGTGAGTTGCCATGTAGGTTCTGGGAATAGAACCAGGGTCTTCTGGAAGAGTAGCCAGTGCTCATAACCTGAGCCATCTCTCCAGCCCCCAAATTAAAGTTTTAAATGCTGTTATGTGTATGCTTGGAATTGAACCTAAAACCTTAGATGTGCTAGGCAAATGCTTCTACCACTTAGTTCTCAGCCCCAAGAAATTTTTGTGTAGGGGGCAAAATATTGCTAGGAATTGAACTTAGGACTTCTTGTTTGTTTCTATTTCTTGGTACTATGGGCTGCATTTAGGGCCCTGTGCCTGCTAAGCAGGCTGTCTACCACTGAGCTATATCCCCATCCTTGTTTTGTTTTTTGGAGACTGTCCTCCTGCTTCAGCTTCTTAAGTTTTGCATTTTGTTTTATTGCAGAAAGACTACTTTGAAAATTATAAAGTATAAAAACTAGAAGAGACAGTATGTAATCCTCTCACACAGAAATAACCATTGTTAATATTTTTATGTGATAGGTTATTCTTACCTTCATTTCTGCTCATTAATGGCTATATTCTGATTTAGTCTCAAATAACTGAATTCTCTTTTTTTCATTTTTATTAGTTATTTTATTTATTTACATTTTAAATGTTATCCCAGTTTTACCTCCACATAACCCCTATCCCCTACCCCCTGCCTCTATGGGGCTCCCCCACCCACCACCCACTCCTACCTCACCGCCCTAGCATTCCCCTACACTGGGGCATCAAGCCTTCACAGGACCAAGGGCCTCTTCTCCCATTGATGCCATATAAGGTAATCCTCTGCTACATATGCAGCTGGAGCCATGGGTCCCTCCATGTGTACTCTTTAGTTGGTGGTTTAGTCCTTGAGATCTCTAGGGAGTCAGGTTGGTTGATATTTTTTGTTCTTCCTATGGGGTTGCAAACCCCTTCAGCTCCTTCAGTCCTTCCCCTAACTCCTCCATTAGAACCCCTGGGCTCACTCCAATGGTTGGCTGCGTGCATCTGCATCTGTATTGGTCAGGCTCTGGCAGAGCCTCTCAGGAGAAAGCTATACCAGGCTTCTGTCAGCAAGCACTTCTTGGCATCAGTAATAGTGTCTGGGTTTGGTGTCTGCAGATAGGATGTATCCCTAGGTGGGGCAGTCTCTGGATGGCCTTTTCTTTCAGTCTCTGCTCCATTCTTTATCCCTTCATTTTCTTTTTCAGTAGAAATTCTGGATTAATATTTTTGAAGTGGGTGGGCAGCCCCATCCCTCAAAATAATTGAATTCTAGAAGCTGGGTTTTTTTTTTCCTTCTTTGTACATTTGAACATTCTTTAGGTTATAAATGGAGCATAATTTAACTGTACTTTTTGCTAAAAGGAAGATATTTATTATAGATCTTTAGATATGCTAGGCATGCTAGCATATACCTTTAATCCTAGCATTTGGGAGGCAGAAGCAGGCAGATCTCTGAGTTTGATGCTAGCTTGGTCTATAAGAAGGCCAACCAGAGCTGCATATTGAGACCTTGTTTCAGTATAGAACCAAACAGTCTTTAGGCAATATGAAAATACTAAGAAAAAAGTAAAAATTTCTTTTCAAATATATTATGTGTGTGTGTGTGTGTGTGTGTGTATTACATAAATAGGACTCTTGATTTATTTTTGAGACAGGATCTTGTATTGTCCTTGCTGGGTTGTATTCACTGTGTAGACCAGGTTGAACTTGAACTTGTGGTGACCCTCCTGCCTCTGCCTCCCAAGTACTGGGATAGTGGCTGAGCTCTGCTATATCTATTTATTTTATATTTGATTACATGTGAGAAGTGGAGGTACATGAATGTGTGTACAGGTGTCACTGGGGGCCAGAAGGGGAAATCAGATCCCCTAAGGTTGTAGTTAACATGGTTATGAGATGCCCAGCCTGGGTATTGGGAAATGAAGTTGGTTCTCTGATAGAGCTGTACATAGTTCAAGTACTTTTAACCTGCGAGTCATCTTTTCAGCCCTAGATTTTTTTTTTGGAATAATTTTACACTGTTTATAGCCTGCTTTACTTAATAGTTTGTTACAGAGTGGACATTTGATGTGGTCCAAATCTGTGTTTTTAATGACTAATCTATCATGATATGATTTGAGTCATTATTTATCACTCTTGCATTGATGACATTTACATTTAGGGTGTTTCCAGTTCTCTTTTCATAAACAGTACTGTAGAGAACAATTTTACACATGTATTTAACTGTATTTATAAATGGCTAGAACTGATCATATAGGTTTGAAATACAGCTGCTCAGAAGACTGAAGCAGTAGAATTTAAAGTTTAAGGCTAGCTGGGCAAACATTGAGTTCCCTGACAGCCTCAGCTGTTGAGTGAAACCATTGAACAAAACAAAACAAAAAGGAAAAGAAAATTCCAGGTTCAAATATATATTTTTCTAGATCTATTTTTGCCTATACCAAACTAAGGTTTTGATATAATTTGAGATTTGTATATATGTGTACTTCCTAAATATGAATGCATGGAATAACTGACAAATGTTGGTTATTTTATTGATCAACTTTTAAAATTATGACCTTTGCCTAGTCCTCTCTTCCCATGTTATAGTAAAATATCTGAGGAGGGAGCTGAAATGAAATGATGTTTGCCAAATAGATACTTGACTCAACACTTGTATTATGGGCACAGCTTCTGAGAACTACTGTGCATGCCACCTTTCCTTTCACTTGTTATTCTGAGACAGCCTTAGCAGATTGTCCAGGCTCCTCTAGAATTCACTCTGTGACCTAGTCAAGCTTTAAACTTTTGAATACTCCTGTTTCCACCACTATAGTATCCAGGATTCTATTAATGACACTAGTAATTCTGAGAATACAAGAGTGGTTTGATCCTAAACTGTCTAGTATGTAGAATCAGAAATAAGGATGAGATAAGATGGTAAACTGATATAAGTTCATTATTAGAAGAAAATGCACCATTAAATTATATGTATGGGTGTTTTGCCTGCATATATATATGGTGCCTGCAGGAGGCCAGAAGAGGGCTTCAGATCCTCTGGAACTAGACTTACAGATGATTATAAGCTACCAGGGTGCTGAAAATTGAACCTAGGTCCTCTGGAAAAAACAATTAAATACTCTTTAATTACTGAGCCATCTTTCTAATCCTCGAGATATTACATTTTGTATAGTGAAAGAACACAAGCTTTCCAAGCTTCATGATTCATGCCTATAATCCCAGTAGAGGCAAGAAAATTGGGAGTTCAAGGTTATCCTCAGCTACATAGTCAGTTTGAGAGCAGCCTGAGTTGTATGAAACTTAGTCACAAATAAAATGCTCTGAAAAGTAAAGTCATTATTGTTGTTGTTATTGTTATATTACTATGTATATGATGGCAGGGGGCACCTGTGCCATGGCACAGATATGGAAGTCAGAAGACAATATTTTAAAATCAGCTCCTTCCTTCTCTTATGTTTCATCTGGGGATCAAACTGAAGTCAAAAATTTTTATTGTAACCTAGTCCCTCATTAGAGCCATTTTTTTTCTTTCTAGATGCTGATTTTAGCTATAATTAATGGAGTACTGAATTTACTTCAGTCTTCTAGTTGTTCATTAACCTATTTGTACTTGACTACTTTAGCAAATTCACAGAAATTTATCACTTGTTAGTTGAAACTGCCAAGAACTGGAATCTGGTTGCTAGTGTATCTTGCCAAATGAATTGATTTGAGAAAAGTTACTTTGTATTAACAAGTAGGATTGTTTAGTTTAAGACTTCTTTTTTTCTTTTCTACTCATAACTCTTTAGGCCTAAGAAAGTTTTATATGACTCTATAGGTATATGAAGTCAATATACAGATCTAACATTTACTGCTAATAAATCAATAGATTTATTTTAAAAAATTATTTGGTATATGTATATGTAATTTTACTGTTTATTAAATACAAAAGAAAATTTGCATATTAATGAGATGAATGTTATTATCTTTGCATAAGAGTTAAATTTTGGCTGAATTTTGATACCACAGAGTGTAGAGCACATTCAGTGTTTTTTCAGAGCTGATTGATATTTTGATTTTGTAATCTTCAATGCAAGAATACACCTTGGCATAATACATAGTACAAAATAGTAAAACTATGTTTAGTACCATTTCAAAAATAGTTGGAAATTGTCTTAATCTCAAGCTAAAAGTCATTTAATGACTTTTTACCTGATGTTCAAATCAAACTTAATTTTAGGGAAATATAGTTAATACCTCTGTCTTTTTTTTTTTTTTTTCCTCTCAAATTTTATTTGTTTGTTTGGTTTGGTTTTTTTGAGACAGGGTTTCTCTGTGTAGTCCTGCTGTCCTGGTAGATCAGGCTGGCCTTGAACTCAGAGATCCACTAGCCTCTGCCTCCCTAGTGCTGGGCTAAAGGTATGTGCTTCCATACCCAGCATTTTCACCTTTTTGTTGTTGTTAAGATTTAAAAATTTTAATTTTATTTATGTGTGTGTGTTTGCCTGTCTGTTTGTAGGTATGTGCACATGTGTATTGTATGTATGTCTATAGAGACCAGAGATGCCAGGTCCTTCTGGAACTAGAATAATAGGTCTGACATAAGTGCTAGCAACCAAATTTCAGTCCTCTGGAAGAGCAATACATACTATCTTTCCAGCCCCAAGGACACTTTTTTAGAGATTTATTTTTATTATTTCTGTGTATGTGTCTGTGTGAATGTATGTCCATATGTGTGTGCAGGTGTCCATGGGGACCAAAGAGGACACTAGCTATAGAGTGGTCCTTTACAACTGGGATTACAGGCAGTTGAGAGCCACCCAACATGGATGCTGGGAACTTAACTCTAGTCCTCTGCAGAGCAGTGAGGGGACTTAACTGCTGAATAATCTCTTCAGCTCCAATATAATTTTACTTTAAAAAATTGAATTAACAATTAATGGATTTTCTACAGATAACTGAGCAAGTCTCTTTACCATCTACATACACATACTTTTTAAAAAAGTTTTCTTAAACGTATCCTGCTTTAATACATTTTAAAGCAAGTCTAGGCTGGGAGTGGTAGTCACACCTTTACACCTTTAGGTACAGCACTTTGGAAGCAGAGACAGGAAGATATCCCTGTGAGTATAGGATCTCTGTGAGTGTGAGGTTAGCCTGGTCTGCAAAGCCAGTTCTAGGCTATCCAGAGCTATCTAGTACGGTCCTGTCTTTAAAAGAAAAAAGGAGGGCTGGAAAGATGGCTCAGCAGTTAAGAGCACTGACTGCTCTTTCCAGAGGTCCTGAGTTCAATTCCCAGCAACCACATGGTGGCTCACAACCATCTGTAATGGGGTCTGATGCCCTCTTCTGGTGTGTCTGAAAACAGCTACATACTCATCATATATATAAAATAAATAAATAAAATCTTTAAAAATAAATAAATAAGTAAGTAAAAGAAAAAAGGGAAAAGAAAAGAAAGAAGAAAGAGCTGGATGGTGGAGGCAGAGGCAGGTGGATCTCTGAGTTCAAGGCCAGCTTGGTCTATTAAGCAAGTTACGGGACTACTCAGAGAAGCCCTGTCTTTAAAAACAAATAAATAAAAAACAATGAATGAATGAATGAATGAATGAATGAATGAAAAGGAAAAAAGAAAAAATGTAACTTCCGCTAAGATTATTTACTGAATCTCTCCCTCCTCGCTCCCTCTACACACAAACACATTTATATAGTGTAAAAACATGCATCGCATATATGAGGTTCTGAGTTCAGGCTTAGTTAACAAGAGGCAGATAACACAGACAACTTACCTGTACTAAAGCCTCTGTGAAGAGTTCTGACAAGAAGCCCCTGAGGGAAAATAGAAAGATTCAAGATCAGTAGTATTTGTTGGGGTAAAGGAATTGATCAAAAGAATAACAAAGAAAAGATAGGGCAGGATGAGTGGCACAGGATTATTCTAATCCAGACTCTGGAGTTAGAGGCATGAGGATCCCAAGCGTAATAGTTAACTAGTCTATAGAGTTAGCAAGGACAATCTTGGGTAAAGTAAGCCCGGAGAGAGAAGGGGGGAGGGGTAGAGAGAGAGAGAGATCAACCTGGGAGTATATCTTTTTTTTAAAGATTTATTTTATTTGTTTTATGTATATGAATACATGGTAGCTGTCTTCAGAAGATCCCATTATTACAGATGGTTGTGAGCCACCATGTGGTTGCTGGGAATTGAACTCAGGACCTCTGGAAGAGCAGTCAGTGGTCTTAACCACTGAGCCATCTCTCCTGCCCCCTGGAAATATACCTTATTGATAGAATGTGCTTAGTGATAAATTAGCTTAGAATTTAGCATGTACAAAGTGCTAAATTCAACTCTTGGTGTCAGCAAACAGATAAACAAATATAAGAAAGTTTTGGCACCCAAGGGAAAAACAAGGATTTGAGATTTAGAGTTGGTGCTTCTCCTGAATTTAAAGGGACAGGTAATATCATGCATGGGTATGCTCACTTTTAATCCCACTGAGGTAGATGTAGATGGATCTTTGTGAGCTTGAGGCCAGCCTGGTCTACATAGTGAGTTAAGGCCAACCAGAGTTACACAGTGAGACTGTCTCAAAAAATGGATGGATGATAAAGGGATAGAGATAAGGATAAAGAACTTTGAGAATTCATGACCATGGAGAAATGAACATCCAAGAGTGACAGACACAGGGGGAGTGGCTTTCAAAGAACCACTGTGAGGAATTGCTAGGAAAGCTGACAAGATGACAAAGAATACCTTTTTATAAAAGGCTTCTAGGTTGCTTGGAGGAAGGTTATGAGTTCATAGAAGTTCTAGTCTATAAGCTTTGCTTTTTCTGCATCAAAACGTTGAAGCTGTGGATTTAGGAATGCAGAAGGTGAACAGTTAGTTTTTCAGGATTGGGCATTATTAACAAGATGAAAAGCAGTATGGACAGAATAAAGGAGTATGTTCTAGGACACAAGCTTATATTTCATCTTACCCTCAGTTGTTGCCTTCCCTACCTTTCTCTACCTCCTTTCCTTTTTCTGCATGTGATGGGGACTGGTTCTTGTTTTGCTTTGCTTTTTTGCAACAGTCTGATGACCTTGGATTTGTGATCCTTGTGCTTCACAACTGCTCCACCTCCATGATGTTGGCCACTATCCCCAGTGTATGTGTTCTTTTGGAATAAACCCAGGCTTCATGTGTGTTAAACAAGCACTCTTTCAACTGAGCTACTTGCCAGCCTGCCTCCCCTATCCCTTTCATCCACCTTTCTCTTTTCTGACAGTTTTTCCACTGTAGGCTAAGGGGGCTTCAGAATCGTGGTAGTTTTCTTGCCTTAGCTCCTACAAACTTGTCAGTAAGAGATTAGTTAGCTAAAATAGCTAATAATAAAAGAACAATTAAAAATATACTGTTAATATAGTAAAATCACCATTGTTACTATTCTTACCCATTGGAACCATTAATAAGTAGAATAAGGGTTCCTTGGTTTCCTGAATAGTTAGGATTCCAATCACATGGTAGGTTGATTGTGTTTTCTTAAATGAAGTTTTTCTTTTTGGTATCTCAGGCTTTTTCTTACTAGCTGGTACTTTTCTTTATATTGTCAAGTATATACAAAGTATATGCAATCTTTTTTCACCAAGTAGAATACCTTTCATCTGTAGCCTTGTCTTCTCAAGTATCCTTTTCCTTCTCTTTGGAAAGGTTATAGAATAGTTGTTTTGTTTCAACTTACCCTTCAGTAAGGGTATTATTTCCTCAGTTCCACTTGGACTTCAGCTCTGCTTTTTGGCTTCTGTCTCAGTCTTTCCCTTCTGCAGCAAAAGTAACAGGAAGTACCTTTTTCCACATCAAATAAGTGGATTCTTTCAGCTTTTTTCTTCCTTGAGCTGAGACATTTTCACAGTTTAAAGTCTTCAACATTCTTCTTTCTGACACTTTTTATCTGTGATACTTATATTGAGACAGAATCTCCGTAGCCCTGGCTCTCCTGAAACTTATATAGAACAGGCTGACCTCGAACTCACAAAGATCCACCTTCCTCTCTCTGCCTCCTGAATGCTGGAATTAAAGTTCTGTGCCACCAATGACTTTCCCACCCCTATAGCTTTTCCCATTCATACCTGTCTACATATTTAAAAATTTTTAAATTTATTTTGTGTGGTACATGATATAGGTATATGGAGGTGTGTGTACCACAATGCCCATGTGAAAGTCAGAGAAAAACTCTGTGGAGTAAGTTTCCTTCCATCTTTGTGTTGGTTTCAGGAATCAAATTCAGGTCACCAGGTTTGGCAGGGTGCCTGTGAAATTATCTTTCCTTACCGCCTTTTCTTATGTACCATTAGCAAGCTACGTCTTCCCAGTCTATTTTCTTATTAATGCACTTATAAAAGGGGTACCTAAGCACCACACCTTTGTTGAGACAGTGTGGATGAGACTGACCTAGCCACTGCCCGCATGATGTGTGTAGTCTAATAAATACATAGAAGTAAACTGGAAGTTATTAAAGTGCCATAAGTATCATGGTAAGAGAAATAGAACTAAGTAATGAAATTGAAGTGAATTTGACATGGTGGCACATACCTCTAATATCAGCACACTGGGATGCAGAAAGATTAACACAAGTTGGAGGTCAGTGTAGCCAAAAAAATGAGCCTTGCCTACACAGTGAGACTGTCAAAGATTGAGGTGGTCAGGGAGAACCACTTGGAAGGAATGATTCAGTTTAAAGGGGATATAGGAGGGAAAAATGTATTTCAAGCAAAAATGAAACATTTGCAAAATTAAGAATACATGGATGAAGAATTGAAAATCATTGTATCTTGGGGAGTAGAGGGAAAGATGAAAATGGAAAGAAAAGGACAGGCATCGTAAGTAAATATTCAACAAATATTTAATTGGTACTCATGATACTGTACAGCTATATTGTCAACTAATTATAGAATTTAATAGCCCAATCTTTACTGTTGTTAGGAGCAATCAGAGCAAGGTTTTAGTGACTTGAGTTCCTTATTTTGCCTAATGCTCTATGATTGCCTCCTCCCCTCCTTCCCTCCTCCCCTCCCTTCCTTCCATTCTTCCTTTTTGTACCTAGCCTCCACTTCCCTATGTAGTCATGATGACTTGAAACTCATGTTTTTCCTATCTTCCCACTCATGTGCTGGGTTTATTATTTTAAACAATTCTTCTTTTTTTAAATCTGTGATTGTCTACGTGATATTCTTTTATATGTATGTCCTGTCCCAGTATAGGAGCTAGTTTAATGGTGTTTAAGCTATATTCTATCAGATTACAGATGAGAGTAAGAACAAGATGACACATTTTGAAATATGCTGAATGTGGCAAACAAAGAAATGAATGTTTTGCCTGAATGTCTGTCTGTGTACCATATGTAGTACCTGGTACCTGCAGAAGCCAGAATATAATCAAATTCATTTTTATTTGTGTGTGTGTGTGTGTGTGCGCGCGCGCGCGCGCGCGCGTGTGCATGCATGCACGCACATGAATATATATGTATTTGCATCAAAGGTGTGCAAGTATCCATGGGTGCCAGCACACGGCATCTGATCCTCTGGAACTGGAGTTATAGGTGGCTATAAGCTTCCTGATGGTGGGTGCAGGGAACTGAACCTGTGTTGTCTGCAAGACCAGCAAGTGATCTTAAGCATTGAGCCATCTTTTGAACACCACTTTTCTTCTTTCACTAAAACTTTAATACATTTTTCTACCCAAGTATTTGATTTTGTAAGATTTGGTTTTAAGCAGATATTCTGACAAAGGATGAAAGAACAATGTAAGGGCTTCTTTATTTTTATTTTTTTTTTGTGGTCATATTTGTATATGTGGGAGCAGGGGACAGAAGGCAACATTCAGGGTCATCCTCAGGAGCTGTCTTGTTTCTTGAAACAGGCTCCCTCACCAGGACCTGGGGCTTACTGATTTTGTTAGGCTATCTGGTCAGTAAAGCTGCAGTGGATCTGCCTTCTTTGCTTTTCCAGAGTTGAGATTACAGTTGTATGCCACCACACCTGACCTTTTCCATGAGTGCTAGATATCCAATTTGAGTCAAGGTGCTTGTTCATTAAACACTTTAGTAAGTGAACTACCTCTCTAGACTGTAGATTATTTTTGATGGTCAGATGTCCAAATTCAGAGATACTTAAATTTGCTTCCTTTGATTCATTGATTTCTTTTAGACTAGTTTTCTCTCATCATGTAGCTTAGGTTGGCTTCTTTGATCTTAATAGTTTGTTAACTTGGTCAGTCTCCATGTTATTAGTCACTGCCACTACCTCCTTTTCCCTTCTAACACATTATCCAGCTTGAACATTGTGTTTTCTTTTTTTTTTTTTTTTTTTTGGTTTTTGCGAGACAGGGTTTCTCTGTATAGCCCTGGCTGTCCTGGAACTCACTTTGTAGACCAGGCTGGCCTCGAACTCAGAAATCTGCCTGCCTCTGCATCCCGAGTGCTGGGATTAAAGATGTGCGCCACCACGCCCGGCCCTACATTGTGTTTTCTAATATGGATGCTCTTAAAGCTCAGAGCAAACCTCCTGCTCACCTGTGGGTGTCATTCAATCTTACTTTTATTCTTATTTCTCACTTTGGACAGCCCTTTTAGGCATATAGCCAATCTCTGGTAATCCCACATGTGCTGCACTTCTTACACAGATGCCCTCCTCATTCTGCTCAGGATCTATAGTCTTAGATAAATGCTTCTATAACTGCACATATTATAGCTCCATGCTACATTTTACTGCTCTCACACAGGCATAATCTTCATAGCTCTCAATACTTAGTCTTGAGCAACTTTCTCTGTAGGTATCTTTATTACTATTTAGGCTCTGGTGCTGTATGTAAGGTGCCTCCAACATTCATACTTCCTATTGCTGTTCTATCTCTGATATCCATGCTGCTTTTCACACTCATTCCCTCATGTATCCTTCTCATGCTGCTTAGGCATTTACTTTACTACCTGGGCTGAACTATCCACTTATATGTCAATTCCCAGTAGGTATTGGAGTCCAATGTCCATTTGAATCATCTATAAAGATTCATTCTGCTTGGGTCTTACCCCACCCCCCACTACACACACTATCCTCTTACACAGACATTGCTTCATATTACACAGTCTCTGTACCTGGATATCTTTCCTCTCCTTTCCCCTCAGTTGTCCTTTCTTCTTCTAGCTTAGGCTTTGAAACCACAAGGATCTATCCTCCCATAGATACCCTCCTCTCCCTACTAAGTTTCTGATATCTTTTCTGGGTCATCTGACCCTTTTTTTATTTCTGCTTCACCTTGGTTTGGTTTTATTGTTTGTTTGGTGGCAGGGTTGTTCTTTTCTGAGGCAAAGTCTTGCCACATAGCAGTCCTGACTTAGCATCCTTGATTTCCTGCCTCAGCTAGCTGAATGTTGGAATTATAGGCATTCACTACCTAATGCGCAGTTCATAGTTTGAACAATCTTACAAAGTATCTATACAAGACTTCTAGAAATTATAACTAAGCCTTAAATGTTTCATAAGTCATTTTATGACTTTATTAATTAAGAGTTTTGTTTCTTCTGGTACAAACTTAAGTTAAAAAAAAATAATATGGGGGCTGGAGAGATGGCTCAATGGTTAAGAGCACTGATTGCTCTTCTAAAGGTCCTGAGTTCAAATCTCAGCAACCACATGGTGGCTCACAACCATCCGGAACAAGATCTGGCGCCCTTTTCTGGAGTGTCTGACGACAACTACAGTGTACTTACATATAATAAATAAATCTTTAAAAAAATAAAATAATAATATAAAGGGTCCTGGTGACTTGTGATTGGTGAAGTGCTTTCCACACAAGCATAAAGACCTAAGTTTGATCTTCAGCATAAAAAGCTGGGTGTGCTAGCATGTACCTGTAATCCTAGTAACCTCATGCAGGCAGAGAAGGTAGATTCTTGAGATTCACTCGCTAACCAGCCTAGTGGAATGGGAACTTCAGATTAAATGAGTGAAAGATGAAGGAGTCAACTAGATCGCTCAGCCTATAAACACCAAGCCTGATAACCTGAGTTTAATCCTCAGAACTCACAAGATAGGAGATAACGGAGATAACTGATTCACAAAAATTGTTCTCTGACTTTCACACACTCATCAAGATGTGTCCACACATACACACAAAGTAAATGAATGTAATAAATAAAAATCAAAATGGAGAGCAAATGAAGGCACACAACATTGACCTCTTCCTCCACAAGTTCATAGACACATGTGAATACATACAACCTCTCCCCTACCTGCCCTACTGCCACTTAGCAAAACACACAAAATAATAGATTTAAAGTGTAGGTGAGGTTTTTTCTTTTTGTCTTTTTAGTTTTTTGGCACAGTTTTCTAGCCCAGGCTGGCTTTGAACTCCCTGAGTAGTCAAGGATGATCTTGAACTCCTGTCTCCTGCATCTACTTCTAGAGTGCTGGAATTAACAGGAGTGTCACCAGGCCAGGTTTATACTGCTTTGGGGATTGACTGTACCCTAGGCAATTGCTCTACCAACTGAGCTATATCCCCTATCCTAAAATAACAGATAATTAAAGAACTGGCTAATGTCTATGGAACTCATTAGTTTTCTAACCCCGCCCCTCCCAATTGGTATAAAGTGTACTCTTGTATATTATCTAAATATGTTATAACACTAGTATGTTTGTAAAAGTAATATGAATAAATACATATTTGATAGCAAATTAGTAAATTGCCTTATACTTAAAAACCAAGAAAAATTTGTTAAAACAGAGTATCACCTACCAGTTATTCTTGGACTCTATAATCTTTGAGAAACAAAATATCCACTGGACCTGTAGCCAGTACATTTTTTCCAGTGGAGATGCCAAATATGATGACTATCAAGGGTGAAGTGTTTCTTGTTTTTAAACAAAATGAATGCTAACTCTTCAGTGTAGAACTGTGTTGGCACACTGGAGATGTTAGGACTTTGTCATAGAGTGATAAAAGGAAACCTTAGCTTGGAGCTTCACCTTTTTACTGAGCTCAGCAGTGAATGGAGGAGGGGAAGAATAAGACAAAGACTTCCTAAGCATTTTTTGATTGGGGGGGGGGTGTTAAAGCAACTTTCTATGCTTAATGGTAGTTTCATATTTACAAAGATGGCAGATGTTATTTTATTTTCATATTTAAAGTGAAAGGGTTTACAAGTAGGTTTTTTTCAGTGTGTTATCTATACCTGATGATTGGGCATTTGAGGGATAATCAAAGAACTTCTACTGTGAGAATTTCTGTTATTTGTATAATAGTACCTGCTTGGGGCATTAATTCATGCTTTTTTGCTTTTGGGGAGGAGTGTTCTTTTTTTGTTTTGTTTTTGTTTGTTTGTTTTTCAAGGCAGGGTCTCTGTGTAGCCTTGGCTATCTTAGACTAGCCCTGTAGACCAGGACAGCCTCGAAATCATAGAGATCTGTCTGCCTCTGCTTCCTGAGTGCTGGGATTAAAGGCGTGTACCACCACTGCCTGGCTTTGCTTTGCTACATTTTTAAGTACATTAAAATTTTTATGTGTATGGTGTTTTTGCCTGCATGTATGTATGTACACATGTCTCCTGGTTCCTGAAGAAGCCAGAAGAGAGCATTGGGTCCTCTAGAACTGGAGTTATAACTGTTGTGAGCTGTCATGGGGTGCTGGAAATTGAACCTTGGTCCTCTGTAAGAACAGCCATTACTCTTACCTATTGAGGCATCTTTCTTGGTCATATTTTTAAAGTATTCTCAACACAAAGTATCATCCATCTTTGCTTGGCATGGTAGTGTGCACCTTTAATGCGAGCATTCTGGAGGCAGATGGATTTTGATGAGGTCAAGGCCATACTGGTCTATATAGCCAGTTCTAAGATAGCAAGAACTACACAACAGGGAGACTAATGTTTTAAGACAGATTTTCACTTTGTAGCCCTAGCTCTCCTGAACTTGCTATACAGACCAGGGTGATATTTAACTCACAGAGATCTCCCTGCTTTTCCATCCTTTCTACCACAAGTGTTTTTGTTTAGTTGCTTGCTCAACAATTAAACAAAAATGCTTGTGTGTGTGCGTGTGTGTGTGAATGCCCTTCTAACCAGAAACATTTCACAAAAACTGTTTCCCCCGCTGTTTTCATTTCTTCATAGATATAAATCAATATTAGTTCTTTCAACTTGATTACCTGAAAGTAAATCAGAGATTCTTGAGAAAAGTTACAAAGAAAATAAACTTTCTAACAATTTTGGAGTTTAATCTAACCCCAAAGTAGTTGAATTCCCTAAGTCAATAAAGGTAAAGACTAATAATCCAAAGAGGAATAATCTAGTTCTGTGCTCCATCCTCACGTACAACCTTTATTGTGTGTATTTATTCAATACGGTCTCCTGAAAAGAACACAAATGAGTCGACTGATCCAGTTTGGTATTTTATTATCTATCTATCTATCTATCTATCTATCTATCTATCTATCTATCTATCTATCTATCTGGTTCCTTTGTCCTATCTCCGCATTTCTTTTTTTTTAAAAGATTTTTATTTATTTATTATATGTAAGTACACTGTAGCTGTCTTCAGATCTCATTACCGGTGGTTGTGAGCCACCATGTGGTTGCTGGGATTTGAACTCAGGACCTCCGGAAGAGCAGTCAGCGCTCTTAACCGCTGAGCCATCTCACCAGCCTTCCTATCTCCATATTTCTTGTTTTTGTTTTGTTTTGTTTTTTGGTTTTAGTTTGGCTTGGTTTTTGGTTTTTCGAGACAGGGTTTTTCTGTGTAGCCCTGGCTGTCCTGGAACTCACTCTGTAGACCAGGCTGGCCTTGTACTCAGAGATCCACCTGCCTTTGCCTTCTAAGCGCTGGGCTTAATATGTGCACTCCAGTAGCCACCACTGCTGCCTGGCTAATCTGTTATTATCCAGCTGTGGTTTGTCTTTCTAGACTCAACTAGAGACCGGGGATATAGGGCTTGGAAGACTTGTCTTTTTCTGAAATGAGTAATGACCAACTAAAGCTGTAGACAATGGTACTTAGAGCACAGAATGCCCACCTAGGAAGGGGAAAGAAACTCAGTTCACAGTAGCCACAAGGTGGTTCACAACTATCTCTAACTCTAGTTCCAGGGAATCCAGTGCCTTCTTCTGATTTTAGTGGGCTCTTGTATTCACATGGTACACATACACACACTTAGGCTTGCTCATGAGTACACACACACACACACACACACTCACACACACACACACCATTTTACAAACCACAGTTTCAGCCAGGCATGATGGTCCATGCCTTTGATACCAGCACTTGAGAGACAGAGGCAGGTGGATCTCTGTGAGTTCAAGGTAACCGTGGTCTAAAAAGTGAGTTCCAGGACACCCAAGGCTATATAGAGCAATACTGTCTCAATAAACAAACAAACAAACAAACAGTTTTTCTTTCCCTCTTACTGTGTATGCCTCTGGGTAAGATTTCTATTTTGAGCTTGTTATGCACTGTGGTGAAACTTCTTCAACCCCTTCATAGCAGCACTGAAGAATAAAGAACTGAATTGACCCAGAAATAATCTGTAACTAAAGTGGATCAATTAAAATTTGTAGAACAGGACCAAGCAGACAAGCCAGCCAGCTCATTTTGACATTGTTGTCTTTGTAACTAGAGACATTATTTTGAGTACCTGAAAATGCTGATTTCATTCCTTCTTTTCCAGTTAGTCTGGGCCCTTACATCAAATTCTTAGTCTTCTGAATATGCTCCCCAATCTGCTCATTTTCTTTCCTTGTGCTCTGGTACCAGTCATGTGACTGGAGGGACCTTTTGTCTTTACTTTGATAGAAATCTTAAGTAGGTAAGGAGAAGCACTTTGTGTGCTGAGCTTTGATGTCCCTATGTTTTGACAGCAGTGAGGTGGCAGCAAGCAAGCCAAAGCAATGGTATTTGGCGCCCTCTAGTGTTATAGCTCCTGTGCAGACTTCAGATGGAGGAGGTGAGGGAGCAGATAGAGGTGGGAGGCTGAAGGAGAGGAAGGGGAAACTGTGACTGGGATGTAATATATGAGACAACAAATTAATTTAACAAAAGGATTATATAATAAAAGAACAAATACTGGCTAATAGGGATTCACAACCTTCATGATGCAGTTATTTTTGGGAGAATAAAATTCTCAAAAGAAAGAACATACTCATTTCTTGTACATGTTATTGACTGACTTTCTTTCAAAAATTTTTTCCTCCCTACAGAATCTGTCTATGATCTTCTCCCAAAGGAGTTACAGTTACCTCCACCTAGAGAAACATCTGTAGCATCAATGAGTCAGACAAGCGGTGGTGAGGCAGGCTCGCCTCCTCCAGCTGTAGTTGCTGCTGGTATGCATTTCATTTTACTTCATTAATGAAAACTAGGGTACTATCTGGCCAACATGAACAGTATTGGAAAAGTTTATATCAAAAAGAGTATGATTTGAGGGTTTTAGACAGGTCTAAAGACTTTACCCTTTACGTTGAAAGGTTTTCGGTGTGTTTTTTTTTTTTTTTAATATACATACGTGTATATATATGTATGTATCTTAAACTTTAGTCCATTTGTAAATGCTGTCTCCTAAAGTGGACCTGGTCTTCAAATATGAGACCCAGTTTAAAGTGACTTTGTTGAGTGCTCATAAAACAAATAAACACCAAGCTATGGCTAAAAAAATTATATTTGACCTTTTATTTAACAATTTTTAAAAAGAAATATTTACTTATTTTATGTATATGAGTACACTGTAGATGTCTTCAGACACACCAGAAGAGAGCATTGGATCCCATTACAGATGGTTGTGAGCCATCATGTGGTTACTGGGAATTGAACTTAGGACCTCTGGAAGAGCAGTCAGTGCTCTTAACTGCTATTTCTCCAGCCCTTAACAAATATTTTTAAAGATTTGCCCAAAGGGAAAAATATTATATGATCTAAAAAAGGACTCAAGCTGTCAAGTCTTTTTTCTCTTTATAGCATGTAACTATGACCTTTTTCCTATAATTAAAAAATAAATAAATGTGGCACAGCCAGAGCTACATAGTGATATGATACACACACACACATACATACATGCACACAAATGTGTGTATGTATGTGTATGTATGTATATATATATATATACCCTGATATTTATTTTAAATTCAAGAAAAATAGTGTCCTAGTTGAATATAATTTTTATGAAATATATTCTCTGTAGTCTCTTGTAACAATGAAACATATTAAAAATAATGTTTGAAATTTACTAGTTTATTTTCACTCAGCTCTCAAATCATACACTTTGTGAATACATTAAATTGGTTCAAACTTTTACTTTGAATTAGAATTAAAAAATTGACAAACTAATAAAGTCTTGATTGGTAATAATTTAGTATGAATGCTTGCCCAACTATAGCACCTTTTTTTAAAGTTGGGATTATAGGTTTCTAAATGTATTTGCTTTAGAAAAATGAATACATTATGTCTACTTTTATGAAGTTTTATCTGTCCTATAAAGGTTTCTTGCCTCATGATACTTATCATCTTTTAAAATGGTATTTAAAGTCCATCAAAACATCATTTCCAGTAAGTTCTTTTAATTTCACCAAGAGAAGGCTGTAGTCTAAATGACAGTATTAGTACTGTGTTCTAGCTGCAGGTGTTTAATTTCTTATATACATTAATCTGTATGTCATTAACAGTGCTGAAAAGTGAAGTATGAAGCCTTCATGCTTGAGGGCAGGAAAATTTTAAACATATCAAAGAAATATTGGCCCCCCTCACTGTTCATGTGTGGCCAGACATTTTCTAACAGCTTCTGTGGATTTAACTGTGAATTAGTGAGCTTTTTATAATCAAATTGATATGATGATCTGGCTCACCTCAGATCTACCAGATTCTAAAGTGGCTCTGAATATCTTTGGGGAATTTGAAGCTTTAAATCTAGTTTTAAAAGACTGAATCGTATATAAAATAGAAAATATTTTGAAGAAGTATTGTTTCACTTTAAATCCACATGTAGAAATTGACTAACTGATTCCTTTTGTGTTTTGAGATTGTTTCTGTAAGGACATGTTGAATCTACATAGAACTACAAGTCTGTTTCTTCTGTGCTTTTTAACATCTGTTTACAGTAGATCCAGTTCCTTTTAAAAGCTGAAAAAAATAATAGCTAAGTTTAGAAAAAGTACATGTCCCTTTAAATAATACCACATTTTAGTAGTTCTTATGTATAAATATTTAAAGTCCTTGATTTGGGGTCACTAATGAAAAGTTTTCTCTTCCTGTATAGTTGAGAAAGTCTTTACAGGTAATTACATTAAAAGCTATGAATTGAAATATGAAAATAGAAAATTTGACCAAAGGAAATACTCTAAACTATCTATATATGTACATAAATGTATTTATATTTGTGGCTCTGAGGATTGAACTCATGGCCTCATACATGATAGGCAGGTAGGTGCTCTACCACCAAGACACATCTGCATCCCAGTAAAGTCTTATTATCTTGAAATCATTGACATAAAAATAGTGAAGAGAGTAAAAAGACAACTTTTAAAGCTTTCTTCTCACAGAAAGTTTCTGTGATTCTTGTAATTAATAATCTTTTAATTTACATATTTACTTTTTAGTAACCAACATAGTTTATTCTATTTTCCAATGTCTTATTAATAGAAAAGACCCCTTTAATGTACACCTTTACAGATAAGAGTTTAATTTACAGAGTAATAATTGTAAGGGCATCAGAATGTATCATTGGAGTCACATTTTTATTATCAGATTGATAGCCTTGGTGATACAACTATCAAAAGAAAAACTGGGAGTATTTTATCAAGTTTGGCTTCTGGTCAAAAGCTTGGTAGCTAGGGAAATGCACATTAATTTAAATATCTGATGTTTTTTAAAAACAAAAATCTGTAGCATTTGCTGTTTACATGTGAAATGCATAAAAATGATGACTGTTGATATAGTTAATTCTTCAGCGCTTTGAAGGAGCTGGATTGGCTGCTGTCAGGTAGGAGGGCCTGGTGGGGACAGACTTCTAGTTCTGCCATAAAGGTTTGTGTCACAGATTTTAAATCAGTTTAAAGTTTTTAAAAAACAATTTAGAGACTGGGAATATGTATGTTCATGACATTCTTTGTTATTTAATTATTAAAAATGCATTTCTCAAATTCACCAAAGTAGTTTTTCCTCCTCCTGCCTCGCATATTACTGAGGGCATAAATCAGTGTGATGCCGCTGATCCACAATCCAGAATCCTGGGTAATAGGATGTTTCTCAGCCCCTTGTAGATCGTTAGGATTTTGATTTTTATACTATTATACCTTTACATACTCTCTCTGCTCTGTGAGTTCAAAGGTTAGGATAGAGAAAGATGAGGGCAGGAGACACAGTTTCTCTTGGGTATGAAGACAAGGTCAGACAGAGCCTTTCATTAGTTTAAAATTTGTCCACCTTTGTATTTTTAAGAATTCTCTTGGGAAGATATTAAGAATTTAAATTCAGTATGTCAGTGGATGATAGATTCAGAAATAAGAACTTTTAAAACAGTGTTCTAGGCTCTGTAAATAGCTATGACAGAGGCCATTTTCTTAAAGAAAAAAAAGTCAATGAATTAATAGTATTAGCAAAATGAGGAGTTGACCAAGAGAAATGAAAGTTACAGCAATCAAATATTTTAGTTACATGTTTACAGTTTTTAATCCTGAGATTTACTTGTTTACAGTAATAAATCTTTCATGGAGATGAGTGTTAATCTATATTGTCTATACTATGCCAGGTAGTATACTTATAATACCAGCATTTGAGAAGTTGGGAGATTAGTAGTTCAGAGTCAACCTCTGCTACATAGTGAATTTGAAGCCAGCATGAGCTACATGAGACCCTGTCCCTTGCCCCAAAAAATTAATTTGCAAATTAATTTGTTTGATTTTATTTGGGGATATTTGATTGGCATTATATCTCTTAGATTATATTTGGGATAAATTGTCTTCAAACTCCAGAGGTTCCTCCTGCCTTTGCCTTTAGGATGCTGGAATTAAAGTAGGTATGTGCCTTCTATCCTGTGAATAGTTCATTGTTTAGCTCAAGAATTTAAGTTAAAAAATCTATAGAATCTATGCCTGCCTGCAAGGATGACTGCTAGTTTGAGGGCAGCCTAGGTTACTTAAGAGTGTCTTGCCGGGCAGTGGTGGCACACGCCTTTAATCCCAGCACTCGGGAGGCAGAGGCAGGCAGATTTCTGAGTTTGAGGCCAGCCTGGTCTACAAAGTGAGTTTCAGGACAGCCAGGGCTATACAGAGAAACCCTGTCTCGAAAAAAAAAAAAAAAAAAAAGAGTGTCTTTATCTCAAAAAACAAACAAACAAAAATAACAACAAAAAAAAGGTAACCAAAGAATTGATTAAACTATAGGTTTTATAATTCAGTGGAAGAGACTTAATAACCAGTATACAATTCATTGTTTTCATAAAATTAGTACTTTACTTTGAATAATTAAGTTAGTATTTATTTTGTATGTGTGTGTACAGGATCTTTGTAGCCCAAGCAGGCTTCAAATTCTCTGTATAGACAAGCCTAGCTTGGCCAGATCCTCTTGCATCTGGCTCTCAAGTTCTGGAAGTACAAGTTTGTCTTTTTTAGAAGCAATATAGCCTCAGTACACTAATACCTAAGGCATCTTTTTAAAACATGTATAGGTAGCTATACTCATAAAGCAAATACAATAGAATCTGTTGAGGCACAGGGAGATGGTAAAGTGCTTGAAAACCTGAGTTCAGATTTGCAGAACCCATGGTGCAGTGGTACATTTCTGTAGCCCTGGCCCTGGGCTATGAAAAGACAGGTAGATTTCTCAGAGGTTCCTTATCCAGCCAGTGTAGTCAAAAACAGCAAGTTTCAGGTTCAGGTTTAAAAAAAAAAAAAATCTCAAAAAAATAATAAGATAAAGTGATTGAGGAAGATAATCCTAATGTCAGTGGCTGTTCTCTATACACTCCCACACGAGTGAATACCTTCCCCACCCCCAGTACATCATACATATACGGTCCTTAATAAAGGACTGTATTTTTTTTATTTTTGTATTTTAAATTCTCTTGCTTTATGGGTTTTTACTCATGATCAGTTTTGAAGAGGCCTACCCATTCCCCAAGTTTCTTGACATCAACCTTAATTAGGTTTATTTGGTTCTAAGTATAAAGAGCCTTCACCAATTTGGCATACATGGGTTCATCAAAGTTGTATGTTAGCATGCAGAAGTTGGCTTTGGCTCTTGTCTAAGGCTTTAAAAGCTTTGACAAATCATGCTCTTGTAGATGAGGAACAGCAGTCTTGAGCTGCTCTGGTGAAGCAATGCTAACATCCATCACATATCCAGCCACACTGCCTTCCTCAGCCACAGTGGGGAGCTGATGAGGAAGCAGAGTTTTGAATGTGATAAGGCAGTGTCATGGAACGGGCCAGAGTATGTGTAATTTAAGTTTGTAATTTTGTATAACAGCTACAATATAGACTTTGTTTTGTTTTGGTTTTTTTTTGAAAGAACCTTACTAGATAGTGCTTTGAATTCTGTACTATGGCATTTAATAAATTTCAAGTAGCCAACACATGTTTCCTACACTGAAGCAACCTGTCGCGTGAGTGTTGCCTATGCTATAGGAAAGGACAATAGAAAATCAAAGGTCTGTAATCAGAGAACAGCTATGCTTTAATTAATTCACTTTAGACCTATCTAAATTAAAACCGTAGGAATTTGGGCAGTGATAAGGCATGTCTTTATGGATATCTGAGTTTGAGGCCAGCCTGGTCAAAACAAAATCTGTCTCAGGAATTTGTTTAATTAGCCATCTGACATTTTGGCATAAACCTGTAATTGGGAGGCAGAGATAGGAGAATCTCAAATTTAAGGCCAGCTGACATGTAATTCAGTGGTCCAATTTATACCTAACATTTACATGTATCTGAGATCAATATTCAGTATTAAAAATAAAGAAAACAGAACAATAGAAAGACATAGGAATGAGGTGGAAAAACATGTTAGAATTGTACTGAACAATGTGTATATCATTGAATGTAATTACATCTCAATCCTTCCAGCTTCAATTACCTTTTACTTTCTTAATGAGGTTATTTTACTCTTTGATGTATGCTAGGACAGAGTTTCTTAAGCTTTTTTCACTCATAGCCATGATAGACTGAAGAGATTTTTTTTTACTCAACCTTAAATAGATACATGAATAAATTATATATACTAAGTACAAATATTTACTGATTACAACTCAAATTTATTTTAAGGCTATTTTATATTTTAGTTCAGTAGAGGGCTTATTTAGTATGCTCAAAGCCCTAGGTTTAATCCCCTGTATCGCATAAACTGGGCCTAGTGGCATATTCCTGTAATCTCACAGTTTTGGAGGTGGAGGTCAGGGAATTAGATATTCAAGGTCACCCTTGTCACACAGTGAGTTTGAGGCTAGTTTGGGCTATGATAAGACATCTCTGTCTTTTAAAAAGATATGATAGGGGCCGGGCATGGTGGCGCACGCCTTTAGTCCCAGCACTCGGGAGGCAGAGGCAGGCGGATTTCTGAGTTCGAGGCCAGCCTGGTCTACAAAGTGAGGTCCAAGACAGCCAGGGCTATACAGAGAAACCCTGTCTTGAAAAACCAAAAAAAAAAAAAAAAGATATGATAGTTTTGCAAAGTTGATTGAACAGTTAAAAAACGTTTTTAAACTATGTTTTATTCATAGAACTAGCAACCTCTGTTTCAGAATTTTTAAAAATTATTTATTTTATGAATTGAGTACACTGTAGCTGCCTTCAGACATACCAGAAGAAGGCATCGGATCCCATTACAGATGGTTGTGATCCACCATGTAGTTGCTGGAATTGAACTCGGGACCTCTGGAAGAGCAGTCAGTGCTTTTAAACCACTGAGTCATCTCACTAGTCCCTCAGCATTAATTATTGAGATAGGTCTTACTATGGATCTTAGGCTAGCCTTGTACTCACAGAGGTCTGCATGTCTTTGTCTCTTGAACTCTTTACTCCAGTTGTTTTGTTGAGACCCTTTCACACTATTTCAGGCTGGTCTAGAACTCACTATGTAGCCTAGGCAGGGATTTAACTCATAGCAGTCTTCCTGCTTCAGCCTCTAAAATGCTGGTATTATAGGAATCGACCACCACACCGTGTTGATTACTTTTTAAAGGGGTATATAAGGAAGTATGTAGCTATTGATGTGACAGAGAAATTAAAGATAGGGATGTCTGGGGGGGTGTTGTTTTTGCTTTGTTCAGATTTGTTCAGAATATGTCTCCTACTTCTTAATATTTGGGTAAAGGCACAGCCTAAAATTTAAAAACAGCCATAAAACAAACACATAAAAAAAGAGTATTCTGGCTTATGGATTAGATTGCATTTATAAACAGTAAAATAAATTGGTGAATATGAGTTAACCAAAGCTTTGAGTAAAAAATTTTTTACATGCATTTATCTGTTAATAATTAAATTTTTAAAGCTTACATTGATTATTGTAGCATGTAAACTTATTTTGGGTGGGAAAAGTACATTCGGGAAGTTGAAACTGTTTTAAACATGTAAATTGATCAGTCCTACAATTTTTTTTGTTTTTTGTTTTTTTTGTAAAATAATCTGGATTGCTTATTTTATATGCTGGGATGCTAGTTGTTTTTCTATTAATGCACTTAACTTGCATTCTAGCTTCGCCATTCAGAGACAGGCATCGTGTGGTGGGTTGTATGACAGTGTCTGTCAATAGTGAAGACAAATAGTACCAGAGACACTTGACCCATCCAATCTCACCCAGGGTCTAGGTCGGTCTCGTTTTCAGACTTCTTCATAAGTCTTATTTTTCTTTCTTTCTTTCTTCCTTCCTTCCTTTTTGTTTTTTGTTTTTATTTTAGTTTTTAAATAGTGGGTTGATACTGATTAAAACTAAATTTGTAAAGTTTTAAACTTTACATTAGTGTTAGAATAAGAAGAAATGTAGAAAATGAAGGTTGGCATGTAAGGTGTTGACAAAGCAGGTTTGCAGCCACTTTGTGTCTTCCATGTTTCAGTCTATTGGCAACACAAATGTTGTTCTTAATTTTTTTTTCTGAGAAATGTCTTCCTTCTATGATCTGAAAATATGTTCTTACATGGTGACTTTTATCAGACAAAAATGATGAGTTTTGAATTCATTGTTACCAGTAAGACAAATATTACTCCTCTTGAAGAACTCTCGATATGTTTTAGATCAGAAGCTGTACAGGTGCCTTGGTTGTTTTTTAGGAGTATTTCTGGGTAGGCAGTCGCCTCCTTCTCTGTTCCACTATTGGCTCACATAATGCACTACAGAAGTTCATGGGCTTTACTGTAGTGACCTTTTAGATAATTCGACTATTGCAGATAATTGAAATGTATAAATACACATGTGCATTTAATTGTTAGTGTCAGATCTGAACTCAGGGTCTTAGTTAAATATCATTTATGAAATGTATTTTAAGTCAGTGAAACATGTTTATTTGTTTTGAGGACCTTAAAGAATAGTTCTGGTTTGAGAACACTCTTTAAGTGTTATTAGATCCAGATAAAATATAAGCTCTTTTTAATGTCATTTTAAGCACTAAAATGATATGGTCATTAAATAACTTGTAGTTGACATGACATACCTAGAACTAACATCTTCATTTTAAAGTATAGTTTAAGCAAGGAATATGTAAAATACCCGTATGTTTCTCTTATGTGATAAAACTTAAAATCCAGTATTTATTTAGTTAGTTTTTCATTTTGTTTTGTTTTGAGGCAGGGGCTCACTATGCAACCCTGGCTGTCCTAGAACTTACTCTGTAGACCAGGCTGGCCTCAAACTCAATAGATCTGCCTGCTTTTGCCTCCCAAGCACTGGGACTAAAGGCATGCACCACCACCTCTGGCTTGGTTTTTTATTTTATTTTTTAACAAATTAAATATTTGTATGTTCTGGCAATCTTTTTATTCCAAGTACTTTAAAAAATCATAATGGGCTTTAGTGATATGTCAGTTCTCTTTGTTGTGAAATGGGAAGTGAAGCCAGGGCATCATGAGTAGTAAGCATTGCTTTGCCACTAAGCTATATATAATCTTAATACTCCTTCATCAATAATTAAAAGAAGCCTTATAGGGCCAGTGAGATGATTCAGTAAGTATAGAAACTTGCCACCACACCTGACAACTTGAGTTGGATCCCTGGAACCCACATGGCAATTTGGTTCTCAACCCAACTCACACAATTTGTCATGTGACCCATATATATATATATGCAATGGCATATGAACATACACATGAGACAACACATACAAAACAAGTAAATAGGTAAATAAATATAGCAAAATAAATCTTAACTTTAAGAAGAATAAGCCATATGTCCAGTTCGTCGTGGCTGACATTTAATTTGCAAAAAATAGAATTATAGGCATGATGTTAATGTTTCTCTTTTTTTGTTGTGTTTTAATTGTTTTTGTTTTTGAAAGTCATTCTACATTGCTCTGGCTGTCCTTGAACTTACAGAGACAGACCTGTCTCTACCTCAGCCTCTGCCTCCCAAGTTTTGAGATTAATGGCATATACTGTTGCACACAGATTCCCTTCATTTTTACATTTTAAAATTAATATAATCCTTCTGATGTTATAAATTTTCACTAGTTATTTATGGACTGGTAAGTTAGTTTTCCTATTGGTTTGAGATATTCTTGGTGGTCACAGAAAGTGTTATAGAAAATAGCATATATAAATTAAGCTAAATTCAAAATAGTTATTTTATAAAGAAAATAAAAAATGTGTTTATATGCTACTTAGATGAGAAAATAATTTTCAGAAAAACTTCCAGTATAAAAGATCGGTAAAAGACTCAAGGAACAAATAAAATTATATAGTTAATCATGGAAGTACCTTATAACTATTTTGCTTTATAAAGAAATAAAAGCAGAGTGCTCTTCTAAGGGACCAGGGTTTGATTCCCAGTACTCACATGGTGGCTTGTAACAATCTGTAACTCCAGTTTCACACAACACAATGCTCTGTTATGGCCTCTGGCCTCTGTAGGCACTTCAGGCACATAGTACTGTGATATCCATACAGCCAAAACACTCATACACATAAACCTATACACTTAAAATTAAAACAAATCTTTTTAAGAGAAATAAAAACATATTAAAACATTTATTTGAGGAGTTCTGTATTTTTAATATGCAGGAGTTAGTTTAACAGAGACTGAACATTACTGACAGATAAAAATAAAGACTTCGCACTGATTAGGGAAGTGGGTACCATATTTCTTTTCTTTTTTTTTTTTTTTTTAAAGATTTATTTATTTATTATATGTAAGTACACTGTAGCTGTCTTCAGACACTCCAGAAGAGGGCATCAGATCTCATTACGGGTGGTTGTGAGCCACCATGTGGTTGCTGGGATTTGAACTTCGGACCTTCGGAAGAGCAGTCGGGTGCTCTTACCCACTGAGCCATCTCACCAGCCCCCATATTTCATTCATGCAAACTTATAAATAAAAATGAGTATCCAGGGCCAGGATGGTCATACACACCTGTAGTCTCAGCACTCAGGAGAATGTGGCAAGAAGAGTGTATGAATACAAGGCCAACCTGCACTACATAGCAAGACCTTGACTCAAAAAAACAAGCAGTAGGAGGGCGGTGACACATTCCTTTAATCCCAGCACTGAGAGGCAGAGCAGGCAGGTAGGTCTCTGTGAGTTCCAGGTCAGCCAGAGATACATAGAAACTGCTTTAAAGATATCACACACACACACACAAATATATAAGCATATACATACATATATGCATACACACACACACATATGCATACACACACACAGGATTTTATTATCACTTCAGTCTATAGAATGCCTTTCAGTTCTATAGAATGCCAATTAAGGTGTTTCTTGTGGGGTTTTTTTTTATTTGTTTGTTTGGTGTTTTGTTTTGGAGTGATTATATGATTTGACAGAAAGATCTTTTACTTAAGTATATTTATAGTATTCCCAGAAATAATTCTCTGTTACTTTTCTGGGAATTCTTGAAATTGACAGGTTAGGGGCTGGTGAGATGGCTCAGTGGGTAAGAGCACCCGACTGCTCTTCTGAAGGTCCAGAGTTCAAATCCCAGCAAACACATGGTGGCTCACAACCATCTGTAATAAGATCTGACTCCCTCTTCTGGAGTGTCTGAAGACAGCTACAGTGTACTTACATATAATAAATAAATAAATCTTTAAAAAAAAAAGAAAGAAATTGACAGGTTAATGTTTAGAAATCTAAAATGTCCTTGATATTGTTTCTATATTTTAGTGAATTAATATTAAAAATTTGTTGTGATAAATTTAGGGTTAATATAAATATATAGTTTCATACACACACATATTAGGAAAGACTGTTGTAGCATTCTCTGGGGAAAGAGCAAGTAGTTGGCTCTAAACTCTCAGTAATTTATCTGTATCAGGTACTGCTACTGTAATGCTATACAATCTAAGCATTTCACATTTTAGGTGCTAAATCCTTTTTAAATCTCTAACCCTATATATTTGCGAATCTAACTTAATAAAATTCAATATTCATCTGACTGCTTATAATTAAACTTCCCATGATCCCCTCTTTAAGTTCAGTTATTTTACTAGTACAACAACTCACAGAACTCAGCAAACACACTTACTGGTTGATAATAAATAGTATATTAAAGCATAGAAATGAATAGACCAATGAGCTAACACATAGGAGAAGACCTAGAAGCCTTGGCCTCCAGTGGGAGTTTGTGCCTCATTAATAGCATGTGGTAGTTCTATTCACCTTCCTACACACCTGAATTAAGTTTGTTTGAATTTTTATATAGAAAAAAATTTTAAAGAGGCTTCATTGGCTGTTTATCAACCTAAACTCCAGCTTCTCTGCTTTTTCGGGCATGATTGATTCTTGTGGCAACCACCCCCCTTCCCCCATCTTGTGTTATTTAGCAACTTCACCCAAATTATCTTATTAATACAGTCTCAGGTGGTTGAAATGTGCTTGTTATAAATTAAAACCAAAAAATAAGAACGACCCTGTCCAAAAATAAATAAAACCCATCCTTCACCTTTATCACTATGAAGTAGAAGACCAAAATTTTAACCACAGATACTTATTGCTCTGTTCAACTTAGAAAGTTGCTAGGAGCTGTAAGCTAAGAACCCTGGGTCTATATATAGTCATTGGCAGGGATCCCTGAAATGTTTGTATTCTGCATTCTCATGTGCATGGTACTTGGACTCAGAGAGGAGGGGTTGGGGAAGAGCTTTATAGAAATACAAGTTCACAGCATTCATAGTGCATGCTTTGTGTGAGCCACTGCAAAGAGTGCTTGCTACCTAATAGGATTTCTCTGAAAATCAAGAATATAGACACACAGAAGCACAAATTTTAGTTTCATTTTGGCCAATAGTTGGAACAGATGGAGGAACATTAGATATATCTTTCCTGTTTCGTCCAAAATGATCATGGTAGTATTTTTCCAAAAAAGAAAAAGAAAAAGCTATATTTAAACCCAAAGTGGCTACAAATCAGCTCCTAAACTGTCATTGACATTAGCATCTAGATTTTGTAGTTTTTACAGATCTTTAAAAATATTTATTTCCTAGAAAACATTGCATTAATGCATGATACAAATTTGATAAATTTTTCTTTAAATTGGAATGCAGTTTAAAAGTGACTGAATTTTCTAATTTCAGCTACTGCATTTGACAAGGATACAAACTAAAAAGTGGAACTGGTATTATCTACTCCTTCAGGTTCTTTGACATATGATAGTTAGGAGAAAAATTTAGAGTGTGGCTTTATATAGATCACATTATGGGTGGCTAACATGGCTGTGCTCTTCAACCTTGGCAACAATGAGAATTTTTTGTTATTTCAAGTAATTTACATATTTTGATATATGCTTTCAGTTGAGTTCAGTTAATTTATAGCACAGCTTTTTATTATCCAAACACAGACTTCCTTACATTTTAGCTCTATAATTGGCAATGAATATTACTATTTCAATTTAAAATTTTATTGTGCAGTTTTAAAACTGTGGCATAAGTGGTTGAAGATACAAAATTAAATTTAAGCATTACCAATTTTTACTTATGTGCACATTATATCTTGAACATGATAAAATAGTATTTGTGAGATTACAGGTAACTTCCAACCTAAACAATAGTTGTGTGGCTGGAGTGATGCATTTAAGAACTAAAGTAGCAGTGATCTCAGCTACTGCTACTGCAGTTTGCTGCACAGTCTGGGCTACAGAGATTTATTTAAATCTGCTTTTTTCCCCCCCTGCTTGATAAGTGATTTAGTTTAAAATATTTTTATAGGAATTCTGACATTCTAGAAAATTTCATGCCTACTTTTTTGTTAGGCTTTGAACAGTAAGATTTGCTATTCGCTACCATACTGGAAAAGGACCTGATAGTCACAATTAAGCAGGCCTTTTAAAAAGAGAAGTAATGGACAGGGATAGCCAATTTTTGAGCACATGAGAACTTTATAGGAAAAGTCCATCTAGCAGCTACCCTGGTTTTGCTTTTTATTCATTCTTAAAGGATAGATTTTTTTTGTTGTTGTTGTTGTTACTTGTGGATTTGATCTGCTATTTCCAACCTTGAGATTCTCAGTGGCCACCCTGTAAGCAAGCCTGATCCACACCAAGCCTTTCTCAGCTTTATTCTTGTGGATTTTACAGTCAGTTCTAGTGATGTACCAGTTCCATTTTGCCTCCAGTTCAGTTGATTATCTATATTTTTCTCTATTTATTTTTCATTTTATAATTGGTATCTGGAATAATCAGCAGCTCTTTTCTCATTTATTTTCTCATATTTTTATTCCAGGATTTGCCTCTGAAGCAGGGAGTGTCTGCATTAAAAATGACCTGTAGTTCTCTGCTTCATAGGTTAGAAACTTATTTTAATATTTTGTGGCTAAGCACAGTCCCACTTTTCAAATTCTATAATGAATTATTTAATTGGCATTGAATGTGGACCACAAGCATATATGTTTCATATTGGGGTTTTCTGTATTACTTTAAATGATCAAAATTCAACAGAACGTTCAGCTGAGGCAATAAAAGCTTTATTCTTGCTTTACAGCTTAAAACACCAAATTAGATTTTTAAAAAATCTATCAATTATAACAAAAGTAAAATAACGCTATTTGGGCATTTTTTCAAAAATTATATTTCTAGGCTTTATATTGCTTAAAGCATTTATATTCTAAAACTTAACCAAATTCCAATTATTCTTTTGGGGAAAGCAATCAGTTCACAAATCACATTTTCATTGGGACTGCTAGCCAGCCTAGGTGAAAACACGTCTAGTGTACTTACTCTTGGATTATACACTGCAGATGCTTCTTCAGCTCCCTCCTCTTCCTCCATGGGCGGTGCTTGCAGCTCCTTTACCACCTCTTCCAGCCCTACCATTTATTCTACCTCAGTCACCGACAGCAAGGCTATGCAAGTGGAGAGCTGCTCCTCAGCCGTGGGGGTAAGTAACAGAGGGGTAAGTGAAAAGCAGTTAACCGGTAACACAGTTCAGCAGCATCCATCAACCCCGAAGAGGCACACAGTTTTGTACATCTCACCACCACCTGAGGACTTGCTGGATAACAGTCGGATGTCCTGCCAGGATGAGGGGTGTGGATTGGAATCTGAGCAGAGCTGCAGTATGTGGATGGAGGATTCCCCCTCCAACTTCAGTAACATGAGCACCAGTTCCTACAATGATAACACTGAGGTACCTCGTAAATCACGAAAACGAAATCCAAAGCAGAGGCCGGGGGTCAAACGACGAGATTGTGAAGAATCTAATATGGATATATTTGATGCCGACAGTGCCAAAGCACCTCACTATGTGCTTTCTCAGCTTACCACGGACAACAAAGGCAACTCAAAAGCTGGAAATGGGTTGGTATCCACATTTTTTAAAGTTCTATCACCATTATGCAAAACAAAAAAGTAAATCATTCCCAAATTTTCTTAATTCTCAGCTCAAGTTTGCATATAAAGTAAAAAAATGCTAATTTTATCCTTGAAGTACATGATATTTTAACTTAAAATAATCAAATTTTACTAGAAAAATAATATAAAATAGCAGTAGATTATAGCAAAGGAATTTTATGCATATGGTTAGGCATAGAGGAAAAGATAATCTGTTTTGAAATAACTTAAACTTCAAATGAACTTATATTTTAAAAGTATTTTTAAAATATCTTTACCTGCAGAAGTAAGGAGCAATATAATAATGCTATAGCTAAAACACCTTAGTGTTCTCCAGAAACTGATTTGCTCTTCTAGCAGTTTGTTTCATGGGCCATTCCCTTAGATTTTTCAGAGAATTTTACATTATATTCTTGTTTTTTGTCTTTACTTGATAAAAATAAGAAAACAAAAGAGATGACTTAATTCTCATTTAGGTTCATGTGCTTGAATTTTTTTTCCTTTGTACAGTGTGCCAATTTGGGACTTTTAAAGAAATTATTACTCCCCCCCCATTCTGTTTCTTATTTGAAAAATAATGAAACAGAATTGTGGTACACATTTGAGCTTTCTGTTCATATGTGCCATTGATGCACTATTCCATGCTATATAGATAGATTAATATGATATACTTTAGGATTCCTTTTGGTTTTGGGGGGTCTTAGGTTCTTGGGGGGTTTTTTGTTTTTGTTTTTGCTTGTTTGTTTTTGGAGGTCTTTTTTGGTTTTGGTTTTCGTTTTTGGTTTTTTTGAGATAGAGTTTCTCTGTAAAGCCCTGGCTGTCCTGGAACTTGCTTTGTAGACCAGGC